>NC_140949.1:73981409-74488909 GCF_014529385.1 Adiantum capillus-veneris
TGTAGATATCTCTATGACTTTAAGATAATCCAAAATATGTTTGTTTATGGACTCAAGTCCATAGGGTTAGGATTGTTGGGAGGTCTCAACATATAAATAGATATATGGCTTCAAAGCCATATGGTACTTTATTTATGTGTCACCCTATGGCCCTAAGGCCATGGGTTGTCATAGGGCCACAAGATGCCCTCTATGAGCACTAGTAAGAAACCATATATGCTTTATGTTGGCACCCTATGGCCCGAGGGCCACAAGGTCTGCCTTTTATGCTAGTAAGAAACCCTTTATGTTACATGTTATCACTCTATGGCGTTTGGGCCATAGGGTGCCCTATGTGCTAGTAACAAATCCTCTATGCTCTATGTTTGCACCCTATGGACCTAGGGCCACAAAGTACCCTCTATGATAGTAAGAAATCCTCTATTATCAATGTTTGCACCCTATAGACCTAGGGCCACAAGGTAGCCTCTATGCTAGTAAGAAATCCTCCATGCTCAATATTAAAACCCTATGGCCCCAAGGCCATAGCATGTCCTCTATGCTAGTAAGAAAAACCCTCTACGCTCTATGTTGGCACCCTATGGAGACTTGAGGGCCACAAGGTACCCTTTAGAATGCTAGTAAGAAACCTTGTATGCTCTAGGGGAGCACCAAATAGCCCCTAGGCCACAAGGTTCCCTCTATGCTAGAAACGAAACCTCTACGGTCTACATTGGCAACCTACATCCCTCGGGCCACAGGGTGCATCAAATGGCTCCTAGGCCACATGGTTCCCTCTATGCTAGAAAGGAAACCTCTGTGCTCTACATTGACACTCTATGGCCCCAAGGCCATAGGGTGCCCCTTACGCCTAGTATGAAACCATTGAAACACTATATTAGCATCTAAAGACCGTAGGTCACAAGGTGAGCTCTATGTTAGTAAGAAATCATCTAAACTCTATGTTGGTAGCCAAAGGCCATAGGATAGCCAAGGAACCCTTTAGGAGCATTGCCCACAAAGACCACCTTATGGCCCCATGGTGATTTAGTGGCCTAGGTGCCCTTCTTAAGACTCTTTTATTTTTTTATCATATGGCCCCAGGGAAATAAGCTATCCTCTATGCTATCAAAAAACCGTTTATGCTCTTTGAGATCATATGGCCCCAAGTCCATAGGGTGCTCTCTATGCTAGCAAGAAATCCTCCGTGCTATATGTTTGCACTCTATGGCACCAAGGACACAGGGTGTCCTCCATGATAGTAAGAAACCCTCTATGCTCTAAGTTTACACCTCATTTGACTATGTTGACACCCTATGGCCCTGGGGCCATAGGGTGCTCCCTAGGGCCACAAGGTGCCCTTCAACCTAGGAAGACACCCTTTATGCCCTAAATGGGTACTCTTTGGCCTCAGGGTCATAGGGTGCCTTCTATGCTACTAGGATACATGATATGGTCTAGGTTTCCACTCTATTCCGTAGGGCTAAAAGGTTTGCTCTATGAAGAAACCATGTATACTATATGTTGGCAGTATATGGCCCTAGGGATAGAAGGAAACCCTAGGGCTATACGGTGTCCTCTATGCTACTATCATATGGTCCAAGGGCTAGATAGTGACCAAGGTATCATGTGTGTCCCAAGGGTAACAAGGTGCTAAGAAAAAGCCCTCTATGCTCTATGTTCTCACCCTATGGCCCCAAGGCCATAGGGCGATCTTTATGCTAGTAAAATTCCCTCTATGCACTATGTTTACGTGTATATTTATAAGAAGCCATTATGCACTATGTTGGCATCTTATTACCCTAGATCCATAAGATGTCCTCTATGGTAAAAGAGAAATTGTACATCGGATATGATGGCATCCTATGGTCCTAGGGCCATAGGGTGTCCTCTATGCTAGCAAAATGTGTAAGTTAATACTCCGAAATTGAAAGAGCTTTTCAGAAAAGAAAAACCTTCTACTTCCATTATGGTGTCATGCAATCCAATTCCCAATTCTTGGGCTACTAGAATATTTTCATTAGATTCTTCTTCTTCCCTTCCACATGTTCTGGAACTTTCACTGTCTTCTTCCATTGGATTACTCTTTAACACTAGAATGGTAATAGGACACTTTTATGTCCTTGGACACTTTTGTTTCCTGTTAAGTGACCATTTAGCTTGAATTATTTGAAGAGTAGGAAAATGAATTTCTAGGTGCTATATATCCACAAAGTTGCCTTATGAGCTAAAAAAACATAGCATTTTCTTTTTGAGTATCGATCTCACCATTAACCTTACTCTCACACAACATTTTTGAACCTAAACTGTGTGAAAAAACGGGTCCTGTTTTTCGCTTTTTTCCAATTTTTGGCAACTATACCACTCTAAACTTCATGTTTCTGAGGTGTAGATGGCTAGATGTTAGGACTTCATAGTTCTCAACATGTTTTGATGCTTGTAGGGAGAGCTAAGTGTTAAAATTGAAAGTTATGACCAATTTACAAGAATTGCATAATCCTGTTTTTTTGCCAAAATTAGCACTTTTATGATTTTTTTGGTGGGTTTCTTGATATCCAAATTCAATTTTGATTGTGTAAGTGTAATTTATAACATTAAGTTAATCTTCCTTGAGTTTTGGGGGACCTAATATGCTATATAGCATAGTATATGATGATGGTTGAGTTTTTTGATTGCTGAAGAATATGATACATTTTAGAGTAGCAAGTACAAATTTCTCAATATTGCTAGTTTCTTAGGCCAATTGTGTGTATTTTGTAGGTAGTGACCATATCTAATCATAGACTACAAACTTGGCTAGATATTGAGTAGTTTCTATGGGTTTCTAGAGGTCATAATGCTAAACCCAGTTTCTTCATGTTTGTTGTATTTAGCACTTTATCATTGCCCCCAAGGTTCCAATTGTAAGAGATCCATTATCCTTTTGACATGATCCATGGATCCTTTTGAGTCCTGAGGCCCAAAGGGAACTAAGAAAACATGTATATAGTATCTGTATTGAGCGTGACTATAGAAACTTTGATGATAGGTCCGCAGAATGGCAAAAATGCAACATTTTTGTACACATTTTTTTTGCCCAAAAAAGAATCAGTGAGGTAAAAGCAACCATATGTTTTGGTCACCAACCCATTGAAGTTAACGGGGCATTTTATCTCATGTCCTACAGAAATCTCCACCCTTATTTATATTCAATCAATCGTAAGAAATTGTTGTTTTGGGCAAAATGCACTGGTCCATCAACTTTGGAGGCTTGTAGTGACCAAGGGATGAGAAAAATTACAAGTTTCTCATTTTTTTCCATATGTAGTAGTTATTGAACTATAAGCTCATGAAAGGATTTTTCAAAATGAGTGGATCTACTATGGTTTTTGAAATTTTTCCCAAAACCCTGAAAGGACACTTTTATGTCCTGTTAGGTTACCATTCTAGTGTTAAATTTATCTCTAGTCGTTGTAGCAATTGACCTTCAAAGACTTGTAGATTCTTGTCATCTTCGTCAGAAACTCTTTGGTTGACATGGAGATTGATAGAATCTTTCTCAACAGGGTCAATGGCATTAGCATCCTATATACCAACAATCTCGAGTAAAACATTGTCAGCCGCAATATCTTGTTGAAGGACTGCAAGTTTAAAGAACACCTAATTTTAGATTCCAAAGTATCTACATTTTGATAACTCTTTTTTGTCACGCTCTTAGAAAAACCTAATCGCAAATAGCAAAGTTACTAACTGACAACACATCTACAATGAATTTATTTTTATGCTCCTTATTGTCTAGAGATTCCTAATGTTTCTCTAGCTACATTAGTTCTTTGTCCATGATGGTGGCGCCTAGAAGTATACTTGGAGAAACATTTATGCCTTTAAGCACTAGCAGAAGTCTCATTTTCTATTGCCATGATCTTCTTACATTGGATGATTTCCTTGACTAAGTTTCTTATGTCCTTCAGGCCATACATTTATTTTTGTAGATATCTCTATGAATTTAAGATAATCCAAAATATATCTGTTTATGGCCTCAAGGCCATAGGGTTAGGATTGTTGGGAGGTCTCAACATATAAATAGATATATGGCTTCAAAGCCATTTGGTACTTTATTTATGTGTCACCCTATGGCCCTAAGGCCATGGGTTGTCATAGGGCCCCAAGATGCCCTCTATGAGCACTAGTAAGAAACCATATATGCTTTATGTTGGCACTCTATGACCCGAGGGCCACAAGGTCTGCCTCTTATGCTAGTAAGAAACCATTTATGCTACATGTTGTCACTCTATGGCCTTTGGGCCATAGGGTGCCCTCTGTGCTAGTAACAAATCCTCTATGCTGTATGTTTTCCCCCTATGGACCTAGGGCCACAAGGTACCCTGTATGATAGTAAGAAATCCTCTATTATCAATGTTTGCACCCTATAGACCTAGGGCCACAAGGCCCTCTACTCTCTATGTTGGCACCCTATGGATATTTGAGGGCCACAAGGTACCCTTTATAATGCTACTAAGAAACTTGTCTACATTGGCAACCTACATCCCTGGGGCCATAGGGTGCATCAAATGGCTCCTAGGCCACATGGTGCCCTCTATGCTAGAAAGGAAACCTCTGCGATCTACATTGACACTCTATGGCCCCAAGGCCATAGGGTGCCCCTTACGCCTAGTATGAAACTATTGAAACTCTATATTAGAATCTAAAGACCGTAGGCCACAAGGTGAGCTCTATGCTAGTAAGAAACCATCTAAACTCTATGTTGGTAGCCAAAGGCCATAGGATAGCCAAGGAACCCTTTAGGAGCATTCCCCACAAAGACCACCTTATGGCCCCATGGTGATTTAGTGGCCTAGGTGCGCTTCTTAATTGACACTAGAATGGTAATAACAGGACACTTTTGTGTCCTGTTAAGTGACCATTTTGCTTGAATTATTTGAAGAGTATGAAAATGAATTTCTAGGTGCTATATATCCACAAATTTGCCTTATGAGCTGAAAAAACTTAGCATTTTCTTTTTGAGTATCGATCTCACCATTAACCTTACTCTTGCACAACATTTTTGAACCTAAACTGTGTGAAAAAACGGGTCCTGTTTTTCGCTTTTTTTCAATTTTTGGCAACTATACCACTCTAAACTTCATGTTTCTGAGGTTTAGATGGCTAGATGTTAGGCCTTCATAGTTCTCAACATGTTTCGATGCTTGTAGGGAGAGATAAGTGTTAAAATTGAAAGTTATGACCAATTTACAAGAATTGCATAATCTTGTTTTTTGGCCAAAATTAGCACTTTTATGATTTTTTTGGTGGGTTTCTTGATATCCAAATTCAATTTTTATTGTGTAAGTGTAATTTATAACATAAAGTTAATCTTCCTTGAGTTTTGGGGGACCTAATATGCTATATAGCATAGTATATGATGATGGTTGAGTTTTTTGATTGCTGAAGAATATGATACATTTTAGAGTAGCAAGTATAACTTTCTCAATATTGCTAGTTTCTTAGGCCAATTGTGTGTATTTTGTAGGTAGTGACCATATCTAATCATAGACTACAAACTTGGCTAGATATTGAGTAGTTTCTATGGGTTTCTAGAGGTCATAATGTTAAACCCAGTTTCTTCATGTTTGTTGTATTTAGCACTTTATCATTGCCCCCAAGGTTCCAATTGTAAGAGATCCATTATCCTTTTGACATGATCCATGGATCCTTTTGAGTCCTGAGGTCCAAAGGGAACTAAGAAAACATGTATATAGTATCTGTATTGAGCGTGACTATAGAAACTTTGATGATAGGTCCGCAGAATGGCAAAAATGCAACATTTTTGTACACATTTTTTTTGCCCAAAAAAGAATCAATGAGGTAAAAGCAACCATATGTTTTGGTCACCAACCCATTGAAGTTAACGGGGCATTTTATCTCATGTCCTACAAAAATCTCCACCCTTATTTATATGCAATCAATCGTAAGAAATTGTTGTTTTGGGCAAAATGCACTGGTCCATCAACTTTGGAGGCTTGTAGTGACCAAGGGATGAGAAAAATTACAAGTTTCTCATTTTTTCCATATGTAGTAGTTATTGACATATAAGCTCATGAAAGGATTTTTCAAAATGAGTGGATCTACTATGGTTTTGGATTTTTTTCCCAAAACGCTGAAAGGGCACTTTTATGTCCTGTTAGGTTACCATTCTAGTGTTAAGACTCTTTTATTTTTGTATCATATGGCCCCAGGGAAATAATCTATCCTCTATGCTATCAAAAAACCGTTTATGCTATTTGTTGGAATCATATGGCCCCAAGTCCATAGGGTGCTCTCTATGCTAGCAAGAAACCCTCCATGCTATATGTTCGCACTCTATGGCACCAAGGACACAGGGTGTCCTCCATGATAGTAAGAAACCCTCTATGCTCTAAGTTTACACCCCATTTGACTATGTTGACACCCTATGGCCCTGGGGCCATAGGGTGCTCCCTAGGGCCACAAGGTACCCTTCAACCTAGGAAGAGACCCTTTATGCCCTAGTTTTGTTCTCTTTGGCCTCAGGGTCATAGGGTGCCTTCTATGCTAGTAGGATACATGATATGGTCTAGGTTTCCACTCTATTGCGTAGGTCTACAAGGTTTGCTCTATGAAGAAACCATGTATACTATATGTTGGCAGTCTATGGCCCTAGGGATAGAAGGAAACCCTAGGGCTATAGATTGTCCTCTATGCTACTATCATATGGTCCAAGGGCTAGATAGTGACCAAGGTATCGTGTGTGTGAGAATTCTCTACTATATATACAGAAACCACTTTATGGCACTATGGCGCCCAAGGGAAACAAGGTGCTAATAAAAATCCCTCTATGCTCTATGTGAGCACCCTATGGTCCCAAGGCCATAGGGCGGTCTTTATGCTAGTAAAATTCCCTCTATGCACTATGTTTGTGTGTATACTTATAAGAATCCATTTATGCACTATGTTGGCGTCTTATGACCCTAGATCCATAAGATGTCCTCTATGGTAAAAGAGAAATTGTACATGGGATATGATGGCATCCTATGGTACTAGGGCCATTGGGTGTCCTCTATGCTAGCAAAATGTGTAAGTTAATACTGCCATAAATATGCAACACGATATACAAAATTGAATCATTATCATACATCATACATTTGGTGCTTTGCCACACAGTTGAATGGGTCTTTTCCTTCAAATATCATCATAACATTCACACATTTAAATCAAATTTGCAAGTACTTTAATTCACAAATGCATTGATCTGTTTTGGTGGATGGAAGGTCCGGCTCACCATGCACTTTGATTTACAAATTCTGAGGGGCACAATTATTTGTGATGGATTCTCCTTATGGCATTGCACATGTTTTGGAACTTGCATTGCCTTCTACTTCCAATTTAAAAACATAAACAATGGCTATCCATTATACAATTATTTCTTTGCAATAAACCTTGATACAATGTTCTGATTGCTATATGACAAGCTAAAAAATTCTACTAGTCCTAGCTTCCCTCTATTGAAAAAAATTCAAGATATAAATTCCAATTGTCTGCATCATCTAGAAGAGAAACAAAATCATAGTTTGGAACAAAATACTCGCACTTTATATCTTTGAATAAAATCTTGTAACAATCAAAGAACTAGATCTTCACATAATCCAAAGGACAAATGCTTCAATAATCATTTATACTCGATGTTTACTATCTAAGCAAATAATTGGCATTTACAACAAATGTTGAATATATGTTTAATCTAGTTAGTTGCAATACAAAGATAATTATTTCAAATGCTTACACTATCAATTCACAATAGAAGAACTTATACCCAACAAAAATGATCATACATCAATTGTTCAAACTCTCATTTTGGAATTTTGAGGACTAAATACTTTTTAGTTTTTTCTAGATTATTTCATTCTCAATAGAATATTAAACCTTAATTACAAGATAAGAAATATATGTCCCTAATGTATATGGACACAAGATATAAGGCCAACAAAAAATGTTCTTGAAACACTTAAAGATTCTTTAGGTGACCTAGAATAACCAACCTATGGTCTAAAGGCCATAGGGTGTCATGTGATGTTTTATAAGATGTGTCCATAAGAGCTAGGTGATTTGCATCCATTGGGTGTCATGTGATGTTTTATAAGATGTGCCCCTGTGGAGATTCTATGTAACCACCCTATGGCCCTAAGGCCTTAGGGTATCTCAAATGCTCTTGGATAACTTATGTTTCCTTCTAGAATAGCCCAAATACTCATGTGCCCGTTTAGAGACTTTATGTAATCTTTCTATATACATAAGATTGTAGGATAGCTGTGTTGACACCCTATGGCCTTAAGGCTTTAGACTAGCCCAAATGCTTAAGTTCCCTTTTAAAGAATCTATGTAATCACCCTATATCAGTAAGATTGTAGGGTAGCCAAATGCTTTTGGGGGATTCTATGTTGACACCCTATGGGCCTATGACTATAGAGTAACCTAGATGCTTATGTGTCCTTTTAAAGACTCGGTGTAATCACCCTACATCTGTAAGGTTGTAGGGTATCCCATTTTCTTTTGGGGGATTCTATGGCCCTAGGGCCATAGGGTGTCATGTCTACAAAGAACTCTATGATCCTCAAGTCTACAAAGACCTCTATGATCCTCAAGTCATAGTGTGTTCTTCCCAAACCTCATATGATCAATTAACTTTAAAGTATTACATAATATATATCATAGTGTATTCTTCCCAAACCTCATATAATCAATTAACTTTAAAGTATTACATAATATATATCTTATGACTAGATATAAATGTAGAATTCTATTTACCAAAACATGTCCATATAATATCATACACTTAAGTCTAATTCATTTATTGTGAAAAAACTCAAACTCACAAGTTCACATTTTTTCAAAGAAAATAAATTGAAAAAAATAACGAGCCAAACATCAATGTTTTTAACATCATGGGCATATTTGAGATGGGACAAATAAAATAAAATGACAACAATAATAATCTAAATATCAATAATGTAATATCATGGGTGGCTAGCTTAACCTGTTTCCTGTAGACTTTCTAGAATGGCCTCGGCACTTGCATCCAATGGTTCTTCAATTTCTTCTTCCTCTGAATCCTTGGCATTGACTTTCTCTGTGTTATCCACACCTGCCCACCTTCTAAGATCAAGGTCTTCTTCCACTATGGAATGGCAAAGATATTCCAATTGTGTCATTTGATCACTACTACATGCAACTGATATCACCTTTCTCTGTTGTTGTAGTGCCTCTTTAGTCCCATAGCCTAATGAGAAGATGTCTATCACTTGATCATCTTCTTTGAGACAGATGCATTTGATTGCATGACATACAAAAAAGGATTTGGCCATGGTCACAACATCATACTCGTCGTCATTGATGCAGAGAGTATGCATTGGCACCAACAATGACTCTTTAACACTAGAGTAGTTGGTGTACTGCTCTCCTTGACTAAAAAATGCACAAACCCCAAAAATTACTTCGCAAATAGCACATGTTTGGATGGTCTCTGATCCCATTAAGGAGCTCAAAGGTAGAACATGCATTTCATACCATTTAGCTTTTTCAGAAATTGCCTTCTCTAGGGAAGCAGCATGTTGATACTTGACTAAGCTGGCAATTAAAAACTCTGATGGTTGATGTGCTACCCCACATACTCCATCAATTACTTTAACAAATTTGGGTAGCACTCCAACCCCTAGTGATCTTAGGAATTGGCTCTTTCTCCTTTTCTTTTTGTAGTAGGAGATTTAGCCATTGCGTACAACTCGTGAAGAGAAATTTGTAAATCTCATATGTAATGTTATAATGAGACTTACATTTATCCCATGAAGTAACTACTATTGCTGATGGATCTATCTCATTAAATGACATCAACATTTGAGTCTCAAAAACCATGGTCTTCTTTAAGACCGTTGCACGTGCAGTGAGGTCGAGCATGCCCGCTTGACGTGGTTGCTTCACTAAGCAGATCTTCTCATCTGCCAGCTCTTGTTGTAGTAGCTTGACATCATTATCTTATAAAACAGCTAGGCATCTAAAGGTTTTTATGCTTGGTTGTCGCCCATGAGAAGTTGATGTCTGATGCTTCTCCAAAATGTGTATCCACTGATCATAGATTTCATCATCGTACATGACCATGTGTGCTTCTTTGTTGGCAAATGATTTATGGTTGAACACGATGTTCGCCACATTTAAAAAGGCCTTCAAAATAAATAAAATAAAATAAACTTTATTTCAAGACATATTTGTAACAAAAACAAGCATAGGGAAGTGGAACTTACATCCCAACCTGCTCGACTCGGATGACCGACAGGAACACTTGCCTTGGGTTTTGTTGGTTTAGAATATGCAAGCCATTGACTACGGCCATGCTTCAGGACCTCCACATAAGGCTGGTGTTTCATTGCTGTTATTCTCTCCATGTTCTCCATTTTGGAAATGCAAACAATAATCTCTTTCGAGCGTCTACCACTATCCTTGCAGTTCTAAACTTGTAGAACTCTTTTCTCAAAGCATACTTAGTGCTGTTGTTACGCAAAAAAGCTCTAGCTGCTATGATGGAATGCTGACCAGCTAGACTCAAGTAGTGGTATGTTGATAGCTTGTCTCCATTCACTTCAGATGTTTGTAAAGGCATTTTTGTAATTGGGTTATACGGCATCAAGTCTGCTGCACTTGAGACTGGCCTAGAGTGCCCTGCAAATTGCTTCAAGAGATATTTCACATATACATCTGACAATGGTCTGCATATATAGCTATCTGGTGGAAGGTTGCATTGCTCAACTGGGATCAATTGGTTAAATTGTACACCAAATTTAAAATAGTGGTCAATTCCGATGTATCCATCTAGCCCACTCTTAGAAGTTTTGGCAACTTCTTTATCAAGATCTTTTTCTTTGGGCTGTATAATAGAGTTCAACACAGCTAAGGATGCTGAGTCCACAACCACTGCCACTAAGGGGGTTCCAAATGCTAGGGTTGCAAGTCCACTAGAATCTCCTGCTTCTTGAGTCTGTAAGGGTATAACTGAAAGATTTTCTTCGGCCACATTTCCACTATTTTCTCCAAGTGAGGGAGTCTGACTCTCCTTGAGCGTCTTAGATTGATTTTTTGTACCTGTGTCTTCATTCTTTCGCTTCTTATTCTTCTTTGTGCTGATCAATTTACCTAAATATTGATTGAATTTCTTAAAGCCCTCAATATATAAGTCTATAAAGTTCTCACTTGGAGTGTCGTCTTGAAGCTCCACCCACCCTGCTTTTGTCATTGTCACTCCTTCATAATCAACCTTCACCAATTTTTGAGCAAAGGCCACAGGCTCCAACAAGTAGGAGTCACCATTGAGTAGTTTTACTCCAAGGCATGGAGACATTTCAAGATCTGAACAATCTTTCTTTATCTCTTTGACAATACCACAGTCCTTGACGGGAAATTGCTCTTTATCTTGAAAGAACAAGTGGACTTTCTCATCACTTCCACCATTTGGTAAGTGAAAATCTAGATACCAAGAACTTCGTGTTGAGCCTGATGCATCAACTGACTTTGACTTTCTCTTCTGAGACATTTTCTGTAAAAAGAATGACATATATTTAGACAAGATGGATATTATTACATCCATATGGACCTAGGGCCATAGAGTCACCTCTATGTTAAACCATGTGGTCCTAGTTTCAAAGGGTGACAACAAAATGGTTCTACAAGTGTACCTAGGCCACTCTATGGTAGTGTGATCACATGTTCCCTTATGACATTAGAGGACCCTCAAATAAGTATCCCTTGAATGGCCTAAATACCCCTTTAGAGCCTCTACACCAACACCATATGGCATCATGTGGCCTGAAGGCCATAGGGTCCCCTGCATGCTAGTAAGAACCTCTCTATGCTCGACATTGGCATCCTATGGCCCCAAGGTCACAAGGTGGCCACAATGTTTTAAAGAAACGCTTCATGAGGGTTTTCTGGTAACCTATGACCCCAGGGCCATATGGTGCTCTCCATGCAAGTGAAAACCACTATTTGCTCTATATTGAGGAGACCTTGTGGGATGAAGTCCATAGGGTCCAGTCTATGCTATTAAGAACCTCTGTTTACTCTATAATGGCACCCTGTGGCCTGAAGGTCATAGGGTTCCCTCTATGCTACTAAGAATCTCTTTGTGCTCTATGCTCTATCGTCTATGCTCTATGATCTATATTGACTTCCTATGGATCCAAGACCACAAGGTGCCCTCATCATTTCCAAAAACACCTCATTGTTTTGCTATGGCCCTAGGGCCATAGCTCTCTATGCCGATATAAAGCACCATGCTCTATATTAGCTCCCTAAGGCCTGAAGGCCATATGCGAATGAAAAATACTATTCTCTCTATATTGAGAAGACCTTGTGGGGGCTGAAGGCCATAGGAACCCTTCTATGATGGATTTTTGACACCCAATCCCCGTAGGTCAGGATGTTCTATATGCTAGTAAAAACACTATTTTCTCGATATTGGCACCATGTGACTTGAAATCCATATGGTCCCCTATATTCTAGTAAGATCCTCTCCATGCTCTATATTGGCACCCTTTGGCCTGAAGGCCATAGGGTCCGATCTTTGCTAGTAAGAACCAATCTATGATCTATATTGGCACCCTATGGCCTGAAGACCATAGGGTCCCCTGTATGCTAGTAAGAACCTCTCTATGCTCTACACAGCCGATGACCCCAAGGCCACAAGTTGCCCTCTATGTTTTGAAGAAACCCATCAAGAGGGTTTTTTGGAAACCTATGGACCCATGGCCATAGGGTGCTCTCTATGCCATTGAAAAACCCTCATTGTTTTGGTACCCTATGGCCCCAAGTATAAAGCACTATTTGGTCTCTCTATGCTAGTAAGAACTGATCTTTGTTCTATATTGGCACCCTTTGTCCTGAAGGCCATAGGGTCCACTCTGTACTAGTAAGAACCAATCTATTCTCTATATTGGCACCCTAATTCAGACCATAGGGTCCCCTTTATGTTAGTAAGAACCTCTCTATGCTCTACGCATACTATGACCCCAAGGGCACAAGGTGCCCTCTATTTTTTGAAGAAACCCTTCATGATGGTTTTTTGGCAACCTATGGACCCAGGGCCATAGGGTTCTCTCTATGCTAGTAAAAATGCTATTTGCTCTATATTGAGGAGACTTTGTGGGTTGAAGGCCATAGGTTCCCCTCTATGCTAGTGAGAACCTCTGTTTTCTCTATGTTGACACCCTGTGGCCTGAAGGCCATAGGGTTCCTTGTATGCTAGTAAGAAGCTCTCTATGCTCTATGCTCTATGCTCTATGCTCTATATTGAAATCCTATGGCCCCAAGGCCACAAGGTTCCCTCATTGTTTCGAAAAAACCCTCAATGTTGTTTTGGCACCCTATGGCCACATGTATAAAGCACTATTTGGTCTCTCTATGTTAGTAAGAACCGATCTATGCTCTATATTGATACCCTATGGCCTGAAGTCCATAGGGTCCCCACTATGCTAGTAAGTAAATCTCTATGTTCTACACATCCTATATGTTTTGAAGAAACCCTTCTGAGGGTTTTTTGGCAGCCTATGGACCTAGGGCCATAGGATTCTCTTTATGCCATTGAGGAGACCTTGTGGGCTGAAGGCCATAGGGTACCCTCTATGCTAGTAAGAACCTCTGTTTTCTATATGTTGACACCCTGTGGCCTGAAGGCCATAGGGTTCCCTCTATGATAGTAAGAAGCTCTCTATGCTTTGTGCTCTATATTGACATCCTATGGCCCCAAGGCCACAAGGTGCCCTCATAGTTTGGTAAAAACCCTCATTGTTTTGGCACATTATGCTCCCAGGTATAAAGCACTATTTGGTCTCTCTATGCTAGCAAGAACCGATCTATGCTCTATATTGGGACCCTATGGCATTCAGGCCATAGGGTTCTATGTATGCTAGTAAGAACCTCTCTATGCTCTACACATCTTATGACCCTAAGGGCACAAGGTGCCTTGTATGTTTTAAAGAAACCCTTCATGAGGGTTTTTTTGGCAACCTATGGACCCGCGGCCATAGGGTTCTCTCTATGCCAATAAAAAACACTATTGCTCTATATTGATGAGACCTTGTGGGCTGAAGGCCATAGGGTCCCCTCTATGCTAGAACCTCTGTTATCTCCAAAAGAAACATAAGGAACCCTGTGATCCTATGTCCGTAGGGCCATATGTTCATTTTGGAGATCCTATGGCTCGAGGACCATAGGATCTCCAAAAGGAACATAGGGAACCCTATGGCCCTTGAGATTGTACATTCCCACACTATGGCCCTTGGGCCACAAGGTCTCCAATAGGTCACCCTTTGATCCTATGGCCCTAGGTTATTTATGTTGCTTTTGGAGATTCTATGGCCCTAGTGCCACCCTATCTCCAAAAGGAACATAGGGAACCCTATGGCCCTTGAGATTGTACATTGCCACCCTAAGGCCCTTGGGCCAGAAGGTTTCTAGATCGGACATAGAGTTCCATGTGATCCTATGGACATAGTGCCATATATATGTTTTGGAGATCCTATGGCCCTATGGCCATAGGATCTTCAATAGGAACATAGGGAACCCTATGACCCTTGAGATTGTACATTGGCACCCTATGGCCAAATGGGACATTGGTCACCCTATAGTACGATGTGAGAGCACCCTATGGCCATAAGGCCATAGGGTGCCTTAGGGACATATGTTACTCTTTAGTATGAGGTGAAACCCTATGTAGCCACACCCTGTCTGCCCTTCTAAAGATTCGATGTCTAATTTTATTTTAGTGGACTACAAATGAATTTAAAGAAACTATATTACACCATATCTTACAAACACATATAGTGTACACTTTCTTTCCCACCTTTTTGCCTCTCTTTTTTTCCCATCCTCCTACAATTGAACCCTAACCCATCCTCATACAACAACGCGCTCTACTCGTCCTCTTACAACGTGTGCCCAACTCCCCAAAACCCAATTACAGGTATCCATAGTTTCAGCATTTTCTGTAGTTATTGTCTTTTGTATTTACAGGTTTATAATTTTTTTTTGTAATTAGAGATTTTTGCAGTTAGAGTTTTACAATTTTACAGTATTAGGTCACTTATGAGGAGTTTTTTGTTTTACAGATTTAGGTCCCTAATAAGAGTTTTTCGTTTTACAAATTTAGGTCCCTAATTAGTGTCTTCTGTTTTATATTTTTAGGTCTCTAATTAGAGTACTCTGTATTATAGTTTTAGATCTCTAATTAGAGATTTTTCTGTTTTATAGTTCTACGGTCTACAGTTTTACAGTTTTAGAGATGTAAGTAATGATTTTTGTTTATTGTTTTGAAGAGAGGTGATTCACAACTTAGCTAAAACGTAATTAGATTAAGAACAGTTAAAACCGAATTAAGCAAAAAGATTAGGGTTTCTACAGGTTACCTCTGAGTAAATCTATGTTTGATGAAAACCGCGGTTGCAGTAGTAGCAAGCAGTCACTTAGGTGTGTTGAGGCCGCGACGATGATGGTAACAGATGTGTGTTTGGGAGGTCATGACAGCAATCCTTCTGTTGAAGGTTGTGGCGCTAGCTTCGCGTAGATCTGTGTGCGCTTCGTAACGATGGCATAGAATTGTATGCGTAGGGAGAGAGGGAGAGAGAGACAGAGAAAGACAAGGTCTGTGTAGGTTTTAAGTAAGAGACGAGAGAGATAAAGAGAGCGATAGCGCGGAAAAAAATATGGTAGAGAGAGAAAGAGAGAGATAAGGTTAGTTAGGTTAGGTTAGAATTTCAAAATTCGAATTTTGAATGTAGGGGTTGTTCTCATGGGTTTGCAGTCGAGATTACTAGAGTTCTAGGCTTTGTGCGAAAATGAGACATAGCTCGTCGGCTCCGAAACTGAAAGAGCAAAAAAAAAAAAAAAAGTTGGTGCAAGACTTTATCAATGTCCATATCTTTGTAGTACGAGTGGAACGACACCCATGAAGCGAAATTTGACTCCAGAATCAAAATCTGCATAGTAAAAAATACACTTAAAATAGCTAAATTTTAAAAAAATTATCCCTAAAATTGTGCGCTATTTTTTTGTCCGCCGATATCAATAAGTGTATTTGAAAACCCATTATGAAAAAGTTTGTCATAGCGTAATTTTTTTTAAAATTATTTTTTTGATTATTTTTTTAATTTATGCCACTTGCGGGTATCCCTTAAATAGCCGAAATTATTATGAAGACACTTCAGCCACCCCTGGGCTCCCTGGGCTCACACCATAGGACGCAATGTTGGAGGTGAAGGATCAAATCATGCACTCAGTTCCATTTGAAAATCCTATGTCCTAGGGTTTTCTTCTTCTATCTTGTGAGATCCTTGTGGCCCTACCGTGGCAATGTGAAAGCTTGTGGACCTAGGGCCATAGGGTGGCAATGTATAAGCTCAAGAGCCATAAGTTTCTCTATATTCCATTTGGAAATCCTATGGCCCTAGGGTTTAGGGGCCACAATGGATAAGCTCCAATACATAGCCCTATGTTCGAGTTGGAGATCCTATGGCCCTAGGTCTACAACAATGTATAAGCTCAAGAGCCATACGTTGCCCTACTTTCTACTTGGAGATCCTATGGCCCTAGGGTCATGGGGTGGCAATATGTAAGCTCAAGGGCCATAGGGTGCCACATGTCCCATATGGAGATCCTACGGCCCTAGGGCCATGGGGTGGCAATGTATAAGCTCAATGGCCATACATTGCCTATGTTCCATTCGAAAATCCTATGGACCTAGGGTAATGGGGTGGCAATGTATAAGCTCAAGGTCCATACATTGCGTATGTTCCATTTGGAAATCATATGGCCCTAGGGTAATGGGGTGGCAATGTATAAGCTCAAGGTCCATAGGGTGCCACATGTCCCATATAGAGATCCTATGGCCCTAGGCCCATGGGGCTGCATTGATATCTTGGCCACCCTTGAACCCGCACCCTTGAGCTTAGGCGCCTTAGGTTCTCTTATTGTATGTTGTGAGATCTTGTGGCCCTAGGGCCATAGGGTGGCAATGTATAAGCTCAAGGGCCATATATTGTCTATGTTTTATTTGGAAATCCTATGGCCCTAGGTTCATGGGGTGGCAATGTTTAAGCTCAAGGGCCATAGGGTGCCACATGTTCCATATAGAGATCCTATGGCCCTAGGGCCATGGGGCTGCATTGATATCTTGGCCACCTTTGACATCTTGTCCATATGTTGTCTTTTTGTATGTTTTGAAGTCTTGTGGCCCTAGGGCCATAGGGTGTCAATGCTCACACCCTTGGGCTTAGGGCCATAGGTTGTCTTTTTGTATGTTTTGAAGTCTTGTGGCCCTAGGGCCATAGGGTGTCAATGCTCACACGCTTGGGCTTAGGGCCATAGGTTGTCTTTTTGTATGTTTTGAAGTCTTGTGGCCCTAGGTCCATAGGGTGTCAATGTATAAGCTCAAGGGCCATACGTTGCCCTATGTTCCATTTGGAAATCCTATAGCCCTAGGGTCATGGGGTTGCAATGTATAAGCTCAAGGGCCATACATTGTCGTATGTTTCATATGCCGATCCTATGGCCCTAGGGTCATGGGGTTGGAATGTATAAGCTCAAGGGCCATACATTGCTATATGTTTCGTTTGGAGATCTTATGGCCCTAGGGTCATGGGGTGCCATAGGATGAATATATACTTGACATGAAACTTCCTATGTCCCTAAGGCCATAGGATGTATATATACTTGACATGAAACTCCGTGAGGTGATCTTGAGGACAACCCTATGGCCTTCATGCCTTAGGGAGCTAATATAGAGAAAATATGCTTTATACCGGCATAGAGAGCTATGGACCTGGGGCCATAGAAAAACAATGAGGGTTTTTTGGAAACAATGAGGGCGCCTTGTGGTCTAGGGGCCATAGGAAGTCAATATAGATCATAGATCATAGACGATAGAGCATAGAGCACAAAGATATTCTTAGTAGCATAGAGGGAACCCTATGACCTTCAGGCCACAGGGTGCTTCTCATGAAACACCCACATACATACTTGTTATGCTTTATGCTACGTAAATCAATATACTCTGCAAGCGGTTTGTTTAACAATTATTCTTGCAAATCTTCTTGCAGGTATGGCTAATTTCAATCATGGTGATAGAGTGTGCATGTTTGTAGTGACACAAAAGGTTGCCATTGGGACTGTATTTGAAATAAATCCAAGTGCATATTGTTCTGGCATGCTTATTGGGGAAGGCAATGTATCGGTGTTAGTTGATTTGTGTTTTGAAAAGAAAGCACTCATCCCTTTTCCAACAATGGATGCATTGATAGTGGGAGATTCTTTTCATAGTATTGTGAAATGGAGTAGTGGGTTGTTGCAACATAAAAATGAGATGCAATACAAAGGGGCGTCTATGCATGAGGCTCACAAAGCAGAAGGAGCACTAGATGCACAATGTAATGGAATGAGCTATAGAGAGGTTTATAAGGATAAGAGGGTTCAACTTTGGGATGAAAGAAAAACACATGTAGTAGCTGAAGGGGTTGTCATGTATGTGTGTCCGTTTGACTCTGTAAACTTTGGTGAGCTAGGTGAAGATAACATTGGTATTGGTATCGAAACATCCTATGCAGATGAGGCTACTATTTCTGCAGAAGCTAGTGTATGCAGCATTAATCTAGTTTGTTGGCCTATCAAGAGAGTGACAACTATGGATGGAAAAGAATTGTTATGCTATGAGGATCTACATGCTATGCATGCGTTACAAGACACATGCATTGAATCAGCTTATTTGGTAGAGACTATTTCAAAAAAGCAGAAATATTGCTTTGTACATAGGAAGACAAAAATGTCAGTGAAAGCTTCTAAGAGATCCAATCAAGCATCTCTAGCATCTGTCCAGCTTGTTTAAACCATAGATTGTTGTTCCAAAAGGTGTTTTCAATATGCCAATCGAGATAAGGTCATGGCTATGCGCAATGAATTTTGGGGACAGCGTTTGCAAAATAGAACAAACTATGTGTATGATACAATGTTGTCTGCATGGCATGAGAACAAAACAACTACAAAGACATGCTACGTGTTTTGTTTTAATGGCAGTGAGGTTTGCAGTAGAGATTGGTATGAAATTCATGGCATTCCAAAAACTTCATTTTATCGTTACCGTGAACTTTTTGAGAATGGGGTTAGACACTCAGTGCATGGTAATGCCGGTGTCATGATAAAAGGAAGAGACCATACAGAAATGGGAAGGGCATTGATGCGCTCTTTTGTTGATGAAAACTCGGAGAGAATGCCACATAAGAGTAGAACCATGGAAGATGGTACTAGGGAAACTTTTCTTGCAATACCAAACACATACAAGCAAGTAGACATTTTACATGATGTCAATAAAACACTTGATAGTATGAGTCTCAAGCAAATGTCTAGCACGACATTCAATAGGATTTGGAATACAGAGTTTGCTAATGTGACATTGTCAAAAACAAGTGAGTTCTCCAAATGTGTTGTGTGTAGTCGGATAAAGTCTCAACTAGAGTCAACAAAGGATGACGAGATGATTGCACGTTTGAAGGATGAACGTTGAATTCACATGTTGCAGCAACAAAGTTGTAGGAATGTGTACTACACCTGGCATAAGTTCTCCCAGTTGCAAAAGGATAAGTATTTATGTATTATACATGATAAAATGGATCAAAAAAATACAGCAATACCTAGGTTGCGTGTGAACTCAAAAGATTATGCGAATGCATATCAAATGCAAGTATCATTAACAGGTATGATAACACATGGACATGGTCATGGAATGTATGGTCACTTCTCACTTAATGGTCTATGGCCTTCAGATCCCAATGCTGCAATTGGTTCCCTTGCATTATGCTTACAGAATCTGGAAAGAACAGAAAACCATGGACTACGAGATTTATGCCATGATGGTATGCCACGCAGCAATGTAACGTTATTCAATGCATTGAACTGAAGGAGAGCTCTAGACCTCCAAAACAAAATGAAGCAAGAGCGTGAGAGGAATGCATCAACAATGACACCATCGCTGGCCATCCAAGGATGTAATGAAGAGATTGTACACATACAATCCACTTCCTCTCAATGTGTTGTGGATACCATATTCACTCCTGTATTTCAAAAATTGCCTGAGAATCTTCTGCGATAGCTAGATAATTGTGTAGGAGAGAATAAAAATCGATATTTGTTTTCATACTTATCCTTGTTAGTAGCAAAAGGATTTTTCAAAGCCGTGCATTTGGGATTCTTAATGGTGGGTCATACACATGAGGACATAGATGCAATGTTTAGTAGGTTCTTAGAAAGATTGCAAATAGGAATGACATTCACTTTTCCACATCTGATGGAACATTTTCAAAAATGTGAAAGCTCAGCTCCAGCACCATTTTTGATGACACAGCTTCCCGACTTTAAATCCTTTGTGCAAGGGTACATGTGTGACGGACAAGATGCTCTAGTCGGACACTCTAAGCCACTTCAATTTCGTTTCTATATGCAAGGTGAAGTCCCAGTAATGCAACACAAAAATTCATCCAAAATCATCCAATTGCATGCCAAAGGAGTCGCGAATTGAGTTGTGGAAAAAAGATGACCAAGGAAAACCAAAATTACCAACAGGCTGTCCAGATGTGGTACCTATAGCATACTATGTGAGAGATAGTCCGCTTGTTATTCAAGGGATTAAGTCATATCTTGAATTTTGGAAAAGATGTTCTCTATTAAAGGGAAAGGACCATGACTCCACAAAATACATGGAGCCTGTTATCACTTATTGGCAAAACATAATCAATGAGCTTGGACAACCAACTAATAAACACATTGGTGAATATACAACATTTTGGCCAAAGACTATAGGGAGTCATCGAATGCAATAGAGGAAGACAGAGATGAGTTTCAAGGATATGAAGAATTGAATGATCACTATGCTGGTCCTCAAAGTGCAAGGCCACAACAGGGGATCTTGTTCTTGTGAGACCCTCAGGTCCTGAATATCCGATATGGCTAGTAGTGGCAAAGTCAAACGTTGATGTAGACAAATCATCTCCTAACTACAAGAAAGTTCTGATTCAGTATTGGACACCAAAACATCGAAAACGAAATCCCACAATCCAAGAACACTATGAGGATTGTTGGAAAAAGAGTTGGTGCTGCAATCTTGCTGACCCAAAGCGCTGGGAGTGTGTTGATACAATTGTATGGTCATGGACTCCAAGGGGAAACAATCAAGATCCCACGAAATGTCATGGATAAGGCACAGGCTAGCTTAATAGGAGAAATTGAATTTAGCATTTCATATCTTGCTCCTTGTTTTATTTTCCCAGCTTATGTATGATTTTATGAAGTATTTTTAAACACCCACATAAAAATAAAAATTCTAAAAGGTGTCTCTCAACACCACCATTTTCTTGGGAATCTATCTCTTTTATGAAGTTTTTTGAAACACCCACATAAAAATTTTAATTTTAAAAGGTGTTTCTCAACACCACCATTTTCTTGAGAATCTATCTCTTTTATGAAGTGTTTTGAAACACCCACAAAAAAATAAAAATTTTAAAAGATGTTTCTCAACACCACCATTTTCTTGAGAATCTATCTCTGTCACATTCCGAAATTAAATGAAATTTTTTTCCAAATTTGATGGGAAATAGGAATCCATAGGCATTGAAATTAGTCCCAAAGTTGTGGGATTTTCCCATCTCATCTAAAATGGTGTTTTGGGTGACCTTAGGGAGAGTGGACTTGTCACTCTTTGGTGTAAAGAATGAGGATGCAAGAGAGCTACACAAGACAAGCACAAAGCACACAGAGATGGAAAGCTTCTTCTTCTTCTTTACAGAAAAGAGAGTACAAAATGACTAAGTGCTAAAGCTGAAAAGTAGCACATATGTACATGCGGTCACTAAGTGTGAACTCGCTAGAAGCGTACTAGGCTGGCACTATAAGTGTAGTCCAGCTGTAGAATCACTGGTAGAGATCCTCCGTGTCGGTCACCTAACGCGCCAGTGAGTAAATGCCATAAGCGGCCAAGACCCGTAGTGGATGCCAGCTCAAGGTGTAGAGCTCGACATCTCAACACTCCCCCTCGAGCTCTGCATGTCGCAGAGTCCAAGCATAGTCCGGAAACGTCGAAGCTTCTCAGCTCCGAGGGCCTTGGTAAAGATATCCGCTATCTGCTCCTCTGTGATGACGTAGACCAAGTCGATGTCGCCCGCCAACACTCGCTCTCGAACGTAGTGGTAATGGACCTCTATGTGTTTGGTCCTGGCATGGAACACTGGGTTCCTAGCCAATTGCATGCTGTTGAGGTTGTCACAATGGATGAAAATTTGCTGGTCCACCTGCACTCCTAAGTCCTCAAGTAATGTGCGTAGCCAAGCTACCTCGCAAGCCAAACTGCTGCACCTCTGTACTCGGCCTCTGTGCTCGATAAAGCAACCGTAGGCTGCTTTTTGCTGCTCCAAGTAACAGCAGCACTCCCAAAAGAGAACATGAAGCCACTCGTAGATCTCCTATCAACAATGCTACCTGCCCAATCTGCATCTTTATACCCATACAATGCTAATGGTGCATCTGCTTCATAGAACAATGCGTAGTCAAGAGTACCTTGCACATACCTAAGTGTGCGTCGTACTCCATCCAAATGTGGCTTCCTCGGAAGCTGCATGAACTGACTCTCAAAGCCTACTATGTAGCTCAAGTCTAGCCTGGTGATAGTCAAGTAGATTAGACTACCCACAATCTTCCTGTACATGATGACATCCTCAACAACATCACCCTTCTCTGCACTCAGCTTTGCATTCACATCCAAGGGAATAGAAATTGGCTTACAATCAGCCATACCATACTTTGACAACATGTCCAAAGCATACTGTCTCTGTGATAGCCATACACCCTCTGGAGTCCTGATCACCTCAATGCCAAGAAAGTAGCGCAACTCGCCTAAATCTTTCATTTCAAACTCCTGTTTGAGAAGACCCTTCACATGGTCAATCTCCATAGCATTGTCACCAACAATAATAAGGTCATCTACATATATGGTAATGACCACAATCCCCACATCACTCTCACGTTCATATAGTGAATGATCAGCATGAGCTCTCCGAAAACCAATACTGACAAGATACTTGGCAATCCTGTCATACCATGCTCTAGAGCCCTGCTTCAAACCATACAAAGCTTTGAGAAGTCTGCATACATAATCTGGGTAACCTGGATCGACATAACCAGGTGGCTGATCCATATACACTTCCTCTTGCAACTCACCATTCAAGAAGGCATTCTTTACATCCATTTGATGCATAATCCATCCTCTAGATGCAGCCACTGCTATGACAGCTCTCATAGTCGTCATCTTTGCCACTGGAGCAAAGGTCTCCTCATAGTCTATGCCATACGTCTGTGCATAACCCTTTGCGACCAACCTTGCCTTGTGACGCTCAATGTTACCATCAGCCTTATGCTTGGTTTTATACACCCATTTACAGCCAATAGCTTTCTTGCCACTTGGCAATGGCACCAACTCCCATGTGTCATTTGCTTCCAATGCAGCCATCTCTTCATTCATTGCATCATCCCAATGCACATTTCCCACTGCATCCTCAAAACATGTGGGCTCCACATCCTGTATTACCTTAGCCATGTAGGCTTGGTGATGCGCTAGATACCCATCATAAGTCAATTTTTGAACTGGATTTCTGACTCTATTAGATCTGCGCGGTCCTGGGTTACTCCTTTGCACTCTAGCATCTTCATGTACTTTCCTTACACCAGGTGTCCTGACAGCCGGAATTCCAAATTCCTCATCAAGACTTTGTTCAGAACCATCTGAATCCATGTCTACATGTGAAAAACCTGATGATGCATCAGCCATAAAGGGAGGTTCATCAACCTTTTCCTTTCCTTTTCGTGATACATTCCCTGTACCTATTGGTGGAGTAAACTGCGTACGTAGTCTACCATTCCATGGTTTCTCAACAGAGCCACGAAAAGAGGACTCTTGTGGTCCACTCAAAACCTGTGACTGTGGCCTCACATTTTGTACAACCACATCATCTTTTACATCAGCCCCAATAGTGCCATGTGCATTACTGTACCAGCTGCTCATCTCATCAAAGACTACATCTCTGCTCACTCGTAATTCTCGTGTAGTAGGATTGTAGCACCTGTACCCATTTTGTTCAAGGGAATATCCCACAAGAATACATTTCTCTGCTTTAGGATCCAATTTCCTACGCAACTCATCTGGTACATGCACGTAAGCTATGCAGCCAAACACTTTCAAGTGTGCCAAATCAGGCTTTGTACCTGTAAACTTTTCCTCAGGTGTTACATCATGCACCGCAGCTGTAGGTGTCCTGTTCATAATGTACACAGCTGTATTTACAGCTTTAGCCGAGAAATGATGAGGCATGTTCTTCTCATTCATCAATGCACGTGAAACCTCTGCAATGTGCCTGTTTTTCCTTTCTGCGACCCCATTCTGCTGTGGAGTATATCTGCATGTAAACTGCCTGTGTATACCATGCATTCGCAGAAAATCTGAAAAATCATTGGAGAAGTACTCTCCCGCTCCATCTGACCTAAATGTCTTGATTTGCATATCTGTCTCCTTCTCAATGATGACTTTGAAGTCTTGAAAGTGACCAAACACTTCACTTTTGTTACGCATGAAGTAGACCCATACTTTCCTTGTATGGTCATCAATGAAAGAGACATAATACCTGCAACCATGTATACTTGCAGTATTGGTTGGACCCCAAACATCTGTGTGCACCACCTCAAGTGGCTTTTTACATACATTGCGCTCATGTGGAAATGAGCCCTTTGACTGTTTTCCAAACTGGCATGTTGCACACACTTTATACATACCATCCACCTTGAATATGGGCAAACCTTTTACAATCTGTTTTGATTGCATGCTGCGCAATCTTTGCTCATTGACATGGCCAATGCGTTTGTGCCAAATGTCAACATCAGCCACAACACTTGTGCCCTGTGCAAATAATAGCTTTTACCTCAGGCATGTCTACATTCAGCGTAAACATTCTGCCCACACATTTGCCCTCTGTGATCAGCTTACAGCCATTCTGGAAATCTTCTACATAACAGCCATTTGGATTGAAGCGAACCTGCAAACCCTGCTCAACCATTTGTCCAACAGAAACAAGATTCTTTGTAATGTTTGGGACATGAAGTACATCTGCTAAGTACTTTGATTTCCCACTCTTCGTATTTAGAGGTATGTCCCCTACATGAGCAATGGGGTGAGCTGTGTCATCTCCTGTCTGCACATAGCCTAACACATCTGGTTTGCGTATATCTCTAAACCACTCTCCACGAGACGTCATGTGATTAGAGGCACCTGAATCCACATACCAAACATCATCTTGGGTGGAATTCTCTGCAGTCATTGTATTCATTACATGCTGCATAACAAACATGCGCTCGTTTTTGCTGTCATCTGCATCTCTGCTAGTAGATGCATAGTTGCCTTGTTCTCTCTTTCTACTTGCTTTTCCCTTTGGACAGTCACGTGACATGTGACCTCTTTCACCACAAGTCCAACATTCTCTACTATCTGGAGTATGTTGTTGCCTGCTTGATCCTGCACCACGACCTCTTTGACTCCCCCTGCCTTGAGACTGGTTTCCCCTGCCACCTGTATTGTTTTGATTTGATTGAACTTCCAGAAATTGGCCCCTGCAACCCCTTGGGCCTCGACCACGACCTCTACCTCTACCTCTGTTGGAGTTAGAATAGAAGGCCTGTTCAGAATTATTTCTGCCATGAGAAGAAGATGTGTCAAGGTTCTTCTCCTCAAGAATAAGCATAGAAATCAAATCTTGGAACACGGGGATGTCGTCTCTTGTATTCATGGAAGGCCTAAAATGTACATACTCATCTCCTAGACCATCCAAGCATGCACGGACAATGTCATCGTCTTCCACTGAGACTTTAATAGATCCAAGAGCCTCAATGATACTCTTGATCTTCAAAGCATAATCATTGATGGAGAGGTTGTTTCTCTTAACCTGATTTAGCTCCGACTTTAGTTGAAGCTTCCTGGCCTTGGTGTTCACCTCAAACACTCTGCCTAAGTTTCTCCATGCAATGGCAGGGGTTTCAGCATCCTGTAGATAGCCCATCATGCCATCTGTGATGCTCATAGAAAGACAATACATCACTTTGCTCTAGCCTTGTTGCCAGTCCCTCAAAGCTTTCCTTTGTTCTGCTGTAGCATTTGCCTCGGGAATCTCTGGTTCCTTTTCATTGTCTCCTTCTACATAGTCCCAATAACCTTTTCCTTTTAGGAAATTTGTTATTCTGAACTTCCATGCAGGGTAGTTATTTTTCTCAAGCTTCTCAGTAACAATCTGACTGAAACCGTCAGACATCTTGAAGCACTAAGACAAAATAGCTGCAATCTGCAAAAACCTGCAAATCTGTTGAACCTGCTATCGTGGTTCCTGTAACGCTTTCTACACTCAACGAGTGTCCACAATCAAGCGTACATACAACCACTGTACTTGTACAGTAAATCTCTATATACTGCACTTTGGAGACCTGTTCAGAAACTTGGCATCTGGTCGTGGATTGCGAACAAAGGGATTGTGATGCTCTTGCTCTCTTAGCCTCTCTTGCCTGCACCAGGCTCTGATACCATGTAAAGAATGAGGATGCAAGAGAGCTACACAAGACAAGCACAAAGCACACAGAGATGGAAAGCTTCTTCTTCTTCTTTACAGAAAAGAGAGTACAAAATGACTAAGTGCTAAAGCTGAAAAGTAGCACATATGTACATGCGGTCACTAAGTGTGAACTCGCTAGAAGCGTACTAGGCTGGCACTATAAGTGTAGTCCAGCTGTAGAATCACTCGCAGAGATCCTCCGTGTCGGTCACCTAACGCGCTAGTGAGTAAATGCCGTAAGCGGCCAAGACCCGTAGTGGATGCCAGCTCAAGGTGTAGAGAAGGCTTTGTAAACAGATGCATATGGTGTGATAGTACTGACCATGCAAGGAGGGATTGTGAAATCTTTAAAGACGCTTTGACAAAGGAGCTTGTTTTCTTTAAAGATGGAAATATTCACTTGAGTGAGACCGGTAAGCTCTTGGGGACAAACTTTGGAAAGGGCAAGATGAAGAAGCTAGTTGAGGACATGGCTACTAGCCATGATATCTCAATGGTTGAGGCAGCCGCCTATGGGTTGAAGATGGACCCTACTAAGAAAAAGGGATTAGTCAAGGTTGGAGAAGAGGAATCTAATGGTATTGGAGAGCTATGGCTATGCGCTATAGAATCTTCTATGAAGGGTAAAATGACTAGGTTGCCATTTCTATGTCAAATTGGATTTTGTAAGCAAGGCCCTTTGCTTTGGATTTTGTTGCTTCCTTCTTCTTTTATTTAGAGGCTTCTTACATAGGAACTTCGGGGACAGGAATTTGTTGCGGAGAAGGTGATCTAGGAGGCATTGTGTCATTTACGCCTCCACTCCTTGTGGCCCTCTTTAAAGACCCTTCATCCCCATTCTTGCGCCTCCATTTCTCTTCGACAATAGACTCATTGACATTTATCAATGTATGCATGCACTCATAAATAATCTACATGGTCTCTCCAACCTGTTTCTAGCCGAATGCAGTCTCCAGCTTCATGTAAAACCTTTGGAGTCATTTTACCCTTCATAGCACATTCTATAGCGCATGTCCATAGCTCTCCAATACCATTAGATTCCTCTTCTCCAGCCTTGATTGATCTCTTTTTGTTAATAGGATCCACCTTCAACCCATAGGCGGCTGCCTCAACCATTAAGATGGCATGGCTAGTAGCCATGTCCTCAACTAGCTTCTTCATCCCGCCCTTTTAAAAGTTTGTCCCCAAGAGCTTAACTGTCTCACTTAAGTGAATCTTTCCATCTTTAAAGAAAACAAGCTCCTTTGTCACAGCATCTTTAAATCTTTCACAATGCCTCCTTGCATGGTCAGTACTATCACACAATATGCATCTGTTTACAAAATCCCTCTCTGCTTTGATGCCATTGCCCTGTAGGTTGACCTGATGGCTACCCCTTCTCTCATAGCCTTGTAAGCTTTAACTTTAGCTCTTGCATTCCATTAACAATATCATCCAAGATGGACTTGTCACTCTTTGGAGACACTATAACAGGATTTATAAGACTCTCGGGAACACTTGGGACTTGAGTAGGGTTGACTATCATCTTGTCTCTTTGTTGTTGTCGCTTAGTTAACAGCAGAATGGCGTCTTCAACTTCATTCCAATTAGTCTTTCAGCCTTGTTTTGCATCCTTATCCTCAAGTATTAGCTCTAGCTTCTCTTGAATCTCTTTACTTGCGGCCTACAAAAAGAGCTCTCTGTTGTCTGAATTTAGGGTAGCCTTCTCAGTCCTTGAAAGTTGATCATAGCGGCGTTCAAATTCCCGTAGTAGTTCGGTAGGTGAAAGTCCCTCTTTTGGATGAACTACCCACTCTACAAAAGTCCTCTTTGTTACCCTTTTGGAGTCTTCCATGAAATACTCTTCCTTGAAGGCTAATTTGAATGCTTCCCAAGTTGCCCCATGCTCATTTCAAATTCCCCTTACATGTTCTCTGATCTCGGGCAATGAAGCTCCACCTCCTTTACATATCCACAAAGATACTTTGTTACATCTTTACCTTTAAATTGGTCCATTTTTTCTTCACCACAGATTGAAGCACTTTGGTTGAGGAAAGCTTCCTCCTCTCCACCGCATGTTGTTGCTGCATAAACACTACAAAGGCTTGAAACATTTGCATTGTGACTGGATCAAACCGAACCCCCTGTTGTTCTTGTTGCTCCATAGATTTAAATGTTTGTTTTGAGACCTTCAATGAAGCTTTTTAACCCTCAACCTAGCCTACTTCCCATTGGGTTCACCAGAAATGTGTCAAGAAGTGCGCAATGCGACTAGGAAAGCGTCGGGCCTCTAACTGTGAGGATTCATAGTAAATTCAAGCAAGGCATAGATAATTTGAAGGCAAAAACACACTAAAAAAGAACAAAACTCCAACCATGAAAGCTCCACTTTGAAAAGGAACCAAGATTAACTCAAAACTCTTGTGTGTGTGAAGATTAGGTGTAGCCTTGCTCCCAATTACACAGATGCAGTGCTCATTCGACCTGTTAAAAACCCTAAATTTACGCTTTGATTCTTCATCGTGACCATTTCATGGAAGCTTAAATACTTAATTGGAGAATCCCAAGTAGTTATCTAAGGAGGGGAAACCCTAATTGGAGGCCTCACAGCCTCAACCATGTAGTGGAAGCAACACGGGACTACACTAGCACCCTGTAAAGGAATGGCTGTATCTCCTGCCTCATGTGCCCCAATGAGCTCATTCTTGGCTCTAAAAGTTTCCACAAAAATTAAAAAATCACAAAACCATCGTAGATGTGGCATTTTGAGCTATTCTTAGGCTATTTTTGACCATTTTTATGGCCTTTTTAGCCATTTTTAGTCCAAAAATGTCCCTTTTTGTCCGTAAAAAGCTCAAACGAGCTGGAAAAAATCCCTAAATTTTTGGAGAAATCCCCTTGGGCTCAAGTTTCATTTTGAACCTCATTTTTGCACTTGGTAATAATTTTGGATACATCGTTTATGCCAGGGTGAAAGCATGTTAACGTGTCGCGCTTTTTGTGCTAGTTAGCAGTTTCAAGTTAGCACGTTTTAAAAAATTTGGGCGTCCGGTAAAATTTTTACAATTCGTATCAAAATTTGTCGGAGGTTGTACATTTGGATTCCTTGTTTCAAGAGCTTTCTACTGATATATCATATGTCATAGATCTTGGAGATGTAGCTCATGTTATTGTACTAGTTAGCATATGTCAAAATTGTTCTAGTTAGCATTGTCCGGGACACCAAAAAGCATGACAAGTTAACATGCTTATAGCCGCCAGCGTACAAAACCTACTATTTTTGGCCAATACTGTCCGCATTGAACTTTCTAGAAAAAACGAGCGTGCCACTTCGATACACTTGACATTTGTACATTTCTAAAGCAAAATAGACATATATTTATGTGAAAAAGCATTCCATACTGTCGGCCTCGTTGTCCCGGAAAGGTATGTATACGACTGCAGCCGTGGCATCTATTTTCGTATATGTCACACTATGTACAATATAGCATTTGGTCCCACATGATAAAAGCATTGAGAGTGAGGTAGATATTTTAGTTTCACTTTATGAGCGTGCCACGGCACGACACCGGGGATATTTTTCCACAACGAAAATACTCTCTAAGTGCTTGCGAAAGGAATGTTTGTCTTACTGCTTTTGAAATTACTATGCTTGGGGTATCCCTATGGGTTTTTTGTTGTTGTTTATGCTTACTTAAGAAACAATAATACTAAGTTTATATGGAGTTTTATTATGTTTTTCAATGCTCACTTAAAAGTGGATTGGTAGTGAAAATGAGTCATGCCTTATGAGGCCTTCAAGAAAACATGTTAATGACGCTTGCAAGCAGAAATGTTAATGATGCTTGCCAGCAAAACTACCAAAATACTAGCAAATTGAATTTTTCCAGCAAAAATTAACTCTGATGCGAGATTCCTTTGTACTTGGATCTTTAGTAGGTCGCTTGTCTCGGTGTAGTTGGATGAGCTGGAGCACCAAGATGGAGGTCGCATGACTCGACATTGCAATTGAAAAGATCAAGGAGGGGATGAAATTTTTGGCTTAAGTAATCAACGAAGGGTGAGCGGAGCACCCCCAATGGACATCCACCACAAGGTCGCAAATAGGACACCCTAATTGGAGTGGGGTTTACACCATTCACGTCACAGCTAGTAGTGAGGATGAGCAACATTGCTAGGTCTAAACTATTAAGTAGTTGGCCACCAATGTGTCATCGAGGGGCGCAGTGCAACATAGCTCTCTCTCTCTCTCTCTCTCTCTCTCTCTCTCATTGATGACAAGCTCATGCTATTTTCCGCTACGCACAAGTTATTAAGCCATTAAATGTTAAACTCCCAAAGTAGAGTTACAAATTCTACTTGGTGTTTGAGTGATGTCTTCATCACAAAAATGATTCTAAGCATGCATACTATTTAAATTTGTGCACAAAAGAGGATTAGTCTTATAAGGCAAAAACATTGTTCATTTAAAAAGCATTCACATTTGTGTAGCATTGTAAGCATTGACAAGGTTCATAATATCCTTCAGCTGTATTCCTTGCATCCATATAGCATCTTCAAAAGGATAATTTTTTAGCTTAATAAGATACCATCGAATAATCTTACATGCTATAGTACCTTGTCTTCATGCCGAGGGATAGCTTCGGGTTGTAGCACCTCTTCTTGGTCTTTGATTTTTGGAGGGTCTTCAATAATTGGTTCTCTTGGTGGCGCTCCTTTGTAGGTCTTAAGTAGGCTCACATGAAAATCATTGTGTATGGGCCAATGGTTGGGCAACTTGAGTTGATAAGACATGTCATTATTTGGCTTCAAGATTTGAAAAGGACCATAGTATCTTTTGATGGCCTGTAGGATTTTTGCCCGTTGCTTGGCTCAAGCGAGCCTTGGGAAACTTAAGTAAGACCCGATTATTTTCTTAAGGCCCTTCTATGCTTGTCAGCACAACAGCTTTTTGCCTTTGTTGAGAGATGGATATAGCCTCCTTAACTTTTTGAGAATATTCTAGTAGGTCACAGCTATACTCATCAGTAGCGAAGATCTTCCCATGTACTTTAAGTGGCAAGGGACTTTTAGCTCTTCTCTTTATGATCTCAAAAGGTGCTTTTCCTGTAGTAGTATGGACAGTAGATTTCATGCATACTCTACAAGGGGTAAGTACTTCTCCCATTGTGATCGTTGATCTACTTTCGTAACATAAGTCTTTATTAGTAGACTGAGTATTGTAAGATTGGCTATCTCACTTTGGCCATCCGTTTCTGGGTGATACACCAAAGAGAAATTCAATCTTGTATCTAGATTTTCAAAGAGACCTTTCCAAAAATTACTGATCATTCTAGGATCTCTATCTAACATGATGGATGTTGGTAATCCATGGTGTTTGAAAATTTGAGATATGAAGATGATTGCCATTTGGTGTGCCTTAATAGTCCTTTTGACAAGAATAAAGTGTGCTTGCTTGCTAAACCTGTCAACTATTGTCCGTATTTCCATGGATAGACTTGGGTAATCCAAATATAAAATCCATGGATATACTCTCCCATGGTGAATTAGGGATTGGCAATGGATGGAGTAATCCAGGTTTCTTCCCTCTATCATACTTAGTCTTTTGGCATACTGTACATTTTGAAACATACTCTTGTATGTCCACTTTCATGGTAGGCCAATAGAAGTACGTCTCTACTCCTCAAAGAGTAGGTTTAATGCCTCTATGCCCGGATAGGGAGGAGCATGGGATTCATACATGACTTTCTCACAAAGGGAGTGGGTAACACATAGCCTATTTCCATGGAGAAGATAACCATCCTGCAAGGTGAATGGGTTAATCTTTCTTCCCCAAAGCAAGGGATGACATTACATCTTTAAAATTAGGGTCAGTATCATAGCCATCTATCATAGAAGATAGATCATTGTGAGTTGATATAGACACGCACTGACTTTTGGTCGTCGTGAAAGTGCATCAGGCAGTTGATTGTGCTTACCATCAATCTGAGCAATATGAAAATAAAATTGCAAAAGAAAGTTTGCCCACCTCATTTGTTTGTAGAAAAGCTTGGTTTGCGTCATGAAGTACTTGAGACTTTGGTGGTGTGTTTGTAAAATGAATGGAGTCCCAAATAAATAGTGCTTCCATGTGTCTAGGGTATGTAGAACAACTAAAAGCTGTTTCTGATAAATGCCCAATACCCATTCATTCGTATTGAGCCTTCGGATCTCATATGCTATGGCATTCCCTTCTTGAAGCAAGACTGCTCCAAGGCAATCACCACAAGCATCACATTGGACCTCAAATGTCTTTGAGAGATTCGGAAGCATGAGGACTAGTTGAGAGGTAAGCTTCTCTTTGAGCTTGTCAAAAGCATTTTTCTCCTTAGCAGTCCATGAATACTTAACGTTCTTCTTCGTGAGTTATACGAGATGGCGAGCAAGTATTTTCGAGAAACAAAATTAATGAGCAAGTCTCTTTAGAAATGTCAATACTATTGAAAAAAAAAATTAAACTGCAATGGCTATTTACACCAGAGCCACCAATGTTATAGCCAAGACAAGTGGTGGGTCATCAACCATATGGTCAACAATTTTTTGATTGTCCTTATCCAACAAGCTCTTTGATTTAAATTAAATTCAAGTGTTGCAAAATTTAGAGAATGCAAAAAATACATAGTTAAACCACATGTCAAAGAGCTTGCCCAGTTTCGCTTTGGATAAAGGAAGCCTCATAGTGTCACATTAGGCTATAAGAAAAATGTTGGCCATGTTTTTTGGCGAGCGGCCCATGGTAAGGCATGCACATTTCTTGATGACTGCCAAGGCCCAAAGCCTACAAGCTATATTCGAGCTCCCACTTTTGGAGAACGACCGCGTCGGTGTGCAATAGAAAAGATGGTTGGGCTGGTAAGGCCGGTCCTTTGACAAGGTGAGGATACCACCATTTTCTTTTCTTGCAGCCAACGAGGGCTTGCCATCTCAAATGGGCCGCTTTTTGCCTAACAAGAAGTATATATATTTTTGGGAAAATTACCAAACCACCTCTCTAATTTGTTGGAATTTCCAAAATACCCCTCAAATTTAAAAATTTCCCAAAATACCCTTGTATTTATTTTGGTTGGATTTTTCAACATTTTCTAATCTTTATTCCTTTTTGACATTAGAGATCCGTTTTTAAGTGACTAGCATGTAATTTGTCACAAATTATCTCAAGAAAAAGGAAATTATGTCTAAAAATAGTGAAGCAATTCATCTCCAAAGCCTAAATGACAAGCTCAAATTTTAGTTTTTGCATCTTGTATTGATAGTCAATCAGTCTTCTTACAAAAAGCTGCAATTTTTTTATCTTTGGAGATATTTAATCTCACAACCAATGGTATTTTAGGAATTTTCATAAATTTGGAGGGTGAACTTAAAATTTATGACAAAATATTCGGGTTTTTTTGGGAATTTGTGAAATTTTAGGTGTATTTTGGGAATTTTTACAAAGTAGAGGGGTATTTTGGAAATTTACCCTATATTTTCTATTAAAAAAATTCAAGGATCTTTTCTTTCGACAATGGTTTGCAGCTACAACCAGCCCGTGCCAGCACGGACTAGTTGCAGGAGCAAACTAGTAGTGTGAGATGGCTCTAGATTGCTTGGCTAGGCCAGCGGCAAGGACATTCGGGGCGCAAGGAGGGTCTCACCTGGCAGTGGAGAGAGAGAGAGAGATTCCTACCATTTTCATTTGATAAATCATTAGCATCAATAGTGGATTCTTTGATAAAAATTATATACATAGAAATCGAGCTTTTCATTGATTTATCAAAAGCTAGTGAATTTACAAGTGGTATAGTACGACTAGACCATTAACATCTCTATGCATGCTCTTTCCCCTATAGTTGAAGTAGATTCTCCTTTCAAGGAACTTCATGCGGGCAGCCATGAGGTTGAACCATGGTACCCCTCTGACAGCATCCTCATGTTGGCGAGGAGAGATGAAAAAGTCTTCTTTGTCGACATAGCTTTGGACATGAAGTCTCAAATTCCCAATCAAGTGAGTAACAGAGTCTTGTGTCAGCAGTTATAGTATCTCCCATCTCAAAAGCTTGAATGCCCAAATTGGTGGCCAACTCCATTGATATGAAGTTGTGAGTAGAGCCAGGGTCAAAGAAGATGAAGGCATCATGTTCCCTTACCTTTCCCCAATCATAGGAGAGAGGTGATCCTTTGCAATGAGCATCCTCTTTTGGAGCTTCGATGGTGGAAGCTCTAGAAGTCTCACTATGGGAATTTCTCTTGGGGCAAGAAAGATAGACATGTCCTTGCTCCCCACACTTAAAACACTTATGGTCCTTGCGAAAAGCTTCAAGCTCTTTAAGAGAGAGTTTGTTTTTACCTTTGTAAAATCCCTTCTCTTTGGATCGATTGTTGTTGTTGTTGTTATTGGAATTGCCTTGGGAAGAATTTTGGGCATTGGTTTTCCCCTTTGCATCAATTTTGTCTTTGTTTTCCATGGGCTTGACATTTAGTCTAGCCCCTTGTTGGAAATTGATGCGGGAGGAAACCATGGTGTGGTGGATTACTTTGGTGATAGAACCAAGCCATTGGGAGTTGACATACTTGGCCATTTCTTCAGGTAATCCCACACAAAACTGTTGCTTTTGCTCGGTGAAGTCTATCTTTTGGAAGACAGTAGCCGTGAGATGTAAATCCCAAAACTTGTCCACATATTTATGAATAGACTCATGTGATGGAAGCTTCAAACTGTGTCATTTGGTAAGTAATTTGTCCTTTGCATCACTTGCAAGGAACTGCTTCATGATGGAAACTCGTAGAGTTTTCCATGACTTTGGGGCTTCATCGTTGCCACAAAGGCTAGCCCACAATAGATAAGGAGGTTCCTATGCCATAGAGAAGAGTGGTTTGGCTACTGTCATTGCTGTTTTGGAAGGCGGGTAGAGGGCCTTCCTTCTCTCCCTATGCAACTCTTCCTGAAGAAGATGTCTACCACGGGTGAAACCCAGTGGGCCGAAGATTAGCTACAATGAAATGGTGTGGAATTCATGCAACAAGATGATTACAATAACTACTTGTAATTGCTGCTAGCTAAAAGGCTAAGAGTGATCAAACACATCGCCATCACTCCATACGTGCTGAGCAATGAAGGAACGGTGGAGCCTATGAAGGGCGATGACCTCTTGTGGATGTGCCGACTTATCAACACTAGCATGGTAAGGGTATAAGCGAGTACTATACACTCTGTACATAATGTAAAAAGGACCAATCGTTTTTTTGTTTAGATTTTTGTAGCACATGCACGTACATATATATGTAGATAGGAAGATCTTCTATCAACAGAATATTGTGTTCTTGTTTGGTGTGGTGGTGCTAGGAGAGATCCTTAGCTCCTCAAATCCCATTATCCTCCCTGTGTTGGATTACCATCACTCCTTTATTGTTCAATTTTCATCATGTTTTGATCTATCCACCCAACCTTGTAAGAAACCCTGTATAAGCTGCTAAGTTACTTGTGTTCAAGAAAAGAAGAAAAAAAAAAGAGTTTGAAAATATTATTTTGCAATGGAAAACATTTCCTTTGCAACCTTCACAAGGTGGGAGAAGATGGTTTGAATTTCTTAGATAGCCTTAAGATAGCATGTGTCATATCTGGAAGGGATGACGATTCTTTGCGTCTCCATATTTTTCCACCATTAATGAAAGTGGAAGCAAGATCATGGTACAACTCCTTGGTGCACCAAGGAGAGGTGGGACCTGCTAAGAGCAGCATTCCTAATGCGCTTTGGAGAAGGCACCACATCAGAAAGATTGTGGCAATTGTTGATGGAGTTGAAGCAGGGAAGTATGGTTGAATATGCAGCATACGAATTGAAGTCCTTGGATCTATGGGGATGATGGGTTGCATTGCTGAGGGAGGGCAAAGGGGCAAATTATTCAAGACCAGTTTGTGGCTGGTTTCTGGAAAATTATTAAAGAGAAGGTGAAGGGAAGGTTTCTTGCTATGTATGAGGTAGCAGTTGAAGTAGCCCACCTTAAAGATAAGAAATTGCATCTACAAGCCAGGATTATCGAGGAAGAGGAACCGGGTGGGTCCGACCACACCTAGCTGCACCTGCAGTAGTAGTCCAAAGAAATCAGCCACAGGAACCGGATGAAGATCAGCAAGACCTGCTCAACCGAATCACCAACCAATTAGAGAATCTTTCAGTACATCTTATGCAGCAAGGGTATGCACCTTTCAGTACATCAGGTGCAACAAGGATATGCATTTGGCCACATTCCAAAGTTATGTAACTTTTGTCTTCCAGCCATACTTTGGTAAGTCAATACGGGTTTTCATAGATGATTTTTTCATCTACAACTCTCTCTCCCTCCATTTGAGCAAGTTCTATCATGGCCTGGCTAGGATACAAACCTTGGGTGGTGAGCTTAACATAGATAAGTGTCACATTGGTGAAAGAAAGGCCATTCTTATCGGCCATGTAATTTAAGCAAAAGGGAATGATGTTGACCCAAGCAAGGTTCAAGCTTTAGTATCTTTGTCATCACCCACAACAGCTAAGCAATTGGTCTCCTTCCTTCAAAAGGTAAGGTATTTGAGCAGGTTCATTCACTTGCTCTCTCAAGTGGTTCTCCCTTTACAATAAGTCACCCATAGAGATGTCTTCCTATGGAGTGAAAAAAATGAGCGACAGTTCAACGAAGTGAAACAGTATATGAGCACATTCATTCACTTGCTCTCTCAAGTGGTTTTCCCTTTACAATAAGTCACCCATAGAGATGTCTTCCTATGGAGTGAAAAAAATGAGCGATAGTTCAATGAAGTGAAACAGATCCAAGCTTCACTTCCCACCATTGCACCCCCTAGATGGGACGAGCCATTTCATGTTAGCACTAGTGTAGGAAGTGATACACTTGGGGCTGTACTAAAGCAGAAGGACCCCCAAACCGCTTTCGTGCGTCCTATCTACTTCTCTAGTCGTGTCATGATCCCATCAGAAAAAGGATTCACCACGGTAGAGCACATGGTGCTTGCATTGATGTTTGCCACTACAAAGTTCCGCTCTTATCTATTGCCTAGACCCAAGTTGTAATTCTAACAATGGAAGAAGTCTTTTCGTATGTAATGTAACACATGGATGTCTCATTTAGAATCTATAGGTGGCTCATTAGATTACAAGAGTTTGATTACATTATGCAAGTGGATAACTCCACTAGAGCTAGTCTAGCAGGTATTCTTTCTCATCGTCATTATGAGAAGATGCTAAGTTCATCACAGAAGGAAAAGGAGTGACACCAATGGTGGAAGTTCCTAAGATAGAAGGAGCTCACTCTCTTTTCTTTGATGGGAGCTTACAAAAGGACAGTGGTGCCACAAGCTACAGTTGGCATCATCATCTTCAATGAGAAAAGGGAAAAGGTCTTCTCTATTGGGTAGCTACTACACTCCCACTCCAAGAACAAAGTAGAGTACGCGGCTTCAACGCCTAAATTTGTTTGGTGATGCCATGCTCTTGATAAAGCAGGTAAATGGCACTTGGGTTTGTAAAAATAAGGTTTTTCTTGGCCAATTACGCCAAGTAAAGGATCTTTTAAGAAAGTTTGAAGGGGTGCAATTATTTCATGTCCCTAGGGTAGAAGATCAAGAAGTAGATGCTCTAGCCAAGGAAAGGATACAAGATGTTCCCATTAGGAGAAATCAAACTAAAGCTACCCCTCTTCCAAGGTAGCGATACTATGTCTAATATTATCAGGTTCTTGGATACAGGAGAATGTCCTGAAGGGTATAACAAGGGCCAAAAACAATGGCTTGTCCAAAAGGCAACAAGATACCGCCTTATAAACAACACCTTGTACTGCAAGGGCAAAGACCAGATCCTCAAGCGAGTGCCAATCTCTAGTGAAATCACGTAGGTAATCTCAAGTTGCCATGATGGTGTTTGCGGCGGCCAATTTTCTTTATACTAGGAAGATTCTACAGGCAGGATTCTCTTGGTCTAGTCTAAACAGGGATGTGCATCATTGGTGTAAAACATGTAGAGCTTGTCAAGTATCCACCAGTGATCGAACACTAACCTATGAGGCCCAAACTCCTATCATCTCTTATGTCCCATTTGAGAAGTGGGGCATAGATGCAATTGGTCCTTTACCAAGGGCCCAGTCAGGTAAACTGTACATTCTAGTTGGTGTAGACTACATGACCCGATGGGTGCAAGCAACAACCACCACATGCATTACAGCCCAAGAAGTGGCAAAATTCATATTTGAGCACATATGTTGCTGCTTTGGCACACCTCTGAAGATAATATCTAATAGAGGGCCAAGTTTCAGAGGCGACTTTCCAGGGAGAACTGATGAAAACGCTGGGCATCACACGCCGACACTCAACTCCGTACTATCCACAGTGCAATGGTCTAGTGGAAAAGGTAAACGACATGATCTGTAAAATCATCACAAAGTAGGTGAATAACCACACAAGTGATTGGGATAAGCATCTCATGGTTGCTCTTTGGTCTACCACACAACATTTTTAGCATCACTAGGTTTCACCCCTTTCCATCTGGTATATGGAAAAGAGGCCATTCTACCCATCAAGATGTAGATAGCTAGTTTGAAAGTCATGGCTAGACAGTTACAACGCCCAATTGCCCATCACCTCAACCACACCTTCGATCTAGAAAGGCTTTAGTTAGACAGGGAAGATACGATCAACTACTATGTGACACAAGCAGAATGACACCGACTCACATTCAATCAAGGGCTTAAGGAAAAGGGTTTGAAGAAAGGCATGTTAGTATTGAGATATGACATGTTAGTATTGAGATATGACAACAGGTTCAAAACTAGGAAAGATAAGAAGTTTCAGCCTAGATGGAAAGGGCCATTCATTGTCAAAAGGCGATACGCCAATGGTAGCTACAAATTGATGAAAGTAGATGGTCGAATTCACAAGACCAAAGTCAATGGATGGAGGCTCAAAAGGTCCTTCTTAAGGTTTGATCCGGAGTTTATGGTAGATATTCCAGAGGAGGGAGAACCCTCCAACTCCACTGCTAGAGAATCAGAAGCAAAGCTAGAGGCATGAATGCATTTGGCCAGAAGGGGAGGGCTAATGATAGCCGGTTTTCGAAGATCACAAAATAAGTAAAAAAACCGCTTCTTTTCCCCTCTGTCCGAAGCACGTGCGACATGGCCGATAGCCCTGACAATTCCTTGGTCGATCAAAGTGCCACAACTGGCCCAATTCTAAGCAAAGGCTGCAACTCGAAGTGTAGACCGCCCTCATGGCCTCGAGCACCTTGAAGAGAAGGTTGCACGACCTTCGGCCATGGGCACTTACTCTAGAGGGGGCCTTATCAAGATAACCAAAAGAAATTGTTTTTTGGCAACACCACCCTAGGCCACCACTCTCTCTCTCTCTCTCTCTCTCTCTCTCTCTCTCTCTCTCTCTCTCTCTCTCTCTCTCTCTCTCTCTTAGGCGGGTCATCTGACCCGCCACCACCCCTCGTACTCCTGCTTGTCCTCTTGCCCTGCCCCCTGTTGCTCCCTCTCTAGCCAACCTTCCGCCGTCACCTGGCCTTCATGACCCCGTCACCCACACCACGCCTTGCATCACCCCTTGGTCGTGATTTCATCCCTCTCAGGCCACGCCTTAACCCCCCACATGCTGTCATACACACACCCCCCACACACACACTCACCCTCTCTCTCTCACTCTCTCTTGCACCGTATGAGCTGAAAACGGTTCGTCTCTCTCTCTCCCATACACACACATCGATTCTCTTACCCTCCCCCCTCTCACTCTCTCTCACCCTCTCAAAATCTACCCACCATTACTTACCCATGTTGAGATAGGCATGTCCTTCTTCAGTGACTATGGGAAATACCTCTACATGTTCATACCTTTTGATATTGACATTCTCTTGGCATTTATCCTATGAGTTGTAAGATTCTAAAAAGGGCTACATGGAGAGTCATTAGTAAGATAGCCAATCTAGCTTTGTACATAAATAAATCCCAAGCATATGTTGTACATGCTCTATAAAAAAGTATTATTACTAGCCTTTTTGTGTATTGAGTCCACTTTTTCAAACGTGTGTGTACTTCTGTCTCTAACTGTCTAAGCTATGGCTGCCTTCAGTTTCAAGCAACCTTGAGCTTATTGCCTTGAAACCCAAAAACTGGTATCAGAGCCGGTAAGCATCACGACAAGCTTAGAAATCCTATTAGCATCACACAGAAGCCCAATTTGATGATTTTCAAGGGCATTAACCACTAATTAGAAGGTGATAAAGAAGCCCAAATCAGTCCCTTAATCGAAGAAAATTGAGAGCATGGCTTGAAGTTTCTTCGATCCAAGCTTGCGGATGTTTTTCCCTCACTAAGGCGCTCTCTCCTCCAACTTTGGATCATGTAAAGTCAAAAATTTCAGCTTATCACCTCATTCGACGGCTTTGGCTTCGCTTTGGAATCTCTTATCGGCCTTGGAGTTTTGTTGATCAGCCCTTGCGGATGCAGTCGCACCTCAATACTTGATTGTGGAATGGCTTGAAGATCAACCCACCTCACTTTGGATGGAAACTGCTCATCTCAGCAACTCTTAGGTCTCGTTTTCTGTGTACATAATGCCTTTTGTTGAATTATAGTAGCCTTTTGAGCCTTTGATTGGCCAGTGGAGCTTCACACCAACATAGTACACAGATTCAACAATTTGCAAAGCTCTCATTATAATCTTTTTGTTGATTAAAACCCGCAAGTTTACGCACACTCAAAGTGGCAGCCAAGCTCAACATCGACAATACGCTCAACTTCGTCACCGTTCTTCATATGAAAATCTTTCTGAAGATCCACATTTCTCAATCCTTGGATAAATATCAACACGAGTTGGTAACTCTTCCACGCGGTAGAATTTTATGTAGTGTTTCAATCTTAAGGCAGCTCTCCTAACAGATTCTCCCTCTTTCTGCTTGAACTTATGGATTTTCAAGATCATATAATGAGCTATCCCTCTTTGAGAGAATTCCTCGATAAACTCATCAAAGACCTCCTCCATTGACTCAAAATCTCTATGTTCAACAGAGTCAAACCACGTGGCGGCATCATCCTCTAGAGTTAGCCCAAATCGTACAAACTGTGTGGGAAAGTCTAGTACTTTCTCAACCCTAATGACACGCACAAAGGCTACCATGTGGTCCCTTGGATCCCCGTTTTTGAAATATTTCTTGTTAATCTAGTTTTGGACTTGAGAATGTATAATACTTTGGTGATCTATCATTCTAAACATAACATCCTCCATTCCTCCTTTGTAAGCCCTTTCTGGCCTAGGATGTGGTACATGTTCCTCCCCTATGGGTGCTCTTCCTCTATAAGCCCTTTCTGGCCTAGGATGTGGTACATGTTCCTCCCCTAGGGGTGCTCCTAATCCATAATTCCTGATTGTTCTAGCAAGCAGTCATTCCTCTGCTTGTCCTCTTTCTTCTTGTTCTTATTGTCATAAAATCTAATATCTAACCAACCCAAATGATTTTCTCATATTAAACTAATCATTTAATGTGGGAAAATAAATAGGAACAAGGGTTAGGATATAGACATGTGCTTATAGATCTATCTCAACAAGGGGGAGAGGGGGAATAGGAAACACACCCAGCACACACAATGCTTGCCTCTCTATAGCCCAGGGATTCCACAACACCCCTAACCTCTCTATCACTTCTCTCTAGGCCATCGAACCATACCTTGGCTCGTCCTCGCATTAACAATGGCACCGTCTGTAATCTCTGCGCATCCGTCGACATACGCATCGACAACAACCATAACTCGAAATCTGCTAACCAATCCTCGAGATCTTTGATGCTCGTAAATATGGGGCCAAAACCTGGCTCCACCATCTCTGTTAGCTTCAACCTTGACCATCAAACATCTCGACCGTGAGCCAACCGCTTCGTTGGAAAAAAAACACCGCTTTCAACTGCAAATTGGAGCATTAGACAGCTCCTCCATGTGGGCACCAGAAGATGGAGAGGGAACACACCCATCACACACAATGCTTGCCTCTCTATAGCCCAGGGATTCCACAGCACCCCTAACCTCTGAAAAAACAACTTCAAATTGGCTAATTTGCCTAACCACTTCGCTTTAACATACAGAACAACTACCTCTCACCTTGCACAAAAACACCCACAACACGGATGCACCCACACTGCTTAACTCACCCGTTCTGACTCACAAAACACCCCTAATCTACACTCTTGATAGCACCCTTCAAACTGCAGACAAACCCTCTGCAAATATTGGTTAACACACCAAGAGTGAGAGAGAAGGAGGGGATTCGGGAGAAGCAACACAAGAGATTGGGCAAACGGTTGGTATTATTGCATAGAGGGTAGTACAATTGATGTATGCAGCTTCAATGGAAAGCTTGGCATCACACAAGCTGCAAGCTCTCACTTACTCACACAGGCGAAAAAGCCCTTAAAAATTCTCTTTAATAATCTTTTATAGGGGTACCTTTAAGAGGCCCAAAAAAAGAAAAAAGGGTGAGTTTTCTCTTGCCGTGGCCTTCACTTAGAGCTTATTTTAGTATTTTATTGCATTGTTAACACTTGGCCTAGTTTTCTTTTGGAAACATGTACATGTCGTGCACACTTGCCCTTTGCACCTTCCACCTTGGCCGGCCGGATATCCCCCTTTTGGTTTTGCATTTGGCTTTGCCCACTTGGCCCTCAACTTGGCCAGATTTGGCTTTGCATTACCTCATCTGAATACCTCCGGATTCTCTCTCATTCCCGGTTGTGAAGCTCACCTCTTACCTAAGAGGGGAAGGCAATAGCGATATCGCTATTTCCCCCCTCCTCTTCCTTCAAAATATTGGGGCTTTGAGAGCCGCGGGAACACCCCCCATTGGGACCACCACGTCGTCACCACCGAAAACTAGCGGGCGCCACTGCGCCGCCGCTCCTGGCCGGCCGCCGCCTCCATTTCCGCTGTGCAGCGCCCAAGGCGCCCATGCCATAGCCCACGGACCTTGGAGCTCCCACACTCTACTTGGATACCTTATGGAGGGCCACGGCCCAGCCCATATAGCCCGCGCGGATGCCTTCTCTCTGCGCATGTGGGTTATACCCTTGTCCACGTGGTAGACCTAGAGGGGCATATCCTCTTAAGACTTCAAAAGAACAACAAAAACTTATTATTTTTTCCTTAACCAAAAAATTTTGCAATCTGCCTTGACCTGGCCCCCATTTTGTGCTCCCACCTTCTGTTGCGGAGCTGCAAAGCCCGAGTGAAATTGTGCACTGCCGCCCTGCTTCTCCATGATCCACACCATTATTCGACTCCTCCAGGCCTGAGATCCGAGGCCACCAAAACATGACCGATTCATCCGCCAACAACTTCGGGCCAAAACACCAAATTTCCCGATGACCATATCTTCTCGCTCTGGACTCCGTTTGGCGTGCAATCACTTCCTGTTAGCTCCATATGGTGTACACTTTGCTCTAGAACTTCATCTAGGCTCAAAAGATTCCAGATGGCACGTACTCCAATGCGGTCAAGTGGGCTTAGACCCGGCCCCCGAAAAAGCTTCCACTGACCATATCTTGCAAACCAGAGCTCCAATTCACAATCTGAAAAGACGGGTAGGCTCCACAAATCAAGCTCTACACACCTGTACCTTAAGCTCCACTTGAACCACCTGTCTCTAGCTTCCCTGTCCGGCAAGAATCTACAAACCATCAAAACTTCAACCTTCAATAACTGGGCTCCGTAGCTCGGTTTGATGACTCGTCTAGACCTGCTCCTTCAGCACTTCAAGCTCTTCATTTCTGGATCCAAAGGCTGCACTTTGCATCTCTTTCACCTGCTACCCCAATTAGCCTATTATGGAGCATTCCTTGGCCTATAAGCCGCATCGTGCATACACTTCCTGCTGCTACCTGTCATCCCATGATCTTCCTAGCTGCTCCATCCCTTTGCTATGCTTTTTCTTGCCTACACACGCCTGTCCATGCCATCTTCTAGAGTCGACACACTTTGGCTGCACCATAATTGCCCAACCCCCCTGTTGAGCATTTATGCTCAACCACATAAAAGCTTTATTCCGCTATAAACTGCAAAACCTAGCACACACTATGAGAAAACTAAACCCATATTTACATAGTTTTATTGCACCCTATTATCAAACCTTCAAGTGGGTTGCCCCACCCCCTGCATCACATAGCTTCCACTTGGATCAAACACCTGGCTCTGTTCACTTTCATCCATCTGCAACAATCTCCAATAGTGCCCTACCCAAGCACGTAGCCATCCATGCACACAAAAGGCCCATAGCACTTTAGCACCTCTTCGAACATCATCTTGCCTCACCAGCCTATATGGCTCTGCAAACACATCATCTGTACGAACCAACACTTCTGACCCTCCCTCCCATCCATGTAAAGTAGAGCTCCTCTCAAAGGAACCCCGTATCTGATGGATAACATACTGCACAGTTGCACTTATAAGCGTACCTTTCAACCATGGGGTGCATACCTCTTTTGAAAGCTTGGACACATCCTGGGAATCTCCTCCATATTCCATAGAACACAGCTCTTACACTGGCTTCATGCTCTCTTGCACCTCCTCTTCGAACTCACCTACACTGTCATCAAGCCCTTCATCATTGATTGGCCCTTCAAGGTCGCTCAACACTTCCTTCTGTCGAGCTTCAGTCTCTTGCTCTTCAATCACCTCTCCTACAGCTACATCATGCTCCTCTAAGGAAAAGAGAAACTCGTTCTCTACCGCATCCATCTCCAGTTCTTCCATAGACACGGCCGCTTTATCTCTCTTGGCAAAAGTCTGCACATGTTGCACCACCATGGCACATTCCACCGCTACTTTCATCAGCACAACTATTAGCATGGCACCACATACCACCTTCACCTGCATTTCATCATCTGTAGGTCTAGACCGCACCTTTTGTCTTTCATCAAACATCTCGGCTTGCTCTGTTCCCTGCTCTTCTTGCACATGGGCTACTACCATCTCATCAAACATATAAGAGGGCCGCTTTACCTTTACCAGTTTGGGTTCATCAGATTTCGTCTCTTCGTCATAGGATGTGGACTCATCCACTCTATCTTCCTCGCTTGTCTCCCAGCAAATCGAGCTTGTATAATCATCGGCATCGGCATCATATACCGACTCTGTATCAGCATCTGCATCCACTTGTTGCTCCACAAAAGCTTGACTATCTTCACAGCTTTGCTCACTTTCTTCATCAGCTTTTGAACCCTTGGTATCTGCGTCTCGATTGCATTCTGCTACCATTTCATGCAAACTTTCAACAAGACCATGCTTTACCTCTTCAATTCATACTGGAACCTCCACATCTGCTACCACTTTTGCATCTTGGTTCACATCGACATGGAGCTTCTCTTCGTTGACAAGCTCTTCCACCCTCCGCATAGGCACATCACAAACCGGAAACCTCCAAGGAACATAACCAAAAGTAGGTCTTACCTCCACAGACCTTGCATTTTGCACAATTGGAATCACCTTTGATTGGACCCAAGAGCACTTCGCTACCTCCGCAACAGGTATATAATCTGCTGGCTCTAGCATTCCCAACTCCAACTTCTGCTTCACGTTTCTGCTCTTTATCTTTGCCAGATAGACCATGTCATCATAGGTGTCGGTGCCATCTTTGACCTTTTCCCTAATCCTCGGATGCAAGCACTCTAACAGCTTTGAAAGCTTCACATATTGATTGCTTTTGACCGTAGAAGCAATCTCTAACTGCTTCCAACACGCTTCAAACTACTCAATGAATAGAGAGAAATCTTTACTTACATCCTGGCGTACCGCCTTCAGCCTTGCACCAACTTTTTCGGTCGTAATCTCCTCTCGAAACCGCTCTAGAAACTGACTCTGCAACCTTTGCCATGATTTGCAGGGGTGTGTCACTCACCGCTCAATGCTTCTGTCGTGAAGGATTCTGTGCTACGAAGAAGGAGTTGCCACCTCACCGCCCTCAACTGCCTCACCGCCGCCGATGCTCTCTCTCTCTCTCTCTCTCTCTCTCTCTCTCTCTCTCTCTCTCTCTCTCTCTCTCTCTCTCTCGTGCACGCGCGCACACACACACACACACACACACATGTGAGCACACGAAGAAGAAGGAGACAAAGATGGAGCAAGAGCACTTCTTAGCTTACACCTTCTAGAATAAGGATTCTAGGTCAAAATAGATCTTTTTTAAGAGTTTAATCCTTTCACACATGGGCGTCCCAATCAAGGTAAAAATAGTATCAAATGACTTATGCGGTGCGCCTCTCATCGACGATCACTTACACACTTATTGGACCAACAAGCCCGGTCCTGACTGAAAACAATGTGATATACGTGGATGTTAACTGGACTAACGTCCATTTTCCAAGGTTAGTACCAAGCGATAAGGAGTGTTGGACAGTCACCAAGCCTCCTGTTTTCCCGATATTGACTTTATTGTATGACTTGTAATCACATCACCACAAGGGTCTCCATTGTTGGTTATCATGCCCCAAGGTTTTTACCCGCGCTTGTAATAACTTTAATACCAAGGTCAACACCAAGTCATAGGGAGCGTTGGCAGTCACTATGCCTCCTATTTGCCTAGTATTGACTTCACTGTCTGATTGTTAAGGGTCTCCATTGTCGGTTAACATGCCTCCCTTCCTGATGTAGATTCCGTTCTCGGAAGCTATTGAGATGAAGCCCGTTCATCGAGGTGGAAGAGCATTCGAGATTGAATGTCCTTAGCCTTATTTATCATTGCAAAATAAACCAAAATTGGTACAATAATCAAATTCTCATAGATAATAAAAAAGCATATGTGCTTGTAGGTACACAATTTAATTGGTAATCAAATATTAAACAATTTGTTAGCAGTAAATATTAAACTGTAATATAATCAAATACATAAACATTTGTAAAGGTCAAAAACTAAAGAAGTCTGGGGTCTCTAATTTAACGATCGAAAGGCACTAGAGGTCAATTATTAATATCCTGGACAAGCTTCTCAATTTTCTTGGTCAATTAAGTTGTTTAATCATGAGAGCAAATTATTTGATGTTTAAGGGATGACTAGGGGCTATACCTAGAAGGTTTTGTAGTTAAACTACAATAAAAAGAATTGCTCATGAAATTATCGCCTGACTTATTCCCTTTTCTTTGATCCTCCAAAGTGTTTTTCACATTGATTCAATTTTGATGTGTGTGCTTATTTTTTATGCCTTGGGCTTTTTGCTTTTCAATGAAAAGCACCCACATTGAGAACCTCTTCGGCTCTAGTACCATAGGCGATACATGTGAGTGAAGTTGAAAATCAAAACACACTTATTAAGAACATCTCTAATCTTCATGGGAGACGACAAGCACAACAATAGTAGCAAGTCAAAGAATGGCCTACAACGATAAGCAATGACAAATTCCGCGAGAGTCATCAACAAAAATCAAAAGTAGCTCACAGAGTGCTTCAAAATTGGCTACCTATTGTGGAAAGCTCAAATTGCAGTGGACCTTGAAAAAAAATCCATCATAAATTCCACGCAAGAAAGAGGATCGGTTCTACAAGCTCACACACATCAACATCTATCTTTACGGCGGCTAAGATTGCCAATAAAGAGGCGAATGCACAAGAAGAAAAAAAGTTACCTCAAAAATCAAAGATCAAATCACATATCAACAACATGGCAGATATGTATCACTCAAGGAAGGGGGGAGTGTCAACAATGCCAAAGCACTTCCCACCCTAACCTCGGGGGGTGCACTATGTAATCATGTTAATGTAACGTGAGTTCGAAAAGAGGGGTTTTAAAATGCAAAAAAATTAGGCAAATTTAACATAGATACATTAAAATAAGGGGATTTTATATTCAATTTTGAAAAAAGAAACGCACGTTATACAGGGGGGTATTAAATGGTGAACCCCCTGAGACCCTAACGACCAACCTTGAAGACAAAGCTGAAGACAACCTTATGAAAAAACTGCGCAAGGTTGGGTCAAGGGACGACACGAATTACTCTTTGCTCTTTCTTTCAAGTGTAAGCATTGCTAGTTTTAATGTGGTTCGCGACTAAGCGTCTGTGAGCCTTAATTGCAGATTTGAGTGCCTAAATCACTGTTTTTAGTTGTTTTGACCATAGGAGAGTGTTTTTAAACCATAGTGCGAAATTTTTGGATAGTTCTGTTGTAGTTTTCAGAACCTTTTTCATGATGGATCGTGATTTTGATACCTTGTTCAATTGCGACTACACTTAGTAGGATAGTGCCCCTAGGTGTCCTAGACCTCCTCCTAAAGTTTCGTTGCATTTCGAGTTCGTTCGAGTGTCGAAATGGCGTGATTACCTAGAGTTGTGAGAAAGGACATAGACAAATTTCCCTGATCATTGAGTGTTGGTTTGCTTGTAAAGTTGTTGTGTTTGCTTGTTAAGGTTCACTTCTTGAGATTGACGATCTCAAAGAGTCTCCATGATCCATGCGAGTCACTTCCCTGAGTATTGATATTATGTTAGTACTAGAAAGCTATGCTGCAGATGTTCGTCGTGCGACCCGCTAACATTGGCGTCGTTGCCGGGGATATGATCCTTAGATGGTGAGTGACCTAGTGCGTATTTAGAGCGTATTTTTCTAAAGATTTGTATCTCCATTCCATTTACACTTTATCAATGAAGGAGCTACACATGAGGTTTAGTACTTGATAATAGTTTAGAAGTCGAGGACTTGCTAGATCTATTCTTGAGAAGTAAAGAGGGTTATGAGTGAGATAGCCAAAAGCATTTCATTCTTCGATTTTCTCTATGCTTTTAGAGTGCTATTTTGTTTTTCGTTTTGACTTTATTTTGTATCGTTTTGTTTGTTTTTATTTCATGTTTCTTTTCAGTACTTAGGAGTAGGGTAAGTAGAAACTACAACCATCAAATTTGTGCTAAAAGATTGAGGGAAAAAATGGTGAAAAGAGAGAGTCAATTAATTCCTACAAGAGAAAAAATCAATTGCTCCATCTATAGATTGTGAGTGTGTGTGTGTGTGTGTGTGAGAGAGAGAGAGAGAGAGAGAGAGAGAGAGAGAGCAAGCAGGAGTGTACTCACCAGCATGTGTAAGTGGGAGTGTATTCAGCAGCAAGAAGTTGTTTTTAGTTGTTATTTGTTCATCGATAGTAAAAAACCGTGCTTTACAAAACAGACAGTCAAAGAGGAGACGCTCTTTTTTATCTCTCCTCTAAAAGTACCTCCTTTTGACCTCCAAATAGCTCTTATGGACATGCAATGCTTGCACAACTTATTTGTCTACGGGGCTCTCATAATTTCTATTGTCATTTCTATATATATATCCTTGACAAACATCACCATCACCACTCCCTTGTCGATATCCTCTCATGACACCATGGATTTTCCACCAATTGGAGAATGGATCACTTGTTGTAGATGTGATTGAAGCGTTAGAGATGACTATTGCACATTAGCCTAGTGCCACTCCTTAGCATATAACACCAGCATCATCGTGTCACTTGAGCTACCTATGTATTGCAACACCCAATTGTATTATACAATAATGTATTGCAACATCATCACATAATATTGTGGCATGCCATCTCACCCGGCCGGCCCAATGTCATTGCATTATACTATTCCCGCACTCACTAGGGAGAAACCCTTACATCTCACCTGTGGAAAAACACAACACCTTTCTACAAATAGCATTATTTTTGGTGATCCTATTGAATAATGGAGCAACTATGCATGTGTCCACTAGGGAAAATTCACATAAGTGTAACAAGTTTGACATCATACCCACTTTTGCAACACCAACCCCACCTTCACTAATGCCACCATAATATGTCCCTTCCCCACCAACTCCGCACTCACCCACATCATCTTTGTGAGCAACCATGGTTGAACCTCCCTCCCCACCCCAAACACCTCCCCCCCCCCCCCCCCCCTTGTGTTTTGCATGGGGACTGTAGGGCTACATTCATGGGGTTGCGGGTGTGTTTGTGTGTGCACGTGTGCATGTGTATGTGCATAGAGGTGTGTGCTTGTGTGCTCATAGATAGTAGGTGTGTGTGTGTGTGTGTGCGTGCAGGTGTGTGCATATGTGTCAACGTCTGCAAGGATTGGTTGGGTTATGACCAGTGTTTGACTCTGAAATGACGAAGTTATGTGAAGCTTATGTGTGTATTCAACAAAATGATAAGCAAAAAGTTGCTAATGGTAGACGCGTGCCCGTCAACAGGATTTTATGGATAAAGGTTGTGCTTGGAAGCAATTTTTTAAGCATCTGCATCATACAAGGGTCTCCCAAGAACTCAAGTCGGTTATGCTTCCCTCGGGTGCTTGGACTTCTTCGAAGAAGGAACTTGTTGATGTTATGGCTTCACATTATCGACAGGTGTTTGCTGCTCCTTCTCAACCATCTTCAGCTATTCGCCAAGCACATCAATTTTTGCTTTCTTATGTTCATCCGATCTTGTCTTCGCAAGATGCACAATGCCTTGAGGATTCATTCACTGATTCTGAATTGCATAGTGCGTTGCTTGCATTGGGCCATTGGCGATCTCTCGGTTGGTACGAGCTTATTGTGGAATTTCTTTCTGTCCTTTTGGGATGCTCTCAAACAGCCACTAAATTTCATGTTAAATGCGGCATGGGAGAAATAGGATTTTCCACTATCATGGAAAGAGGTTTTACTTAAATTGTTGCCTAAGCAAGCGCTTTGCGAGGAATTCTCTTATTGGCGGCCTATTACGTTGATGCCGGTGGTTTAGAAGATATTGGCTAAAATGTTGGTGCATCGCATTAAGGACCATCTTTTTACAGGGCTTCATCAGGCTCAATATGGTTTCATTCCACGTCCTCAAGTCATGGATAATCTGGCTAATGTTATAATTGGCATTGAGTATGCTAAGTACATGCAGCAAGATGTGTTGGTCATGCAAGATGATATTGAAAAGATCTTTGACACTGTGCAGTGGGACTTCATTGTTGCATGATGAAGTGTCTAGGATTTGGTCCTAAATTGACAAATGGGGTTTATTTCTTGTATGCTTACAGTACGTCTTCAGGGATCCTAGAAGGTGAATTGACAGAATCGTGGCTATCTGGAATCTCGGCTATCTCTTTGCCTTATTATTGGTTACGCTAGGTGCCACTAAGAGTGTTGGAGCTTTTGATGTCAAAATTCCTGACTTTGCACTGATTTTCGTCAATTTACGGCCTTTTTTCGTCTTTTCAGACCGATTTTCCCAAAATCTGTCCTTATGTGAGGATCTGGTTTTCACCTTGGGACTTGTCTTGGCTAGGCGAATCTGTTGGGAACTTTTGCTGCCAGTTTGAAGTGGGGTGGCAGCAATCGCGGTCGCTGCCACTTGTGCTATTTTGGATGCTCCTGGATGAAGATCTCATGGGCTTCCAAATGGTTTGGTGGTCATTTTGGCACCATGCACCTGTCATTTGGACCTGCAGATTGAAAATAGATCTGGTTTTTGTTGGTTTTTGCACTTTCACTGTTTGGAGGAGATTTGGTGGTCCATTTTGGATGTGGGTGGCATCGTTGGACTACTCCCCTTGTTGAGATGTACCTGTAGGTCTAACCTGTGTTTGATTTGGGCCTGGAGGCAGCCACCGCGGTCGCTGCCACCCAGCACCTGTGCTACTTCTAAGCACATATTTGGGTTCGTAGCACTCTCCTGATCATTTTGGTGCTATGGGCACCCATTTGGGCCTACCTCTGTGTTTATGGTGCTAAGGACTCTATGTGCAGTGCCTAGATCCCGTTCTTTCGATTTGGTGCTTGTGAAAGTTGGTAGCATAATTCACTTGTTCTATACAAGGTAGGACACTCACCGCTCATCCTGCTCCTTGATTGGTACACCGTGCGTGTCGTATAGAAGCACTGATTGCGCTGCGGTTTGGGGCTCTCTAGCTCTCTCTCGAATGTCTCCTGAGTGAAATGGCTAAGAAATCCTCCTATGTTAGTATATGTGCCTAGTGCTTTCAAACCCCAACTTTGGTTTTTGATCCCATTACCTTTGTTGTATACCTTATACTTCCGTTGATCTTCAATTTCTGCATTTGGACTTCAAATCTCCCAATTATGACCGTTTTGACCTTTTGTGAGCCGTCGTAAAAGAGGTCAAATTTTGACATCCTTAATTTGCTTCCAAAATTTTTATTGGCGTTCCGCGTTCGCTTTTAGTTTCTCCATTGCCTTCTTAGCTCATTTTATATTATTTCTTGAAGAAAATTCAAAAATGTACTTTCAAAAGTCCATACTAATCCCAAAAAATAGAAATTTTCAACTTGAAAACAATCCAAAATTACTCAAATTTTTTTCAAAAATATTCAATGAGTATATATACTTATGGACATAGCGACTCAATATTTACAACACCTTTTGTCAATATCTGAATAATTTATAATGTAATAAAACACAGAATCACTCAAAATAATAAAACCAAAGATCAACAAATTTTAAAACTTCACACACAAAACCCATGCCTTTCATGCCTCCCCTGTCCCGACTCTGAGTCCTTCTGGACAAAATGGAAAGTACGATTTTAAGGTGGGTTGAGAAATTATTCTTGGTCCATATAGCTTGAGTTATAATAGTGCAAGACAGTCTTTCATAGGCATTCGAATTTTTCTTTTAACTTGGACCTTTGTGTGGGTGTCTTGCTTTGGCCTCCATACCTTTTACTGACATATGGTGTCGATGTTTGTTTTGTGCCTTTGCCACTGGGGTCCATATCCAAGGCTGATTTCTTTTGCATGATATCACTCTTTGGATACCCAAATTTGCTTTGTTCGCTTTGTTGGTTGTTTGGTCGCTAAATGTATCTTTTTTAGTTGATTTTGTACCTTAGGGAGTTTTGAAATAATTCACTTTGGAATCCAAATAAACTTTTTTTTGTGTTAAGCTTGAACTAACTTTTTTGGTATCCTTATTTTTGTGATGGAATCATAAGTTTGTCGTATGGGTATTTGATACGGTACTTGAGTCTGTACCGGCTTGTGGATCTGTAGTGATTTTTTTTCATACATCATATTTTTTCTGGCCCATACTTGCTTTGTGCTCTTCTGTCTCCTAAGTAGCCAAATTTGCTTCTTGTTGTGCTTTTGTCTCCTCCGATCTTTTGTCTTTCTTGATGTAGGAGAAGCTGATGCCACCTGTTTTTTAAGTGTTGGTTTTTGTGGCGACCTTTTTGGGATCCACTTCATGTTTTTAGGGTTTTTTACCCTTGTCAGTAGTCTTTTTTTTTGCTGGTCCGGTTTTTATTATTTTAGTCAATGGAACCGTTTGACTCTCGGTGTCATGTTGAATTCGCACCAGATCGGAACTCCAATCTATTTGAACATTGTACTTCTTTTGCCATGGTTATCCAAGCAATAATTGGTGTTGATATTGATGATCTTCTACCACATAAAATCTATGTGGATAGATATATTGATTAATTTGAACAAATAAGGGTACCAACCCTATTGCTTTAATCTGGTGTTCCATATAGCTCTTCATTTCTTGGTGTGCTGGTTGAAGCTTTTCTTCTTGGGCAAGTTGCTTATATAATTTGAAGAAAATGACATTTCCCTGAGCTCCCAAATTGAGTAGAGTTGTGGCTTCCACTTGATTGTTGTCGACTTTGACGTTAATTACTGGATCCACTCTATTGTCCTCAAAGTCATTCATGGGAATAGCATGAATCCGTAACGGTCTCCCATGTTGTTGTTGTTGTTGTCGTAGAAGCCTTCATTTAGCCATCGTTCTTTTGCCTCTGCTTATGCTTCTTCAACAATCCTCTCTTTCTCTTTAGTTTGTTGTTTTTCCCTGTGAATCTATTGTAGCATATCCTGGGTTAATAGCATATGATACTTCTTGAGCCTACATCCACTAATCCAGTTAGACATTTCTTGTCCTTCTAATGTCGTAAGTTTGACGACCCTACTTGGTGATAGATTTTTAATCAAAAAGGGTCCTATCTCTCGCTTTTTAAGTTTTTTAGCATATTATTTAAGGGTATAAACCAAGACATAGTCGCCTGTTTGTTGTTTTTCTCTGTGAATCTGTTGTAGCATATCCTGGGTTAATAGCATATGATACTTCTTGAGCCTACATCCACTAATCCAGCTAGACATTTCTTCTCCTTCTAATGTCGTAAGTTTGACGACCCTACTTGGTGATAGATTTTTAATCATAAAGGGTCCTATCCCTTGCTTTTTAAGTTTTTTAGCATGTTATTTAAGGGTATAAACCAAGACATAGTCGCCTGTTTTAAATTCTTTTGACCGCACATGCGCAAAGAACTCTTTTTGCCTTCTTTTACTATCATAGATAGATGATACTGCTTTAAGACGTAGCTCATCTAGCTTTTCTAGGTCATCTAATCTAAAAGACAATTCATGACCTGTCTACTCTAATTGTTTAGCTACTCTCAAGGTTGGGATTAAGAATTCAATAGGTAGAATGGCATTAAGACCAAACACCATACTGTAAGGTGTTGTTCCCATGGATGTCTTATAGGCCACTCTATATGCCCACAAAGTAGAATGTAACTTCTAGTCCCAATCCTCCCTTGAATCTGTCATAATTTTAGTCAATATTGTGCAAAGTGTATTATTAGTAGCTTCAGTCGTCCATTAGCTTGTGGGTGTTATGGAGCAGAGTTCTTATGAATGATCATGAATTCCTCTAGATGATTTTCAATTTCATTTATAAAATGTGTGCTTCTATCACTAACAATTTCTATGGATAATCCATATTTTATAAATACATTTTCGTATAGAAATCGTGTAGTGGTTATGGCATGTGTTTTTTACGTGGCTTTTGCTTCAACACATTTCGTGAGGTAGTCAATGGCAACAATGATATATTGGGCATGGGATCTGTAAGCGGGTGGTGAGATAGGTCCCACAAAATATAATCCCCACTTAGCAAATGCCCTTGCACCCATCATTGACCGTAATGGCATCTCATCTCTTTTTAGAGGTAATTTGATACATTGACAATCATCACATCGTTTTAACATATTCTTCCGCGACCATGTGCAATGTTGGCTACCATATTCCAGCAGTTAAGACAATTTTAGGTATCTTATCTCCAGAGAAATGGCCTCCACTAGTTACTCCGTATGCTTGCTCTAGGATAGGTAGATATTTGTTTTCTGTTGTACATATCCTGAGCTGGTTATCTTTCCTTCTTTTTTGTAAAGTTGGTTTTCAATTAAGATGAAGTCGCTCGCCTCCAATTCAATGGCTCTTTGTTTGTAAGATCCCCAATTTTTGGGTCTCTTTTAAAAATAAGAAAAATAACTTCCAATATCTATTTCGTCGAATATTGATTGACAGCATTGGAAAGTCATATTATGTCGGGATGTTAAGGTGTGGCGTAGTGTAGCTACGGTTTTCATTAGTTGGTTAGATACTATTGGATGGTCAAATTTAATGTAAAAATTGAATGGTAAGTGGGAGAGTTGACCACCAAAAAGCAAAGGCTTGTTTTTAGGAAAGAAAGAGTCTTTTTTAAAAAAAGAGGAGGAGCTTAGTTTAGAACTCTTTTCTTGGAAGCCAAACTTCTTCTTGGAGTCTCTAAATCGCGTATTGAAATCCGTGTCCTCGGAAAAAAAAAACTTTTTTTTTAAAAAGCTGCGAACGTGCACGAACTTGTCTCTCCTTGCTCACTCTATTCTTAGCTAGTGCTTTTGGCCTTGAGAGCCTATATAAAGACCTCTCTTCTTTCACTTTTGGGAGATAAATACACTCTCAGACGCGGAAGCTCTCTTGTCTTGATGTCAAAATTACTTATCTATTATACGGAGTGGTGCAAGATCTCCATCACTATCTCCATAAACTCTTCTCTCTCGTGAAGAAGAAAAAAAAGAATATTCTCTCTTTATTTGCTTATTATCTTCTCTCTCGTTTCACGGTGTGTGCGTTCTCCGGAAGTTTTCATGGTGGATACCTCTACGTAGCTCTCATCACTGCTCTATTGCGGCAAAGCAAGAAGCCTTTCGACAACCCCAAATCGATTCTAAAGCACGGTGAGAAACCATAAACTCCATAGTCATCATCTTTCTCTCTCTCTATGTCGTTTTTCTGCGTAGTCACTCTCTCGGTGATTGTTTTTTTTCGCATACGAGTACATGTATGGATTCACCAAGTATATACGAGGTTGTCTCATGATTTTTTCATCATGTTTTATACGTTGATTTATGCACATGATGCGTTATGGTCACGCACGTGCATAAAAAAGTGTTTTTCGTTTCACATCATAGAAGCGGTAGGAATACTGTTTTGGTCATAAATCACAAACCGTTATAAATCAGCTCAAACCCTTTATACCATAGATAAAACAAATCATTTAGAACATTTTCTCTCTTATGTGTCATGTGAAAAACAGGCACGAGCTAAGAGATATGGTCAAAAAATAGATTGCTGTGCACTACACCCAAATGTTTTGACTTCAGGATCCTTGGAGAACTACTATATAGATTCATTGGATTGGCAAACCCACCTAACCAATTGAAAAGCTTGATGAAACTTGATGATAAATGAATTAAGGTCTCCGTTATCACTTCGGGAATGTGAGTTATTAATCACTCTATTATCAGTTTTACCTACACGCTGAGGGCGATCTTTTTGAAATGTGGCCTCTAAACCCAAACCAATGGGCCTACCCTCACAAAATGTTCGTAAAGAGGTACACACACTACTTGGGGCACCACCTTCTTTTGGGAGTGGAGAAGGAAACCAATCAAAATAACACTTGCACTCACCCACTCAAGCAACACACTTTGAAAACCCCCTTACTCTATATATACTTTAGACACTTGACACCATCAACGATTATGCAACCCAATGCCGTGCATCAAATGAAATATGGAATTTGTGGAATAGCATTCACCTTCTCCCCATAAGAATACCCATAATACATACAAAATACTCCTCTCTCAAGCACTCATCAAAAAATCATGCGCATAAGACTTGCCTCTCAAACACATAACAGAATCACCTACATCAAACTAACACACTTTGCATAGAGAACTCATCTCCATCTATGCAATGCCGTGGCACAAATAAAATCACCATGAGAGGTATCCACATGCATATGTAATGAAGCAAAAGAGAGTTGGAATAAGAAATTTCTTTAGACCAATTGAATAAGTGTGGAGAAACAAACCAATGGTAAATTGAGAATAGAACACTTACTTGATTTCTCGCACACCTTTTAAGGGGAGGACAGATGCTGGCTAATCGTCACGAATTGCGAAACTTGAATGTTTTGAAGATGATTTAATGATCATTTACATAACCATGAGAGAGATCATGATGTTATTTACAAGTTATTGAGGTGCTACAAATGATTTATTGGGTTGATGGAGTAAGAGATTGTAGAATAGAAAGAGTGGAGGATAGAGTTGCACTTCCTCCAAAGAGGAGGGTTAGGATGGAGGATGTGAAAGAGGGAGAGTTGGGGTTTTCTCTACTATTGATCAAGAAACAATATGAAGTTGAAAATATAGGTGTGTGTCCTTGAGTCTCTCCAAGGGGGGCTATTTATAGTTGTGTAGGAGTGGGATTATGCTACACGTAATTAGGGTGAGTGATTAGCCCTAATTAAGTGCCCTTTGACCACTCATTGAATATTGTACATAAAATGGACTATTTATTCACCAAAAATATCATTTTAGACCGTGAAGGCTCCATAGGGGTGCATAATGTAGGTGGGCCCCACCATGAGGCCCTACGGGTGGCTCTTGCGGGGTATCTCAACTTGTCTGTCTTGGCATTTAGAAATCATCTTTAGGTTGGTCCCATCACATGAAAGTGACCTTGAACACTCATTTCTCTTCTAGAAGATGAGGAGGGGAAAAATAAGATCTCATCCTCTTGATTTACTTGATTTACAGTTCCCTTTTGCTGCGAATCTGACAGATTTACACTATTTTGACCATAACTTTTTACCTGTAGCTCAGAATGACATGCTTCAAAAGGAAAATTTGACCTTCTCAACATGTTTGATATGAATTTATACTATTCTTCACGCCCATGCACCAAGGAATTTGGTTTGGAAGGTCCACAATAGGCTAGGGAACCTTTCGCTTCCAAGTCTTCTTGTATGCGCCCTTTGCTTGTATGCATCCAAGGGGAATCATGCTTTTTGAAAAGGGTATGATGCTTAAGAAAATAGAGGAGGGCCCAATATTATTTGCTTGTGAAAAGAATATACAATTTGAGTCTTTTTAAAAGGAGAAAAACTATATGTATATTCTTAAGAGATATTGGGCCACCTATGTAGGGGGCATAGAAGACTTGTAGAGATGGTCTCTAATCTTTGGTAAAGACAAGTGGAGAGTTGATTTCCATGGTAATTTATCTATATGGGATGGAAGATGGATATATTATTTTTCTACTACTAATTTACGAGAGGTAAGAAAGTTTGGGGGTAGATAGTTGGTTATTGTATGCTTAATTTTATTTACAAAGCAAAAAGAAAAGGGTGGTAATATAAATATATGACTAAGGTGACATTTTTGGGAAGAGTACAATGTATGTGTCGCCACAAAGGTTAAACGAAAAAGGGGGAATTTACTCTAGATAACTTAATAGTGTAGAAAAATATATACACATATGAGGAAGAGGACGTTGAGTAGGCTGAAAAATGTTGCAAAAAGATGGTTACCATTTTATGCCACTCAACGCGTAGGAGTGCTATCAAAGGGCGATACCATATGACGTCGTGAGTTAACCGAGCCATTTTGATATATTTTATGGTTTGTTTTGGTGAGTTGATTTCAATTATTAGATGGCCCTAAACTTACATGGGAGTATATGGTTAAACATTCCGAACCGAATAGGCAGATATGAATAAAGTGATTTTCTTTTGGGGTTACCATTTGTTGTGTGAGTACCATATGGTCAAAGTGACGTAATGGAGTGATAGTCTATATTATGGAGCTGAACTTGATGCATTGGGTTGAGGTCAAATACTTTCATTTGCATGTTTTGCATGCTCCCGAAAATGTCAAAAAAAAAATTTGCACATGTGTGAAGTTATGGTTTATGGTTGACCTAAAGGTCAGAGTTGTTTTGCATCATGTTTATGGTGTTGGAATGTTATCATATGACATATGGGAACTCATGGATTGATGTGGATGCCTCATATGCATGGTTATGATTGCTTTCCACCTTTCTAGGTTAAATTTAGCTCTATGTGCTAAAGTGGTGAATTGCAGAGGTGATGCATCAACTTTGCATGGTTGGATGTTGTCAAAAATTGGATTTTTATATCATGATTAGTCGTTGGTCAGACTCTTTTTATGCATGAAAGAATCACATCTTAAGGGTCACATGTGTGTAGACTCCGATTGATTGCAGGGGTTATGTCAAACTCCAAGTGTGAGAGTTGGTTCAGTGTGATTATAATTTATGGTAAAGGGCTGAAATTCCCTCATGGATTATGGTTGATATTTTATGGTGGAAGCCAGTGTGGCTTATGGTTTTTTTTCTGTATTGGGTTATGCTGCCAAAATGCTACTGAAATTTTTGCAGCCATGTTATGTTCTAAAGTGGTTATGCAAGATTGGTCGTGCCTCACCCAAGTAGGGTGGAGAGTTCACCCGTATGATGTGATTGGATTATGGTTTATGGATTGGATCATGAAGTGATCAAGATGGTTTATGATAGACGTGTAAGGGTAGAGACCCTGTACAATCTAACTGTTTGGGAAAGGATTGTTTGTGCATCTGGGAAGTGCTATTGTGATTGTACTCATGTGTTATGTTTCTCAGGCAGCGTCGCTACAAGACTAGGATCACCTACATCGCTTAGCCTTAGACTAAAGGGTCGTTGACCTGGTGCTTTGCTGGATCGGGGGTGTTGTCCAGGTCTTCTTCTTTTTGCTAGGCTTATCTACAAGGTTAGTGCGTCGGGGGTTGAATGACCTACACGGCTAACACGTCGGGTCTCTTGCCTTGGCTTTGCCTAAACATCCGGTGCTGGGCATCGAAGAGGTGGGGCGCCTAAACTGGCATGGTTGGTGTTAATACCTTACCACCTGCTGGTATTTGGGATCCTTTTAGAGCTTGGGTTCATGGAGGGAGGCGAAGCGGCCTCACCTATGTCTGGCTCAGGTAGGATGGAGGTGTTCTAGCTCGCTCCCAGCGAAGTGAAATTCTCTCTGTCCGTAGTAGAGCGAAAGTGGATGGGTGGACGGGTCGATCCCTACACAGGATCCGATGTTTTGCTAGTTGTTTTGTCATAAACTTTTTGATGTTATGGTATATCCAAATTTTGTCATTGCATTAATACATGGTTGCCTGTCCCATTTAGATGGGCATTTTAGTTCCAATATCGAACACAAGTACCTGATAGATTCGTGACTAACCCACAGCTTTGGGTAAAGTAAAAGATCCAAGAAGGCGATGTTAAAGTGCAAGGATATGTTCTTTACCTTAACTTATGCTCTCTTTTGGACATAACAAGTCGTGAACTCATACTTAGTAAGAAGGTCCTTATGCTAAACCAAAGATATGGCTTTTGTGAGAAGTTCATAATCAGAGTATGAAAGAAGTCAAATGGCGGCAGCCAATTCTATTATGTACCCGCGGATTGGTTCAATAGAGTCTATGTATCCATTCTCAAGTATAATCCTCACAATGTTACCATTACCTTTGATGGCTACGAAAAACCAAGGTGCATTCGGTAAAAACTGCTATTTTTGGTGTTCTTGTGCGTGTCGAAATTATTCGTTTGTGATTGTTGATGATTTTCTAAGATTCTTAGAATTTTTTGGGAAAATTTTTTGGACTTTTCTAGCGATTTTTTTGGATTTTTGGGTGAATTTTAGCGATTGCGGCGTATTTTTGGCATTTCTTTATGTTTGGAAATAATAAAACGACCGGTTCGAGTTGCGACGCCGGGGCCTTTCAGCGCATAAGATTCTCCGTGGCGGATAGATCTTTAGGATTTGCTCGGATAATTTTTGCGTACGTTAAAATTCTCTTCTTCTTCCCTTTCTGTGTGAATCCACCCACACCCACTCTCTCTCTTCTCTTACTCTCTCTCTTATCCTACAAAAGCACGATTATTTGCTCTCTCTCTCTCTCTCTCTCTCTCTCTCTCTCTCTCTCTCTCTAACTCCATCTCCCCCTCTCCCACAATTCACGATTATTTAGACTCTCTCACTAACTCTTTCTCTCTTTCCACTCTCCAACTCACTCTCTCTCCTTGCTACACGCCAAACCCCGCCCGCATGTCCCGCTGTCAGCACGTGTGCACGCAAACACACACACCCCCCCTGAGGTTCTCTCTCTCCTCTGCGTGCGTAACCGGGCCGCCTTCTCCTTGTACCTCCGCAATCAGTGCCGAAAGATGCAGCCCACGTGCAGTCTCTCTTAACTCTCTCTCTTCCGCTGTCTTCCACACACACACACACACACACACATGTGTGTGAACGCACCCCTATACACACACTTCATTAACCTACAAGAAGACACACAAAAGAAAAAAGAACGGAGACCTCTCTTTTCATGTTGTCTTCTTTCTCTCTTTTTTGAACGGCTGCCGGCCTACTACTAGAGCCTTTTGTCTTTTTGCTTTTTTTTGGTGTCATTGACTTTTGTATTTTATTCCTTTCATTTTGTTTCTTTTTAATTTCATTTTAATCTTAGAAAATTTATAAAAAAATAAAAAATTCACAAATACATCACATAAATTTGTTAAAAAATCAAAAACTGATTGAAAAAAAACCAATAAACCCCATAAAAAATCATAAAACCTTGAAAATTTTCATAAAATTTAGTAAATTCATAGAAAAACTAGGAAATAATTAGAAAAATTCATAAAAAATCAAAACTCTCAAAATTTCATAGAAAAATTAATAAAAATAAAAAGAAAATCATAAAAAAAGCTAGAAAGAGGCAGAAAAAAGCAAAAAAAGCAAAGCCGAAAGAGTCGCACACCAAGAAAATAGCACAAAAGCGAACACGTATAATTTTTTATATAAAAAAAACAAAGCTGAGAAAATTACACCGCACAAAGCGACCCAGATTAGCAAAAAAACGGTCGAAAAAAGCGAGCAAAAAGACCAACTCGAAGCAGTAGAGCGGCATACAAACTTCAAAATTTGGCACGCTAGAAATTTGCTAGTGCAATAATTGAATTGCAAATTGAGCTTCCACGAACAAGGGCACAAATCACGGTGGATTGTATATTAGGCTATTCAGGGCCTAAATTAATTTTGACACTGTCGAGCTAGAGTTAATCAACTCTTGTGAGTTTGAGGAGCAGTCAACTACAAAAGTGCTTTGGCTAAAGCGCTTTAATCAAAACCGAGCAGCAAAAATTTTGCTAATCAATACCAAAATTTGCCAATTGATAGTTTTTGTACAGTGAGTCAACATGGACTCAAATCGAGCCGAGAATTCAAGTACAACAAAGCAAGCTAGTAGCAGTAGCAACACGTGCACAACTGCAACAACATAGCAGATTCTGCAGCTATATGGTTACAATGGGGATAAATTTTTGTACATAGATTCAGAAGGTCATAGGTATCTAATGAGCAGCAAAAGAAACACAGGAGCCAAGATCCTATTGATCACAGTAAATCCAGATTCGAGTAACTCCCAGATGTTCACAGACTTCGGTGGAGCCAAGTATTGCAAGCTTAAAGATGAAGTGCAGATAGAAGTGTAATAAATCAACCCAAGTTTTTATCTAAAAATGTGCACAAGCCAGCAAAACATACAGATGGTGCTTATACAATGAGGATCATTGTACATGGACTACAGTGGTCAGATCTATAGTTGAGAACCAGAACTGCAAGATCCAACAGATCAACCAATATGAGCCAGTCTAATTGGAGAACCAGGCCAAAGATGGTACAAAGGTCAAGATGGAGCAATCTACGGCTTAATGCTCAGAGTTTTAAAAGAAGATGCCGACACCTTGGCAAGCACAGAAACAGAAGCTTCTCAGCTAGAGCTTGACATGATAGAACCAAATGAAATACCACTAGTCATGGCGTATTGCTCAGATTGTGGACGAAAAGGTGGACATTTTTCTGAAGACTGTCCAAGCAATCCTGACAACAGGGATACATAAACCGCCAAGCAAGGTACAAAGAAAATTGGAAATGCGAGTCTCGATGTAAGTGCATTTAACTCGTCACTTTTAATGCAATCAGATGATTCTTTATTACCATTAGAAGCACCAGTAAAAACGCTGCAAGTTCAAAATCAGCATAAAGATGCACATGCACCTGAAAAGTTTAAAATTGATTCTTTGAACAACAAATTCTTGCATGAATTTGGTCAAGGTGTCCAGATATCACCGAAGGTTGAAAAGATTGTTAGGTTTGCAAATGATTCTGCATTCACTGCCACAAGTGTGCAATCATTCACGAGTCTAAGAGACACATCAAACAGAATGCTGTTAGCTTTGTATGGCACCCATAATTCATATGCACACTATGTAAACCAAAAAGAAAAACTGTACAAAAAGGATCAACCAGTGTTTGAACGGCCCACATACCAGCTCATAGAAGTACGTCCAATGATAGATCAGAAAGGATGGTTCATTTCAGAGGAAAGAATCTATTATAGCCCATCCTCTCTAGAGCTGAAGGATATTACCCGAGTAAACTCAAAAATCTGTTCCGAGCCAAATCCTCCTCCATCGAAAATCAAGCTTCGATATTGTCACCAAACGAACATATACTTTGACCAAAACAGTCATAGATATAGACGAGAGTCTAGCATCTATGATGCCTTGGGTCCTGAAACCACAGAAGCTCATATCATAGGAGACCCATGGGATAGACAATATCAGGGCAAAGATAATTCTATCTACAGCTTGACTTGGGGAATAATTTTTCATGTTTCACGAAGATACATAGTAAACTATGTAGAAGGCTTGCAGATGCCAACTGTCAATAGTTCTACCCATAGGGTACCTTCATAGTCCCAAAAGGTGAGACTAAACCAAGGCCAAACAATTTTGAACTCTTACAATGAAGCAGGCTATAGTAATCACCCTAGGAAGGGGGGAGCTGTAAATCCATCAAGCTCAGCTTATGTACCAGGAAATGCTACACCAATTAGAAGCCCTAGAGATTCTAGCCAACAAACCTCTTCAAAGCAGAAACCATTGAAAGATCATATGGTTGTTGGAAGTTTCCAATTGACCTAGGTTTCTTCAGAATCTACGCATAAATGCTTATATGAAGATCATCAACGACAAAAGTTTCAGATGGTCTCCACAAGTCAAAGTCAAAAGCCGACAAAGCCCATGGTGTTCAAACAAGCTACATGTGACCAAGCTCACATATGCATATCAAGCTGCACATGGTAATCAATATCAAAAAGTTCATGACCTTGTACAAACCCCTACAGATGGCCCGGACTGAAGTCAAAGACTGTCTGAAGATGATGCAAAGCCTCAAGCTACTAGAACAGGTGACAAAAAATTCAAAGTCAATGGGAGCTCAAGTCCAAAAAGCTACACAAAGGTCACCACGAAAATCTCCTCCGAAGAGACAGATTCTTCCAGAAAGTACAATGGATCTTCTAAGATCAAGGGTGCAAGAGGACAATGCTCAACAATTGCAAAAAAGTGCAATATCACAACCAATGGAGTCAACATCGATTGAAACAGGTGATCAAAGCAAAGAAAATGCAGATAAAGCTAAACCAAAGGACACTGCCACAACAAAAGTAGCCAATACAGAAAAAAATCCTGAGACGATCAAGTGCAACATTGTTGGTGGAAACGAAGAAAAGTTGTCAAGTGAAGTAAATCTAGATTTTTAGTTAGACAAGAACCTCATGTCTTTTCGCACTTGGAAAAGATGTGGCCAACCAAAGCTCAAAGACGCTCCTAATTTGTGAGCATATCAAGAAACAAGCGAGCAGAATGCTGGGGAATCATCTCCACCACCATTGAAGTAGGTTCACAGATCACCACAACTAAATTCCATGTGATCACAACAAAGGATATGACAGATGACATCATAATGGGGATTCCAATGGCCCAGAAGATGTTAGAGATACAGAATTCAATGAAGATGCAGTCATCACAAACAACAAAGAATGGAGATCAAGACTGGTCACCCGCGGACGACAGCACGATGTCCATAAGCACAGTTAAAATGGAGACTGAAATCAAAGAAGATCTTATTGAAGATGAATTATCTCCATCGTACAGAGCTTTAGAAGAGCTTAAAGCAAATCAGGAAATATCAAGTGCAGATCAAACAGAACAAAAATCAACCACTAAAGCTATTGACCAGATGATGCCACCAAAGCCAAAAGTTAAGAAGAACGAGGTTGCAAAAAGTCAGGAAGCAATACAAAGTACAAAAATCAATTACTCATTGCTAGCTGGATCATTGCTAGCTGAATCAGCTGATGTAAATCAGATTGGAAAGAAAAATCTCAAGTCACCCTCCATAGAGACACATATAGACCAAGATGAGATCATGACAAAGGCAGGACAAAGATCTTCAATAGGACCTCCAATGAAAATAGTTGTAGTTCTGAGTAGCACAAAAGGAGCAAGTGTCATATGCAATGCTCTATTGGACAAGGAAGCAAAGTGCAATATAGTTTCAGACCACATTCAGAGCATTCTAGAGATTACTCCATGCAAACATGATAGCAAAACAATGCTAGGTTTTCATACCGGTAAAAAAGAAATGGTTGCTACCCTTCGTATCCAACATCATGAAGAGAAGATAAAGTTTGAGGTAAAGCCTTCAAAAGACATGCATGCAGATGTCATCTTTGGACATCAGTGGTTAGACCAAAACAAGGCCTACAAAGAAGATAAAGTGCTAATACTCTCTTTTCCAAGAGGAATCCAATGACAATTACAGGTACCATTAATGCTAGATTCAGAGTTGCAGAAGTCAAAAGAATCAAAGACAAATCTTGCAGACAAAGGTAAAGCTAAAGTGGACACTCCACCGATTAGCAAAGAAGGTGTGACATCGTATGCCTCTACATCAAAGAATCCTCATTGATCAGCTTCTTCAAACAAGTCAAGATTTCAAAAATTCAAGTCAATTGCTGACCCAACCGAAACCTCAATGGAGACACTGAGAAAAGCAAAGATGTTTCAGCCAAAGTACTCAACAAAGCAAACAAAAATCAAGCAAGTGTTTGTTCCGAGTATTTTAATCAAAGTCAATGATCTAGTTTGGATTAAAGATGAGAAATTAACACAGAAGGACAAACACATGGGATAGATAGCTTCACAATGGAGCTTAAAAGAACAGGAGTACTATGAAGGTAATAGATAGATATGGGTGCCAAAACCGTAGGTTAGAGCATATGAAGTAACTTCAAGTCCCTCCCATGAAAGAAGTCCCACAAGGTATCAACCTCGACAATATCCTAAGATACCGAAGAAGCAGGTATACAATAGAACAGCATTGAAAGATGCTAAAGTCTACCACAACTCACAAGAGGATATAGAACAAAGACGGATCTCAAATCTTCCTCTTGGACAAGGATTCTACACAGGTTACACAAAGATTTGGCTACCAGTCAATCGCAAGACAAATTCAACTACACATACCTGCATGAAGATCTCAAGAACTCAACAAGACCTAGAGTGAAGCAAAGTCAACAATGGAGATACAAAGGTTATCAAGAGATTTGGATTCTTAAGTCTTCCAATCCTCCTAGTCAAAAGCCAAATGTCGACAGTGAACAGAGGCCTAGAACAGCATCAAAGACTCCTATCAACAGGCCCAATTGGAGAATCAAACAGATAATGGAGTCTTCACCGTCAAAGAAGGACCACCCAAACAACGCAAATGTAGATTTAAAGATGATAAAACAGGTATGGAAAAAGAAACCTTCAATGCCAAATTGGTCCTTCACTAATCCTCTTTTTGAGGATTTAATCTTACTTCTACCTGAAGAAATGTTTGTAGTAAGCACAAGAATGTAAAAAGTTGTCGCCAGGGTGCCAAAAACACTCTTTGGCATAGTCCGAGTCGGGTTGCTGAGCCATAAAATAAGGAAAGCATTAGTCCCAAAGCTTCAAGTCATATTAAACTCTGTGCTAAGAGTCATAGTTATTAGGCTTACGCTCAAGCTGGAAGAGTTGAGCATATCTAAAGTCATGCTGCTCATGCTGGATGAGATGAGCATAAGAGTTGAAGTCTATTAACTTACAATTGGTGGAGTGTCGTAGAATCCAACACTCACGCACAGTGCACAGTAAGATGAGAGCACATATCCTCGTCAACAAAAACCATTCTTAAAGGGGTGCCAGCTTGCAAAGCCATGTCATATGATTTTATAGCTACACCATCTTTCTGAAGAACCCCTCAAAATATTTCTCACACATCATATTGTTTCTCATGCATTTCTATGTATGCATAAATAGGATCTCCCATCATTGGACATATGCATTAGATACTCTTTTTGGTTCCACCTATGCACCTTGAGTTGACTACAATATGTAAACCAATGTCATGCTAACCAACAAAGCCATGCAATGGGGTCACTACTGAGCGAATAGGAAGCTCTAGGATTGCCCAACACTCCCTATCGCTAGGTTTTGACCTTGGTGTTAAAACCACTACAAGCGCCAGCAAAGACCTTGGGACATGACAACCGACAACAAAATGACAAGTCATGCAGTAAGTCAATATTGAGCAAATAAGACGCTTGGGGACTGCCCAATGCTCCCCATCGCTTGGTGTTGACCTTGCTCTTAAAGTCCTTACATACGGTAGCAAAGACCTTGGGGCATGATAAGCGACAACGGAAAGACAAAACTCAGTGAAGTCAATATTGAGCGAATAGGAAGCTTGGGGATTGCCCAACGCTCCCTATCGCTTGGTGTTGACCTTGGTGTAACCGACAATGAAGAGCAAGGTGATGTGATTACCAAAATACAGTTGATGTGATTACCAAAATACGGTTGAGTCACTACTAGGTGAATAGGAAGCTTGGGGACTGCCCAACGCTCTCTATCGCTTGGTGTTGACCTTGCTCTTAAAGTCATTATATACGACAGTTGAGTCAATACGGGGCAAATAGGATGCTTTGAAACCGCCCTCAATTCTCCCTATCGCTTGGTACTGACCTTGGGGATAAAATCATTACATGAGATAGTGGAGTCAACACCGAGCGAATAGGAGGCATGGTGACTGTCCAACGCACCCCATTGCTTGGTGCTGACCTTGGAAAATTGATGTCGGCCCAGTAAACTTCCATGGATATCACATTTTCTAATTCCATATCTATCAGCGAATAATCCCTTCAGTACTTTATTAATATTTCCCATGCTAATAAGTACTCCAATAATGCGCATATCCCAAAGGTACTTTTTTTCCACTGGGTTTTTTCCCTTTGGGCATCCAAGTATTAGACCCTAATTTAGAACCTCATCATTGTACTTTCCTTGTACATACTTTTCATAAATAAACATAAGCCTCATCATTATGCTATTACAACGAAAAAATGCAACATCATCTCTCACATCAGACTGTTTGGACCAATGAAGATGTTGCAGAAAATTGAACCTCATCAACAAATCAACGACCAATGAAGAAATCATCCCATCAACAATCAATCAAAACCTTCCACAGCCTCCACGGACATTTTTCAAAAGTGCCCAAGGACGGGCACTAAAATCGGAAGGGGGGAATGTAACTGAGTCAACGTCAGTTAACAGGAGCTGCTAAAGATCGAAGACGTACGGATGCCCATTCAGGATGAATACAAAGAAGCAGTAAAGATTGGAGTTACATATTTTTTACATTATCCTAAAATGGTCACGTATTGTAAATTCCCGATTTATTTCAAGCCATTGTAATATTTTAATGTGTTACGCGCTCAATGGAAGTTCCAAGCTATAAAGAACAGGTCATTTAGTGTGCCTAGGTAGCAAATTCAGTAAGTGGTGGAGCCCTAAAGACCTTAGGCACCCGAACATTGCATATTTTTACCCTAGGTACATAAGGCAGTGTGTAAAAGAAATTAGGGTTCTCAAGCTCATTTGTTGAGAGCACTCTTTGGTGAGAGCTCTTGAGGTGTGTGGCTATGGAGTCCTTGAGCTTCTCCTTGCTCATGAGACTTGATTAACACTAATCAATGATTCATTCTCTTTCACTATGCCTCTCTCATGCTTCTTATGATTGCCTATGATGCATAGATTATATAGATCTTAACTAATTAGTGGTTAATCTCTCTCTAATCTTGTGTGATTGCCCTTTTTTTCTTGTGTGTGCATGTAGGTTTGATTGGAGTGTGGTGCTCAATAGATCTATGTGTGTGTGTGATTGCGATTAGTGTGTTGCATGATAGAATCAGTGTTGTGTGCGTCTTGCAATCGTAGTGTGTGTGATTGGGTTGATTAGAGGTGAAGAGAAGTGGATGTGGAGATTGCTCTTCATTGCGGCTTAGCTCCTCCATAGGCCGAGAAGCTCACCTCATAGAGTTAACCATTCATGTTTCCATGATTAGTTCACTAACCGTGTGAGTGTTTCCATGCCCTAGCTGGGTAGCTCATCCCTCCGGATTGATAATTTTGTTGGTCATTGGAGATATTGTAATGATGGGACCCTAACATTTGAGACTTTGTAGCACGGCCTAATCGCAACCCACACAAAATTATCAAATCCATGGATCGCGAAGCCATGGAAGCACGAGCATCGGGCGGATGAATAGAAATAGAGTATTCAAGAGATCACCTCTCCAATGCAAGTAGAGATTAGCCATGGCAAAACTAACTCTAATCATTCTCTTATCACTAATCGAACAACTCCTACACACATCAAGTCCACCGAATTCCGACTTACCATAGACTAGAAACCACAAGTACACTATTGATAAGCACACACTAATTACCACATGTCAATCATGGCTCAATAGCTACACACACGAGATGAATGGTGCTAGAGTTTCATATAATCTATCTACACACAAGCAAAGAATAGGGCACACACACAAATTACAAAATTAAGACTCAACTTAATCAACCTAATTTGTGATGCTAAATATCGCAAATCAATTTCTCGTAGAGAGATAAGAGTGGTTAATAGCAAGAAGTACATACATCTCTCAAATCTAGAGTAATGAGAGCGTAATACTACCTCATGACATAATGAAATGTAGAGAAGATAAGACTAATGAGAAAATAGGAACTCGATTAATCAAGAAGAACTTACTCTAATTACAATTGGATTAGCACTAGCCTCTTAAGCATAAACATTAAACTCACGGCTAGGCCATAGAGTGAACACTCCAGAGAGAGAGATCTCTCAAAAGTGGATCCTCAAGAGTGGATACTCAAGAATGAAACCTCCTTGCATGAAATCTTCCTTTTCAAAGCTTTCACCACAATGCCTTCTACTATGAATTTAAGCGTGAGCCCTCAAACAACCATATACAACTTTGGAACTCCAAGTGAGCCCAAGACTTATACAAAGTGAGTTGAAAATATTGAGTCACATCCATAGCATATCTCCCGCTTGATGCACAACCGGTGTAGCCTGTGTTAGCCGCTGCTAACATTCCCCCCTTCCTAATTTGGTGCATGTCCTTGTGTGCCGGTGAAGCAAACACGGTAACATGGTAGAAAGCAAGTCCATGGAAGAAATGTTGAGCAAAAAACATAAGAACACGTAATAAGCATCATGGGCCACCAAGAATGAATAAAACATGAAGCACAATAAACAATCATGCAAAGTGAATTTTTTGCTTCTAAAAGATGGGTGAATCATAGTAAAATACTAGACAACATAAAGTTAAAAAGACACCTATACTATCGTGAAGATTAAACCACTTGAAATTTCAGTTTTATGCATGAAACACAAGCAATCAATTATGACCCTAGGCTAATGCAAGTTCATAAACCTACTAGCCTAAAAACTATGTGACCAATATTAATAAATCATCCACGTCTATCATGTCAACGGGGTATAAAAAAGATCCTAATCTATTAGTACATTGTCAAATCTTTTTGAAGCTCATGGAAGTTTTGTTTTTTGTCATTCATTGAAAAAATTAAGCACAATACAAGGCTACCACCCCAAGGCAAGTCTAGGTACGACTCTCGGCTCCGTGAACCCTCAAGAAGGTGTTCCAAAAGCCTACTAGCCCACCAAGGCAACGGCTAACCCCTATCAGCCCAGAGTATCGGTTTAGGGCCTTGACCAAGCAAGCCAAGGTGATTCTCCTCACTTGCCAAGTGCCAATAAGGCGCTAGGCCTTACATGGACACAGCATAACATAGAAATTTTCTTTTCACGTGTCTAGTAGAATTTTTGCTACTTTTTCTTGACACTTTTTTGCTTCATTGATTCATTTTTTAGCACTTTTTTATTGCTTCCTTTCTGAGATGCTTATGGCAATTGGACTAAAGGACTAAAGTCTAATCATAGCCCTAGTTCATGTTAAAAATGAATGGAGTATTAAGACTATCACGAAGAGTCTAGGACTAATGAGAAATGAACCTACATTAATCTAAGGTCAAGGCCAATTACCTATGATTAGCACACATAAAACCTATTTTTTGATGATTGAAAAAGTGTTGAAAGTTTAGGATGCCTAGCTTTTGAACATGAAAGAACCATAGCTTAAGCAAAAATTACTTAAGCCAAGCATAGAGAATGAAGAGATGAACAAAAGAGAAAAATCATGGAAGGATACACCTATTCATGCTCTTTTGAGCATCCTTGAACAAGCATCCCCTCTGTGTAGACAATCTCTTGATCTTTTATTACAATCCAATTTGATTTGAAGTTAAGTGTATACACAAGCTCCAAAGGCCTTTTATTGAAATAAAAAAGCACACAAAAAAACATTAATGGAAACCTAAAGCTAGGGTCTTGCATACCCGAATTTTCCAAAGGAAAAAAAGCCAAGGGAAAAAGGTACCTTTGGTTATGCACATGGTGCTCTTTATAGAAAATTTATGCATACATAACAACCATGAGAGATAAAATGAGCTCCTACATAAGCAAATTTTACATTTTTTACCATCTCTCATGCATGATTCAAAGTAGATTAGTTTCTAGCTCACTTGAAATATGGAATTTAAAACAAGCTAAGAGCTGAAAATAATGCAACTTTGATGAAATGAAGTGGCTCTTGAAAATCGAATTTTACAATTAAAAGCTTTCACAACTAGCTCATCAAATTTTACAATTTAAGAGCACGCTATGAGCTAGAGATGACTGCAACTTGATGAAATGAAAATGAATGGCTCTCAATAGCCAAATTTTGTACTTTGAAAGTGCTAAAAAAATTTGGGTAAACACTAGCTCAAAATAAATTTTTTATTGCATTTTAGACCAACCTATGAGCTAGCATGTATACTACTTTTAATCCAAAGAAATGGAATGGCTCTAAGTAGCCAAATTTTATAATTTTTTGCAATGATAACCCCTTCTTGGATCAATGAGAGCACACTCCTACCCACAACCCTTCAAAATGAAGCTCAATTGGGCAATTGGGCATGGCGGGTCAGCATAGGCGAGATCGGGGCGGGGAATGGGGCCGAGGCGAAGCTGTAGGCCAGCGGTTGCAATAATGCCGACCTGGCTTTTCTGGAAAAAAGAGTGTGTGTCTCTCGTGTGTGGGAGCTGCGAGCCACTAGGCATAAGCACAGTGGGTGGATTCATGAGAGAGATGTGTGGGAGCTAGCTGGCAATGAGCGCGGAGCTAAGGCAACGTGTGTGTATGTGGGTCTCTGCGAGCACCAGGCCAAAAATGGAGGGCCAATCCGAAAATGCGTGTGTGTGAGGTCAAAAGCGGCAGTCAATTGGCGATGTTTTAGCGAGGGCCACAGACCATGGGGTTGCAAATGGTAGCAAGAAACAAAAGCGAGTATGCGTGTGGTTGGAAACCCGCAACCTAAAAAAAATAAATAAATCTCTTTTGGATCTTGTTCCCACAATTAGCGAGCGCACATGCTTGTCCATAGTCTCAAAACTCTCAAAGACACTCAATCTCACATCAAATTGACCTCGATATGTGAAATTTTTTGCAAACACTCAAAGATAAGTTGAATTTTTCAATTGATCTCAAAATTAGGTTGAAAATTCCTTGCAATTACCCAAAATTAAAGCTCAATCCAAAAATGATACAAAAATTGATTTTGAACTCAATCAATTACACAAAATCATGCATGTTTTGACATTTTTAGATTCCTCTTCAAGTTTCTTTGTAAAGCATACATAAAATTTTCGGTCCATCATTGATCAAAGTGGGTGAACCATTTTCAATTAATGCATTCATACACTATTGAGCTTTGCAACCTCATGAAACATAGTATACCGATTTTCACATTTCTATAACCAAATTTTAATCATCGCAACTTGTGAGTTGCTCATATCCTCAAATTGGCATACACAAAAATGGTCATTCGTATACAATCATTTTCAATTGAGTGCCAATTGAATCATCTATCTCAATTCTCAAAGCCAATTGTGATACACATATCAACTATTTGGCCAAATTAATCATCATAATTGGTAAAAAATACCAATTATATATTCAAGCACTGGATTGCACATGCCATTGAGTAGGCACATACACCCAAATTTAGACCAAAATTTTATGAAAAAATTACATCAATTCCACATAGCAATGCTCAACTTGCAAACTCAATCAAGCAGAAGTGAATGCATGCATGCTTAATTTCTAAAAATTTAGCACTATTTTTACCCAATCAAGCGATGCACACACTAAAAAATTAAGCACAAGTGATCAAATTTGGCTTAATTGGCAATGCATTTAAGCTTATACCTAATGATTGCACACACATTTCACAATCAAAAATCATTTAGGTGCCCTAATTGACCATCAATCATAAAAAATCAAGTGGTCTTGGATAGGCGCACACACTCAATTTTTGCCCAAATTTTTGGCAATTACGCTTATCCAATGATTGGATTAGCTTAGCATACACATCACTTACATGGTCGCATACTCATAAATCATCAATTCCATCAATTTTTATTTATGCACCCATTCAAGATTAGGTACACACACACTTGAATTTTTTGATATTTTTTTCTCTCTTTGGTGCATTACACACACAATGATTTTTATGCACACACATGAATTGTTTGTTAGGTAAAGGCGGTGTGCCTCACCGTGTTTTGCCCGTGTCCGGCTGCCCAAATTTATTTCCTTATTCTTTATACATACAAAGGATAAGGAGATATAAACTCACATTCTCACATGGTGCTCACATAGTGAGATTTGGGAGCTCCACCCCACATCTTGTGTCATGCGCTCTCTCTCTCTCTCTCTCTCTCTCTCTCTCTCTCTCTCTCTCTCTCTCTCTCTCTCTCTCTCTCTCTCTTTCCCCTTTGCACTCTCTGTGCAGACGCACCGCATCCGCGCACTCACAATTGCTATCAGAGCCATGCTGATTGCGGAGAGCGCGACGGCTTCGAGAGCTTCTAGGCGATAGCTCGCTCGCTCTCGGCGGTGGAGAGATTAAGAAATATTGGAAGCTTTGTGAGAATGCAACAGGAGCTTGTGCACTTAGTTGAGAGTGATGTATGCTCTTGTGGAAGCTCAGAAAGGAGTGTGGAAGATTGTGTGTAAGTGAAGTTGCTGCCCTAAAAACTGTGTGGGCAGTAGCACTGTTTTCAGATTCATTTTTCTTCTTGTAGAATGTAGATATGAGAATTCTCTCTAAAGTGCCCATCCGTTTCGACGTGGTCTACAACTTTGCAAAATAATTTTTTTGCAAATTTCTCACCGTTTTGCTGATATTAAGCTTAGACTGGTTGTATACAGAAATTGCAGTTTTTTGTTTTCGCATAGTGTGCGAGGTTGATGCACTTTTGGAAGCACGGCAGGTGCTCAAAGTTAGATGTATAAATTCTGAGCTGAAGATGTAATTTTAGCTTGTGCAAAGCTTGTGGTTTGAGGGTTTTTGGTAGATTTGGGCAACGAAGTACGGAGGCGTTTACACACCATCGAAGCGGTCTCTTGAGAGATGTAGTTTTTTGGAGTACACAGGTGGAGGTTCTTTCACAGGTTTCACAGGATACTTTGGTAGTGATTTTGTACTTGGATTCATGGTCTTTGTGAATGTATTTGCATATGGTTATGGTGCATAGTTGATGCCCATTATATGAATTTTGGCGAGCACTTTCAAGTGTCGGTGAGCTCAGATGAGAGCATTGTTTTCGCATTGATCAAGTTTCCGGATTGCAAATCTTTCGGCGCTTGCTTATGCGCGGTCACTCAGTTGATGTACGTTGAGTGTGGATTGTCATTGTATATGAAAATGTGGAGCCATTTGTCATTTCTACTCATTGGCATTGAGTAGTGTTATGGTTTATGGTAGAAATTGTACTTGAGTTTTTGCTCAGTTTTCAGGGGAAACTCTACCGGATTTTTCTCAGATTCTCGCTATGGTTTATGCGTATTCCCAGTTTTCTCTCTAATGGTATAGTGATCAATATATTCCCACTTAGACGATGATCGAGTGTTTACTCTCACTTTGATAGGTTTTGTCAGTTTGGACACAGTTTGGTGTTTTTGTATCCACTCTCGCAAGAGTGAGGAGTCGTGTATCCTTCTTTGCTTGAGACAGTGCTCTCGGGTGGGAGAGTTTTTTGATCTCGAGCATTGTTTTCCATTGTTTGGCATGGCCATGAGAGGCGATTTTTGTTCACGGCGAGACTGACATGTTGGTATTGTGGCCACAAGGGGCATACTAGGTGTCGTTGCTTTAGGCGTATGAGGTAGCGGAAGAGGCAAATGCATGGTGCTACGAGAGTATGCATGTGACGGGCATGTCACTTTTGAGTCTAGCTTGCCTTCAGACTACTTTGTGTCTTGGGATAGCACATTGTCTACGCGTTTTCTACTAGACGAGCATGCAGTTTTTCACGTGACGCCACATCGTGATTTGTTTTGCTCTTTCTCTACTTGGTTGTGTGTAGTTTGCTGATGGTTCAACATATGACATAGAGGGTGATGGAAATGTATGCATGTCTTTACCTAGTGGTGCATTCCTTATGCTACAAGATGTACGTTATGTACCAGGACTCAATCAAAGTCTCGTTTCAGTGCGTCAATTGCAAAGTAGTGGACATTGTGTACTGCTTGGATAGCGGTCATTTTAGATGCATAGGGGATCACTGGTGATAGCCAGAGGTGATAGGAGTGGTTTGGTATACCCTTTGCATATTTCTGACACACGAGGCTTTGTAGTCTCTATGTATTTGCAGCCATGTTTGCGGCGAGAGACGAGGCGTGTCTCTTTTGCGGATGTGCTGCATGGAGAGCAGATTGTGCATTTGTCTTGTGGTGATGTTCACGCAGACAACGGTATGTCTGGGATGCAAAGCTTTGTCAGTCATCAATTGAGGGGACATCAATTGAGCTAGAGATCGATGCATTGTTCTATGATGTGTTCGATGCGTTTGAGGACGATAGTGTCCTTCAGACAGCTGTGTGTGATTGCAGTAGTGCTGATTTTTTGATTGCATTTGCCAGAGGATGCTGACATGGTGATGCATAGTCAGGTGGTTCCTGATGAGGATGCATATGGCACTGAGGTTGCTGATAGGGATAGGTTGGCACACATAGTGCATGTTTTGTCGGCTTTCCAGTCTCTTATGTCTGACCTTTTGGTTTCGAGACCTGATCTTGCTTATGCATTTGCATTGGGAGTTGTCAGTCGTGCGATGACTGACACTGGCATTGTGCATTATGGAGCCATGCAGGTCGTCACTCGATACCTGCATCATGAGTGTCATCGTAGCTCTGGTCCTAGTGGTATGCATGTTGCATCTACACTAGAGCGGTTACAGAGTGAGCCAGTGGGCATAGGTGGAGAGTCGTCTTCTCTCACCTCTTGTATATACTAGTTGTAGGCTAGTCTTCTCGCCACTTATCGTCACACAGCCTTTAGTGGGAGACTGTTAGGTAAAGGCGATGTGCCTCACCATGCTTTGCCTGTGTCCATCGGCCAGTGTCTGGTTGCCCACATTTATTTCCTTATTCTTTATACATACAAAGAATAAGGAGCTCTCACTCACATTCTCACATGGTGCTCACACAATGAGATTTGGGAGCTCCTCCGCACATCTTGTGTCGTGCTCTCTCTCTCTCTCGCTCTCCCTCTTTCCCTTTTTCACTCTTTGCACACACACATCGCATCCGTGCACTCACATTCTTGATGAGAATTAAGAATTAATTTGATACACACAAGGTTCATTAGTCAAAATTTGACCATCAATTTCATTTCAAGTGAATCAAATTAGGTGCAAAATGTAGGTCAATTGAATTACACACCTAATTTTAGCAAATAATTAGCAACATTGAAACTCATTAACACTAGGTTGGTAATGGGACACTTTTATGTCCTGGGACACTTTTATGTCCTGTTAAGTGACCATTTTCCTTGAATTATGTCAAGAGTTTCAAAATGGATTTTGAGGTGATTTCTATCTAGAAATTTGTCTCATGAGCTGAAAAAAACTCCACATTTTTTTGGAATATCAATTCCATCTTTAACCTTGTCCTTGCACAACATTTCACTACCTAAACTATGTGAAAAAACGGGTCCTGTTTTTGGCTTTTTGCAACTATACCACTCTAGAATTCATGTTTGTGAGGTCTATCATGCTAGAGAACTATCTTTAGTAGTCCTCAACATGTCCTGATGCTTCTAGGGAGAAATAAATATTAAAGTTGTAACTTATGACCAAATTACAAAAATTGCCAAATCCTGTTTTTTTGCCAATTTTAGCTCTTCTATGATTTTTTTGGTGGATTTCATGATATCCCAAATACATTTTTGATTTTCTACATCGCATATTGTAACATAAGGCTAATATTCCTTGAGTTTTGGGGCACCTAATACCCTATTTTGCATAGTATACAACGATGGTTGATTTTTCAATTATAGAAGAAAACGAATCATTCTAGTATATCTTTTTCAATATTGTTAGTTTATGGTGACAACTACATGCGTTTTGTAGGTAGTAACCATATCTAGTCATAAGGATAAAATTTGTCTAGATATTGAATAGTTTCTATGGGATTCTGCAACTCATAATGTTGAACCCAGTTTTTTCACGTTTGCTGTATTTAGCACTTCATCTTTGTCCCCAAGATTCCCCTTGGTAAGAGATGTATTATTTTTTTGACATGCTCCATGGCTCCTTATGAACCTAAAGGACAATAGGGAACTAAGAAAACGTGCATATATTATTTGTATTGAGCATGGCTATAGAAACTTTGATGATAGGTTTGCAGAATGGTAAAAATTCAACTTTTTTGTACCTATTTATTTTGGCAAAACAAAAAGTAGTGAGTAAGAAGCAATCATATGTTCTGATCACCAACCCATTGAAGTTAACTAGGGAATTTATCTCAAGTCCTACAAAAATCCCTAATCTTATTTTTATGCAACAAAATGTAAGAAATGACTGTTTTGATGAAAATGTACTGGTCCATCAACTTTGGAGGCTTAGTGTGACCAAAAGATAAGAAATTTTACAAGTTTCTTACTTTTTTCATGTGTAATAGGCCTTGAACTATAACCTCATGAAAGGATTTTACAAAATGAGTGGATCTACTATTTTTTTTGAGGTTTTCTTCAAAACCCTAAAAGGACACTTTTATGTCCTGTTAGGTTACCAACCTAGTGTTAATCAATCAAGAATTGACATAACAAGTGAGTGAACTTACATCGTTATTACACTCCAAGCAATTCCTTTGCTCCACGGGAAGACCCATCATTGCACACACAAGTGTGTGCACCATTAAATCGGCTCCAAAATTGACCATTGTAGGCAAAAAATCAAACACTCAAATCATCAAATTAAGCATAAATTAGCACAATTAACTTGATAAGAGTGATGATTCCACCTCTTACAAGGGGCTTTAACATACTTTACACTTCAAATGTTAGTGGTTAGGCTAGCATGGTTAGTCAAAATTAGTAATTATTAGCACTAAATTAGTACAATTAGCATGGAAATCAAGCGAAATTAGCAAGCGTTAGCATGAAATTAGTGAAATTAGGGGTTTGGGGTATTCATAACTCAACATTAGCATAAATTTCTTGCACAAACATCATCAAATCACACCAAAATTGAGTTACACACACTCAAAAACCGAGAAATTAGCAGTGAAATTACTCTATTCTAAACATCCTATACTCACTAGCTTAGGTTATCGATTGCCGAGAGCGGTGCCAAATGTAGGGAGGCGTTGTAGCACAACGTAATCGCAACCCACACAAAATTATCACATCCGTGGATCGGCAACCCAGCTAGGGCATGGAAGCATGAGCATCGGATGAATAGAAATAGAGGATTCAAGAGATCACTTCTCCAATGCAAGTAGAGATTAGCCATGTCAAAACTAACTCTAATCATTCTCTAATCACTAACCTAACAACTCCTACACACACCAAGTCCACTGAAGTCCAACTTACCATAGACTAGAAACCACAAGCACACTAATGATAAGCACGCACTACTTACCACATGTCAATCACAACACTTCATCAATAGCTACAAACACGAGGTGAATGGTGCTAGAGTTTCATAAAACCTATCTACACACAAGAAAAGAATAGGGCACACACACAAATTACAAGATTAAGATCCAACTTAATCAACCTAATTTGTGATGCTAAATATCACAAATCAATTGCTCGTAGAGAGATAGGAGTGGTTAATAGCACGAAGGACATACATCTCTCAAATCTAGAATAATGAGAGTGTAATAATACCTCATGACATAATGAAATGTAGAGAAGATAAGACTAATGAGAAAATAGGAATTCGATTAATCAAGAAGAACTTACTCTAATTACAATTGGATTAGCACTAGCCTCTTAAGCATAAAAATTAAGCTCATGGCTAGGCCATAGAGTGAACACTCAAGAGAGAGAGAGCTCAAGGCTAGGCCATAGAGTGAACACTCAAGAGAGAGAGAGCTCTCAAAAGTGGATCCTCAAGAGTGGAATGAAGCCTCCTTGCATAAAGGTTTCCTTTTAAAGGCTTTCACCACAATCCCTTCTACTATGGGTTTAAGCTTGAGCCCTCAAACTACCGTATACAAACTTTGGAACTCCAAGTGAGCCCAAGAATTATACAAAGTGAGTTGGAAATATTGAGTCACATCCATAGCATATCTCCCGCTTGATGCACAACCGGTGTAGCCTATGCTAGCCGCTTCTCTCACACGCATATTTTCTCGATATTGTTGCCTCTTATATCTCTTACTCTTCTTGTCTAATTTTTGATTATGGTCAATCTCTAGTGAAGAGTCACTAGATGAATTGCTACTTGTGTCTTCTGCTCTCCTGGATAGATTGTCATCTAGGGTACAGCTGGGCCTTGAATGGTTTGTCTCGACATTTGCACTAAGATTTAACTCACATTCTTTGTCCTCAGATTCAATTTTAATTGATGATTCTGACTTTGAATCGTGGGGGCTATAATCTTGTGAGACGCTACCGGTTCCAATGTCAGTCAAGCCTTCATTGTGTAGGTCATCAGAAGCTATACGCATTGCTTCTATCATATTTAAGGATACGAGTGGTGGCATTTCATCCCCCTCAGGTGTTACCCAGGTCGTCCCCCTATTTCCCCAAGTGTTTGTTGCTAGGTAGACCCAATCCACATTATTAGACTTAGTTATCCCAGGTAGAACATTCATATAAGGAGAATCTTTCCCAACATCAGTGTCCATTTTACACGTGTAACGATACTGCAATGGGTCGGAGTAAACTGTGGTGTCATATCTATGATCAATTATAAATTTATTTCCTATAGGATGTGTTCAACCAGCTACAAGATCAATTCAAATAACAGAGTCCTAGAACTGCAAGTAGACATGGTTTTAAGACAAGTCATGCACTTTTTTTTCTTCCCTGATGAAAGGACGTTCTAAGATCATATTTGATGCCATAGTGTCCTTGGCAAAATCCATAACAATGAAGGTATTTCTTATTTTATGTCCAAAGACCTTGATCTTGAGATCTTCTAGCATCCCAATGGTTTGACACTAGACCCATTGGCCATCTTTACTACTATGGTTGTGGTCCCAAGGTGAGGTCTTCCCATAGTTTCGCAGCAATTTATAGTCACAATGCTAACCCAGCGCCACCATCAAGAATTCCCTTCACAGTTAATCCCTTGGTAGTGATTGGTGGTCTCATTGGATTCATCGCCCTCAAAGTATTGTCCCAACTTGTTAACATGTATTTCTACAACAGATTTCTCATCTAGGTTGGGTTGTGGATCTAAGTGTTTCTCCTCTATTGGCATCTCCCTAGCTCCATCCATATGTGCAAATTGTGGTAGCCCGACTTTCAGTTCTCCATTGAGGAAAGCTCGAAGAGCTAAGAATAGCTTGGGGTCTCCATATAGTTTGGACATGATGGTGGTTCTAGCTTCTGAAGCCATGATATCCAAGTCATACCTGGTGTCATCCAAGAAGAAAGAGACTTGAAGTCATGGGAAAGTGGACATACTCACTTCTTTTTGGAGAGAATGTTTAGAGGAACTACCTGACCCATCGAAGAAATGGAGATCCCATCTTCCCCACATCAAGGGACTGAAGCCCAATAGGTGCCATTAAATATTGCCAAAAGGATGGAGTCTATGGATGTTGTGAGGTTGTTATTGCATAGGAAACACTGTGTCTATAATCTAGATCTGCCTAGGTGCTGGCTCTAGATCCTTTTGGGCCTCTTCTACCAAAATCCTTAATTGCTTGGCTCGCTCGATCTCCTCTGTAGGGTTTGTGCAAGTTCCTATCCTTTTTTTGGGTCCTAGCCATTGTGTCTCATAAAGATCTTCCTTGTTGGTTTCTTTCCTAGTGGTCGTTTTGGTATCTATGGTTTCACCTGGATCAAAATTCTCTTTAGCATCGTTCATATATATGGGGTCATCACCAGTCCCTATGTTGGTTTTTTAACTGGGTCTGACTTCATTGCTGTTTGCGATCTCTTCCTTCGTGTTTTCTTATTCATCTAAGATTGGGCAATTGATGCCGTGTCTTTCCTAAAGAATATAATTTCGTTTTTGGAGCATCGATCATGTGAGTACATTTACTGGTATTAGAGGTGTACTTTGTGACAGCTCTTCGGTAACCTCAATCAAGTTTATGGTGTGATATTCGGTGCATTTTGATTATTCAGACATTGGGCAATCATATGATCTATGCCACATCAATTACACATGAGTATCGGCATTGTAGACGTGCTTCCTTTGTTGGTTTGCATTAGTGCCGCATTCTTTTGTAGCCTAATAGGACAATCGGCTACATGATGTGGACATCCACACTCGTAGCATTGAAGAGTTGGTCTCTTTGCAGTGTAATTGATGTTTTGGCCTCTTGTAGCAAGAGTAGCTACTTGATAGATAGGTTTGACTTGTCATCATTAGTCCTCCATGTAGTATTGTGGACTTTCTTCAAGTGCATCAATCCCATAGGCAATATTAGGGTCTATACCTTCCAAACAAGAAATAGCTGACTCACAACCCACTTGATTCAGAGAAGTGATTCTCAGATGTGGTAGTTGCGTTCCTAAAGCAGGAGGTGATAAGGGTGTTGTTTGAAGAACATTTTGGGCCTTAGGAACCATGTGTTGTGATGTTTGTTCAAGAGGTGGAGCCAGCATTAATGCAGGAACTCGAGGTGTGTCTGTCCATGCTAAGGTTGGTCTATTAGCTATTGCACGCTTAAATACTATGCAATCCTTGGCTTGATGACCATACCTCCCACAGGCATTGCAATTCCCATTGAATTTTACTCTTAAAGTAGGGCATTCACTGGTACAAACTAAGCACCATTGTTGCTTCCTTCTTGGATACCTATTATCGTTTTGTGGAGCACGATTTTCTCTAAGACTCTCTTGAATGGCCTTGGTGATGTCTGCTAAAGTCATCTCAGATATATTGGGCTCCTGAGCAATAGGCTTTAGGGTCATTGGCTGATGCCACGATGCTTGCGAGCTAGTAGATTTAGGCTCAACAGACACTCTTTCTCCTTGAATCATTAAATTATCCTCCAATTGGATTGCATTGGTAGTGGTGATACCTCTAATGAGTAGGCCAGTGTAGATATCCTCATGTTGTAATCCCCTAATAAATCTATCAAGCAATTGGTTATTATCGAAGTGCTCATTTGGATTACAACAAGAATTCAAATGCTTCAAGCAACTAATAAAGTCTCTCACCGACTCTCCTTCCTCTCGTTGGGCTTTCTGGACCTGAGAAGCTACACCCCAAAACACTCCCTCTCGTATGTATTATTTCAAGAATAGTCTCCTAAGAGTAGAGTAAATCGTTTTTTCTTCCACCCTTAGGGTTCTATACCAATTCCCAGCCTTCCCACTTAAGGTGAAGCTTAAAGAATTACTCTTATGTAGGTCATTCTGTTCTCCTAGAATCATATATTTGTTCAAACACTTCGATATGATTTCTCACATCCCCGTATCCCATTAGGAAGAGGATGGGGTGTAGGAGGGCCTCTTTATTTACCATGAGCTTATGGAGGTGATTAACATTTTGACGAATAGATGTACGCCATGTGTGCAAGAATGGTGGGTGTGTAAGAGATGTGTAAGAGTGGTCAAAGGATGCACTTTTTCCTCCAACAAGGAGATGGAAAATTTTATGATTTTTGGCCTTCCATAACTCCCACATATGATCTCCGATTTGAGTGGAGATCATAGATCTACAATCTACGCATTGAGCTCTTTCCATAGATATGCTACTGAGGCGGTCCGGGGCTGGCAACAAGAAGAGTGGCCTCTAAGCACCCTTCTAGGCTCCCGTGCTGCTCAATTGGGTTGGGGTTGGAAAAAACAACAAACACACACACAAACCCGCAACCTAACCCTACACAAATTTGGGGCACCACCTAGTTTTGGATGCGAACTAGGACGCGTAGAGAGAGAGAGAGAGAGAGAGAGAGAGAGAGAGAGAGAGAGTGCTCGGGCTGCTTTGAAATGTATCAGCCGTGATCAGCAAACACAATTATATATGTAAGAAAGAGAGTGAAGGGGGGGGGGGGGGATGCTTGTTGCATTAATACCTTCTTACAAATCTGTCACGACCAATCAAAGTAAGATTAGTATTTGTTCAGCATAGCTTGAGTAAAGTACACCACAACACATCACAAGAAAAGCCACCCCAATCACTGTCTTAAGGCTAGGGGAGTCCTCTCCACCCTATTTCCCTCTTATAGTATGTGGAATTTATGGTTGAATTGATGACAACACCCAGAGACAAGCTATCAAGAACTTAAAAAACACCAAGACCCTTACACATCGTTGTTGTCCATTAATTTACATTTGAAGAGAGACAAAGTATCCAAGCATAGTCCAAATCCACCCTCCTTGATTCAAGAAAATGTTGGGCTCACACTAGTAGGAGAAATGATAGATTTCCTACTCTCAATTGAATGATCACTCTCTCTTACAATGGCATAGAGTTCCCTTGCTAATCACCCCTAATACAACACATGAATATACATAAGACAATGAGCTTCCACTCAAGAGGTCCTTCTAGAGAGTATGAGCTTGGATTCTCAAGCTATAGCATAGTGCTCTTGCTTATGGCTCCCCCATTTGTGCTAGCTACACCCTCCTTTTATAGCAATTTTGAAGGTTAGGGTTACTCCTCTAACCATGGTTGGGTTAGATTTTCAACACTTATCTAATTTCTTTTGCTTGGAATTATCAAGAAGTTGGTGTGGATAGATGAATAAGAGAGAGAGAGAGAGGAGAGAAGTGGAGGTGATAGGACTTTTCATAGTAGGTCAGTGTTAGTAAATTAGTAGAGTTAGTGTTTTTATTGATTTACAAATGGAATTGGATATTTACAATGAGAGTATCCATGTAAATAAGGAAGAAAAAACTCTTAATAGGTAAGAAAACATGGATTTCTTACAATGTTGATGCTCCAAGTGTCTTGAGTAGGGTCAATTTTGACGCTTGTTGATGGTCCACTAGCTTTGATGGTACGTTTTTTCTCCACTCTTGACCTTCCTTGAGAGCCAAGGTGATTGAATATGAGTAATCAATCAACATGGTGCTGTCTTTCAAGAGAAGAGGCTGGATTTTGTGGTTTTTTTATAGATATGGGTAATATGGAAGAGGAAAAATGATACTAGGTGGTCAATTTTGGAATGGAAGTGTGTGTAGGAGATATGAGTTCACCATGGTTTCTCTTATTCTTCAAGGTTGAGAAGAAGGTGAGTAGGGTGCAGAGAGGAGTGGTGAGAGAGGTGGGGATGATGAGTGGAGAAGTGTGTGCGAAAGAGGAAAATGATAAAGTGGAAGAGGGAGTGTGGCTGCATAGCATGGGCAAACTGGGTCCACCAATAAAATCATAGCTCATAGCTCGTATCTCAAAAAAATATGAAAACATTTGAGGTAAAAGTTCAGTTCACAAGCTACAACTTTTGTTTGTATCACCTTTTCAAATTCGGGGAGCATGTGATCTTTAGAAATTGAGCACAACCGACTGTTTGTTTCCACTGCACAAAGTCCTTGTGAGGTCCTTCTTTGGATGATTCTTTTGAATACCTCCAAGAGTGAGCCCCCCATGGTGCATGCATGCATGACACATACCCTTGATCTTATTTAGTAGATCTATAATTGAAGATATTGTTGAGATCCTGATATAAATGAATAGTACAACTAAGGAAATCAAATATTGAGGGGTCTAAAAAATTAAGTACATGTCAAATATAAATAATATCGGTGGAAAAAATATAAAGGGGTCAAAATAAATCTCTCTCATTATAAGTCTATTATAAAAAGATGAATATTTTTGGTTTTCTAATTTATGAAAGTAATAGAGAATAGATATAGACAGGAAAAAAATCACAATAGTGAAAAAATATACACATAAATAAAACTAGTTTTTTTGGATTTTTGTTGGGATGGAGTTACACTAAAAAGAAGAGAAGATTGCATGAAATTATATCTTTATGGAATAAAGAGTATGCAAAATGGTAAGAAAAAATATGGTAATGGTGAGTCAATGTACATAGCATATATAACACACCATAGGTAGAAATATTTAAATAAATGCCAAAATAATTATGAAAAATCCTTTTATTTAGGCCCTATATAAAATGAAATATTTACCCACAAATGGGCCATAATATAATTATATTTTTTTAATTTTTTAATTTTTTTGGCTCAACTAGCCTAGTGACTAGCTAATTAAGGGTTTTTGAGAAGATATGGGAAAAGTCTCCTAACTCACACACACCTATATACAGTGAAATGGTAGGGATAGCCACAGTGTTTGGATGATTTCTATAGGGTCGGTTAACTCACTATGGAAATTACGGAGAGCCGAAAAATGGCTATCATTAGCCCTCCCCCAGGATGATGGTATATTCATATACCATCATAGAGCATCTTTTCCAAAGAGAGTGCTTCAGAGTCCTTGACGAGATCTTCATTGTTTTGGCCCCTGAGAATTTTGGCTGGAGTTACACTCATGATTCATGTAACAATACTTACATGAGACAGCTACCCTTTGACAGATCTTTGGTAGATCCTTTGGTAGAAGGCGACTCAAATAGGGCTTCAAGCGATAACCATTTACCTTCCTAGAGTGCTCTTTCCCATTCAAGTCCATAAGTTGATAGTAACTTGAATTGAAAGCCTTCTTAACTATGTATGGCCCCTGCCATCTAGTTTCAAATTTGGCATCAAAATGATTATCGAGTCGATTGTCATACCTTAGCACAAGATCTCCTTCATTGATGCCTTTGTCCTTTAGTTTCTTGTCAAGCTTCTCCTTCGCTTGCGTAGCTTTTCTCTTGTAGCACTCGTATGCTGCTTCTCTTTTCCACTCAAGCTCAACTAAGGTAAGAAGTCGATCCATCCATGCTTCTTGATCATCTTGTGCTACTTTGCCATGAAGTCACATTGTCGGAATGTTGAGCTCAATTGGTTGTAAAGCCTCTTGACCATAGACCAAGTGAAATGGTGTGAACTCCGTGGCTTCCCTATATGTGGTTCGATACGCCCACAAGGCACCATCCAAGAAGTCATCCCACAACTTTTTCTTGTCTTTCACCATCTTTCTAATGATGCCTGCAATGAAACCATTAAGTTTTTCTACCAAACCATTTGATTGGGGATAGTAGGGTGTACTATGACGATGTAGAATGTGAAGTTCTTCACAGACTTCTGTGTGCAAGCCCTTTCTAAACCCTGGACCATTATCAGAAACAATCTCCAAAGGTGTGCCGAATCTACAACAAATGTGAGGGTAGAAAAATTTGCTCACTGTCCTCTCATTTACCTTTGCCACACTTTGTGCTTCCACCCACCTAGTCATATAGTCTACAACCACTAGAATGTAGAGTTTACCATTTTTTGTCCTAGGGAGAGGATCCATAGCATCAATGCCCCACTTTTCAAAGGGTCCATTTGCAAGCACGATTTTCCTTGGACCATAAACCAATCTTCTATTCCCATTTACCTGACAATTGTGACAACTTTTACACCAATGTTGGACATCCACATACAGACTTGGCCAAACATACCCCGGAAGCAAAATCTTCTTCACAGTTAACTCTTGGGCAAAATGACCACCACATGCCTCTTCATGCAAACCTTTTAGAATGGCTGGAATTTCCCAAATAGTTGGTACTGTTCTGCACAATTGATCCTTCCCTCTTTGATAGAGGGATCCTTCTAGAAAGAGATACACGCTTGCCTTTTTCATGAGTCTCCTCTTCTGAGCCTTCGTGAAGTCTTGTGGAAACTCACCCTCCAAAATGTAGCTAATAATGGGAGTCAATGACTCCATTCCCTCGTATCTCAGTTGCTTGACAGTTGCTGCCACCATGATGACCTGCACTTCTTTCTCAACACATGTAACTGCTTGTTGTGCAAGTAAATCGGCATCTTCATTTTGTTTCCTAGGAATATGGCATAGTTGCACTTCTTCAAACTAATTAAACAATCTACGAATGGCATGAACTTTTGTCCTTAGGCTTTCATTCTTGCATGCCCAAATACCTAAAATAAACTTCACAATGAGAAGTGCATCCCCTTTTACCATGAGACGTTGTATACCTTGGCCAATGCATATCTTTAAACCATGAAGTAGTGTGTCGTATTCTGCTTCATTGTTGCTAGTTGAACCTGGTAGATTGACCTTCTCTTTCATGACCACCTCTCCACTTGGGTTGAGCAAGATTAGCCCTCCCCCTGCTTTTCCTGTGACTCGTCGAAAAGGTCCATCAAAGAACAAGGTAAAAGCATTAGGAATACTTTTAGGTGGTGGCAATGTTAGGGTCTGTACTTCAGGCACCCTAATCTCCTTCTCATGTACCCTATAAGTAAGGATCCCTACCAATTGTGCACGCACGCTATCTTCTACCTTGAAAGAGTATTGGAACTCTTGAAATTCCATCATTGGAAGACTTAGGAATCCAAATTTCTTGAGGACTTTTGTATCTCCTTTGTTGAATTTTCTTCACTCTAGGTCTTGTTGATTTCTTGATATCTTCATTCCGGTCTAGTAGTTGCAGTTGGCTTGTGGTTGACTTGGTAGCCAAATCTTTGTATAGCCTGTGTAGAATCCTTGTCCAAGAGGAAGATTTTTTTACACCCGTCTTTGTTATGTATCCTCTTGTGAGTTGTGGTAGACTTTAGCATCTTTTGATATTGTTCTATTGTATATCTGCTTCTTAGGTATCCTAGGATATTGTCAAAGTTGATACCTTGTGGGCCTTATTTCTTGGAGGTACTTGAAGTTACTTCATATGCCCTAACCTGTGGTTTTGGTACCCATATCTGTCTGTTACCTCCATAGTTCTCCTGCTCCTTTAAGCTTCATTGTGATACTACCCATCCCATGTGTTTGTCTTTCCTTTTTGATTCCTTGAATTTAATCCAAACTGGATCATTGATGTTGACTAAGCTGCTCCGAACAAACACTTGCTTAACTATCTTTTGCCTTCTTGAGTACTTTGGTTGAAATATCTTTGTTTTTCTCGACATCTCCTTAGAGATTTCAATTGGGTCAGTAGTTGAATTGAAATTTTAAAAGCCTGACTTGCTTGAAGAAGCTGATCCATGAGGGTTCTTTAATGTAGAGTCATATGATGTTACACCCTCTTTGCTGTGGTGGAAGTTCCACTTTGGCTTTACCTTTGTGCGTAAGATTTGTCATTGATTCTTGTTGACTTATGCAACTTTGAATCTAGCATTAACGGCACATGTAAATGTTGCTTGCTACCTCTTGGAAAAGAGAGTATTAGCATTTATCTTCTTTGTAGGCCTTGTGTTGGTCTAACCACTGATGTCCAAGGATGAAATCTGTAGGTCTTTCCTTTGAAGGCTTCACCTGAAACTTTACCTGCTCTTTATGATTTGGATGCTAAGGGTAGCAACCATTTCTTTTTTACTTGTATCCTTACCCATGATTTCTCTGTTACCTAGCTTGCTTTGTGTAATCTCTAGAATGCTTTGGATGTTGTCTGCAACCATATTATACTCATTATCCAGTAGAGCATTGCATCTGACACTTGCTCCTTTTGTACTGCTGAGAATTATAGCTATTCTCATTGTTGGCTCTATTGAAGATCTTTGTCCTACTTTTGCCATGGTCTCATCTTGATCTAAGTGTGTCTTTATGGAAGGTGGATTGAGACACTGTTTTCCAATTTGACTTACATCACCTGATTTAGCTGGCAATGAATGATTGATCTTTTGACTTTATGTTGCTTCTTGGTTGTGTGCAACCTCGTTCTTCTTAACTTCTGGCTTTGGTGACATTCTCTGCTCAATAGCTTTCATGGTTTCTTTTTGCTCCCTTTGATCTGAACTTGCTATTGCCCGATTTCTTTATGCTCATCTAAAGTTCTTCTCGATGGAGATGAATCATCTTCAATAAGGTATGCTGTGATATAAGTCTCCATTTTAACTGTGCTTGAGGACCTTGTTCTGTCGTCCGCAGGTGACCAGTCTTGGTCCTCATTCTTTGTTGTCCCTGAAGACTACATCTTCATTGAACTCTATATCTCTGACATCTTCTAAGCCATTGTCATTCCCATTATGATGTTGTCTGGCATATCTTTTGCTGTGATCACATGGAATTGGGTTGTAATGCTTTGTAAACTTACTTCAATGGTGGTGGAGATGATTCCCCATCATTCTACTCTTTTTTTTCCAAATATGCTCACAAATTTAGGAGCATCTTCTACCTGTGGTGGTTGGCCATATCTTTTCCAAGTGAGAAAAGACATGAGGTTCTTGTCTAAGTGAAAATCTATCTTTACTTCACTTGTTGACAGCTTTTCTTCGTTTTTACCAACAATATTGCACTTGATCGTCTCAAGATCTTTTTTTGTATTGAATGATTTTGTTGTGGCGGTGTCCTTTGGTTGAACTTTCTTTTAATTTCTTTGCTTTGACCACCTGCTTCAATCGATGTTGACTCCATTGGCTCTAATATTGCACTACTCCATTGGCTGTAATATTGCACTTTTTGATTGCAATTGTTGAGAATTGTCCGCCTGCATTTGGGTAACCTTTCATCTTAGAAGATCCATTGTACTATCTGGAAGAATTTGTCTCTCTGAAGGAGATTTTGGTGGTGACCTTTGTGTATCCTTTTGGACTTCAGCTTTCATTGATTTTGATTTTTTTGTCACCTGGTTTGGCAGCTTGAAGCTTTGCAGCATCTTTAGATAGCCTTTGACTTCAGTCACACCATTCGTATGGGTTTGTACAAGGTCATGATCTTGCTAATATTTGTTACCATGTGCATCTCGATATGCATATGTGAGTTTGGTCTCATGAAATTTCTTGAGCAGTATGGGATTTGTTGGCTTTTGGCTTTGACTCGTGGAGATCAGCTACAACTTTTGCCCTTGATTATCTTTATAAAAGAATTTTTTAACAGATTTTGATTAGATTTGGGTCAATGAAAAACTTCCAACAACCATATGATCTTTCAATGGTTTTGGCTTTGAAGGGGTTTTTTGGCTAGAGGCTCTAGGGCTTCTAATAACTAACATTGCAATTCCTAGTACAAGAGCTGATTTTGGTGGATTTGCAGCTCCCCCTTCTTAGGGTGATCACTATAGCCTCCTTCATTGTGAGAGTTCAAAAATATTTGACTCTGGTTTAGTCTCACCTTTTGGGACTGTGAAGATACGCTTTGGGTAGCACTGTTGCACTCTTGATGTTTGGTATCTGTAAGCCTTCTACATAGTTTCCTATGTATCTTCGTCAAACATGATAAATTATTCCCCATGTCAAGCTGTAGATAGCATTATCTTTGCCGTGATATTGTCTATCCCATGGGTCTCCTATGATATGAGCTTATGTGGTTTTAGGACCCAAGGCATCATAGATGCTAGAATTTTGTCTATATCTACGACTATTTTGGTCAAAGTATATGCTCGTTTGGTCACCACGTCGAACCTTGATTTTTGATGGAGGAGAGTTTGGCTCTGAACAGATTTTTGTGTTCACTCGGGTAATATCCTTCAACTCTAGAGAGGATGGGCTATAATAGATTCTATCCTCTAAAATAAATCATTCTTTCTGATCTATCACTGGATGCACTTCTATGAGCTAGTATGTGGTCCGTTCAAACACTGGTTGATCCTTTTTGTACAGTTGCCCTTTTTGGTCTACATAGTGTGCATATGAATTATGTGTGCCATACAAAGCTAACATCATTCTCCCTTAGACTCGTGAATGGCTGCACACTTATGGTAGTGGATGCAAAATCACTTGCAAACTTAACAGTCATTTCCACATTCGGTGATATCTGGACACCTTGACCAAATTCATGCAGGAATTTGTTGTTCAAAGAATCACTTTTAAGCTTTTCAGGTGTCTGTGCATCTTCATGCTGATTTTGAACTTGCAGTGCTTTTATTGGTGCTTCTAATGGTAATGCAAAATCATTTGATTGTATTAAAAGTGATGAATCAGATGCACTTACATCGAGATTTGTATTTCCAATTTTCTCTGTACCTTGGTTGACAGTTGATGTGTCCTGATTGCCTGGATTGCTTGGAAAATCTTTAGAAAAATGTCCACCTTTTTGTCCACAGTCTGAGCAATACGCCATGACTGGTGGTATTTCATTTGGTTCTGTCATGTCAAGCTCTAGCTGATATGCTTCTTCTTCTATGCTCTCCAAAGTTGTCGGTATCTTCTTTTAGAACACTAAGCATCAAGCTCTAGACTGCTCCAGCTTGACCTTTGTATTCTCTTTGACTCGATTCTCCGATTAGGCTAGCTTCTATTGGTTGATTTGTTGGATCTTTCATTTTTGGCTCTCGATTATAGATCTCACCACTGTAATCCATGTACAATGAACCTGATTGCATATGCACCAACTGTATGTTTTGCTTGCTTGTGCAGATTTCTGGATAAACACTTGGGTTGACTTTTTGAACTTCTATCTGCACTTTATCTTTTAGCTTGCAATACCTGGCTCCACTAAAATCTGTGAATATCTGGGAGTTCTCTAAATTTGGATTCACTCTGATCAATAGGATCTTAGTTCTTGAGCTGCTTTTGCCACTCATAAGATACCTATGGTCTTTCGAATCTATATACAAAACCTTATCTCCAATGCAGCCATATAGTTGTAAAAAATTTGCTCTGTTGCAATTGTGTATGTGTTGCTACTGCTATTGGTTAGCTTTTGTTCTCGTGCATTTGAACTCTCGGCTCGACTTGAGCCCATGTTGAACTGGTTCTATAAAAACTATCTCTTGGAAGATCTTGGTGTTGATTATCAGAATTTCTCTTGCTCGGGTGAAGCAATTTTGCAGCTGATTGCTCTTAGACTCACAAGAGTTGATTAAATCTATCTTGAAAGTGTCAGAATTAATGAAAATATGGGCTTTGAATAACCTAACCGGCGGATTAGATTGTTAACTGTTTTTCCACTTAACTTGAATTCAGCTCCTGTCAAGCTCCCAATTCTTTGCCTGCAACCTGGTTCTTCAATTTGAGCTAAGTGAGTCAGCAAATGAGATTTCCAAATTCTATCCTTGCAAGGAGCTCAAGGACTAATGTGCAACTTGAAAACTGAGTTAACAGGTACCAATTTGGATCCGATGGAACCCAAAATTGACCAGTGGCCTTGTATTATGTTGTTCTAGCATTGTACAAGCTCAAAAATAAAAAATCTTGTCTTTGAGACTCAAAAGTAAATAATCACGATTATTTACTTTTCTCAAATTTTTCACCTTTTAGGCTTGTTTTGCCAAGTAATCACCTTGTTGTGGTCTCTAGACAAGTTTGGTGGAGTTTGAACAAGATTTGTCGAAGTTATCAACTGTTTTGTGTCCGCAGACTCTGATTTCAAAAATCTGGCTTAAGTCTCAATTTTATGATCCAAATTTCACCAAATTGGATTTGTGGAGTCTGCTTGATATGCTTGACCCTATGGTATACTCAGTTGTGCATTCTAGAGCAGATGTAAATAATCACGATTATTTACTTATGGGATTTTTAAACAACTTTTTGCCAAAATGTTAATACAAACTGGTTAAGCAACTCAAGTTAAGCTCCCTAGCCAAGTTTCACCAAGTTTGGATAATCCCTGCTCAATTTGTCAATAGTTTTTTGTCCGCAGATTGACTTTACAAATCTGGCCACAATTTTCACTTTAATTATCCAAATCTTACCAAATTTGATTTGTGTGCTCAATATAACATGATAAAATTGGTGGTATGCTTAGTTGGTCAAAAAATTTAGAAAATAGAACAAAAGTAAATAATAGCGATTATTTACTTTTGGAATAATTTTGCATATTTTTGGTCATCAAGGCATATGCACATGTTTAAAACTTCAATCTAAGCCTCTGAGTCAAGTTTCACTAAGTTTGAGCAAGATTTATCAAGCAACACTCAAGTTCTTGACAATCAGTACAGATTTCAGTTTTTATCAAGTTTTTGGTTTGTTTTGTGATCCAACCTCTATGAGCCTTTACAAAAGTCGTTTGCAATCATGTGTAGAGTCTCTGGTATCAACCTTGATCAGTTTTGGACTAAAAGTAAATAATTATAATTATTAACTTTTGATCTAAAATGAATCATTTTTGCAATTTTTTCAATACTCAATCTGTTTGTGAGATGTTTTAAGCATCTGAGTCAAGTTTCACCAAATTTGATCAAGTCAAACTCAATTTCTCGACAATCAGTACAGAATTTAGTTTTTACCAAGTTTCTGGCATGTTTTGTGATCCAAACTCTATGGGCCTTTACAAAAAATGTTTGTACACATGCATAGAGTCTCTGGTATCAACCTTGTCCATTTTTTAGCTAAAAGTAAATAATTGTGATTATTCACTTTTGGTCCAAAATGAATACTTTTTTCAACTTTTTCAGTGGACAGTCTTTTTATGATTTATTTTAAGCCTCTGAGTCAAGTCAAAACTTAATTTGGCCTTAAATGTCCAAAAAAGTAAATAATCTAAGTTTTTGCATACTCTTGAAAATTTACCACAAATACGTCCTTAAGCTTACCCACTGGTTTATACAACTTTTAAATACATAATCTCCAACCGAATTTAGTGGTTGGCAGTTTTTTGGTGCTGTTTCAATCCGTAGACCTGAAATTCTGCAACTTCACATAAACAACTCACAATTGACTCTTCTAGAGAGAGCAATGTTTCAAGATCCACCTCGGATTCTACTTATCTTACTCTTAGATTCTAACTGCAATGGGGTTGTGGAAAGTGTCCACAAATGCATTGCTTCTATCATATTTAAGGATACGAGCGGTGGCATTTCATCCCCCTCAGGTGTTACCCAGGTCCTCCCCCTATTTTCCCAAGTATCTATGCTTGTTGCTAGGTGGACCCAATCCACATTGTCAGACTCAGTCATCCCAGGTAGAACATCCATATAAGGAGAATCTTTCCCAACATCTGTATCCATTTTACACGTGTAAAAATACTGTAATGGGGCTGAGTGAACTCTGGTGTCATATCTATGATCAATTATAAATCTGTTTCCTAGAGGATGTTCTTGACTAGTTACATGATCTACTCAAATAACAGAGTCCTGGAATTCCAAGTAGACATGGTTTTTAGACCAGTCATGCACCATTTTTGCTTCCCTCATGAAAGGACATTGTTAGCAGTAAGCTAACACGGACACCATTTTTCGGAGTTCTCTTTGTAAAACATTTATTATTTTGATGAATCGAGAATATTGTAACTCATACTCTCTCGGATAAACTCTGTAATTAATGAGCCGGGGCTACAAGCTTTCAAATTGAATGAGCCAGTCATTTCCCAACTTTGATAGAACTCCAGATTATAGGTTTTGGCCACCCAAAAACCTTGGCTAAGGTATAAAAGCCAATTTTTGTAAGATTTTTATAAGTTTTAGATAAGAAATACACAGCGTGAGCTAATGGTGCTCACTTCTCTCCTTCTCGTGCTTCCTACTCTCTCTCCGATTGTCACATTGCAATTGCATTTGTTGCATTGCAACCGCAGGTAAGAGCTCTACGCATTGACGTAAGCCATTCACAGTATTTCGTAGCTTTTGGCTTCGCCGACCCACGGCCTAATTTCATCATAACTAGAAATTTACACTTTTAAATTGAAAACTAAGCATAGGCGGGGTATTGGGGCATCATTGCTAAGCATTTAGATGCATTCTGGGTCGAAAAAGACTAGGTCAAAAATCCACTGCTGTTAATAATCACGATTTTGGAACTTGACCTAAAGTGGGGTTTAAGACCATAGACATGTGTGCTTAGGCCTTATAAACTTGTCCTAGAAGTTTCGTTACGATTGGATGTCATTTGATGCTGTAACAGATGTGATTTGCTTGTTGATGAGCGATTGGCTTCTGGTGATTTCAGTCACTGGAGTGTAGCTTGAGTTAGATGCGAGTTGTTAGTTGTTTTCCAAGAGATTTACAACCTCTTGTAGCCTCTATGCACTAGTCGAGTCAGCTTCTTCCCATGGTTTGACAAATTAATCATGGTTCTCGCTAATAATGCAGTAAGATAGGATGGTGAGGTTAGACATGCGTCCCACATTTGGCGTCGCTACTGGGGATCGAAAAGACCTAAACTAGGGAAAAACACGAGCGTCTTGTGTAGTTGTCCTTTAACTTCCTCTAGGTTCACCTAGAGTTCAAAACTTTCTTTTAGAAATTGCTTAGCTTAAGATTGTCATCTTTTGCTTTGTAGAGGTAGCTTGGAAGTAATCGTACTTGCTAAGTACCTTTAGGAATGGTAGGATTGTAGATTTAGATTAGGATTTGTAGAATGATTGGTAGACGAGACAAGTCTTAAGATCAAGGCTCTGGAAATTTACATAAAAAACACAAGAAAACGAGTGTTTGTGGACACTTTCCACAACCCCATTGCATGAGAATCTAGGAGTAGGGTAAGTAGGATCCGAGGTGGATTTTAGAACATTGCTCTCTCTGAAAGAATCAAGTGTGAGTTGTTATTGGAAGTTGCAGAATTTCAGGTCCACGGCTAGAAATAGCTCGAAAAGACTCGAATCCTCTCAATCCGACTAGAGAGTAAGCCTAAGAGTTGTCTGAACCAGTGGGTAAGCTCAAAGACACTTCGAGGTAAAAATTTCAAAAGCTGGCCAAAACTCAGATTATTTACTTTTTCTTGACATTTTAGGCCAAATTAAGTTTTGACTTGATTCATAGGCTAAAAATAGCTTACATAAAGACTGTTTTTGAGAAAATTGCAAAAAAGTGCTCATTTTAAGCCTAAAGTTAGTAATCGTGATTATTAACTTTCTGCTCTAAATTGGCCGAGGTTTGGCCGAGGTTCATACTATTGTCATTGCATGTGTACAAACAACTTTTGTAAAGGTCTAAGAGATTTGGATCACTAAACTGGCAAAAAACTGGGTAAAAACTAAAGTTTGTACGGATTTTTTGAATCTTGAGTATAAATTGGGAAAACATTTATCCAAACTTGTTGAAAATTGTTTCATAGGCTTATGTTGACATGATAAACATGTGCACATGCTTAGTTGACCAAAAACTTGCAAAACTTTGTCAGAAGTAAATAATCGTGATTATTTACATCTGCCTTATTTTTCAACTTTTTGGACCAAGTCTGCATACCACTAGTTTCATCATGTTGTAATAAGCCCACAAAACAAATTTGGTAAGATTTGGATCACTGGATTGAAATTTGTGACTAAAATTGCAAAGTTAGTCTGCGGACAGATAATTGATGACAATTTGACCAAAAACTATCCAAACTTGATGAAAATTGGCTAATGAGCTTAACTTAAGGTGCTTAACAGATCTGTGTCAAAGTTGGGGCAAAATTTTGCAAAAATCTAGCTGGAGTAAATAATCGTGATTATTTATATCTGCTTCAAAACTTGATGATTTTGCAAATTTGAGTGTATCACAAGGTCAAGCATATCAAGTAGACCTCACAAATCAATTTTGGTGAAATTTGGATCCCAAAAGTGAGACTTAAGCTAGATTCTCGAAATCAGAGTCTGCAGACACCAAACAGTTGATAAACTTAATCAGGTTTTGTCCAAACTTGTTGAAAATTGCCCAGGGAATCTAACAAGTTGTATACTTGCCAAACCTATCAAAAACGTATAAAAAATTGACAAAAGTAAATAATCACGATTATTTACTTATGCTATCCAGAGACATCATTTTTTACTTTTGAACTTATATAGTGATAGACCAACATAATATAAATCCACAAAGCAATTTTGGGTTCAATCGGATCAAAATTGATACATGTACATTTAGTTTTCAGGTTGCAGATCAAACCTTTGATTTTTGCTAAAGTCGAATCTGAAAGTCAAATTTTTGACTCTCATAGCTCGATTTGAAGTGATACACAGAGACCAATCATGAGAATAGAAAAAACTCTACTGTCTTTATAGAAGAATAGATAACTTGATCAAGTTTGTACAGGAATCGAGTTGCAGATGAGGAATCCGTGGCTTGACAGAAAGTTGCAGTTGAATCAAGTGGAAATTGACGACAAGTCAATCCAAAGGTGAGTACTCTATCCAGGGCTTCATAAGTCTATATGAACCTTAGATTTGGTCATACTCAGAGATACCTCCAGTAGAGTATCTACCAAAGAAAGCGTGAATCAAGGCAATTCCTTGCACACAATTCCTGAAGAAGTCTCAGACACTTTTTCAGATTCAACATCCGAAATGTCTTCTTACTCAACTCACTCGGAAACCAGAATGACAGTGCGCTATAAGCATATACTATCTTTTTACAAGACTAACGGTCATGGAGCCCAGGTTTACTTGGACCCTAACGAGGAGTATGTTATTCTCATTGATGGCCATGGTATTGAGTTCGAAGAATAGGTTAGGGCAAACAAACAAGGAAAAATGTACATGGATCAAAATGGAACTCAGTATTTACAAGTCAAAAACCCTGACGTGATAGACAAATGGGGGTTAGAAGTAAACACCATAATCCTAGATATGTCAGCAAAAGAAGGACCACCAACTTTAGAATTGAAGGGATACGATCAAGTAGATTTGAAGCCTTTGAAACGGCTTAGTACGTATAATCCTAGGATCAGAGTCTATTGTTGGGAAGATTGAAACATAAAATATCTTCTGTGGACTTCTCATGCCAAACTAGGACAATTTATGACCATGAATATCATCTATATCTTCAAGGTCAAAGATAAGGGATCAACAGACCTCCCAACCTACCTGTTTAGGGATTTTTATAACAACAACTTTGTTATGATGACTCCTGAGGAGGTAGAACAAACCAAATACCAACGGTATTCCATCCGGGATTGGATATTGGGGCAAGGACCAAAAAAAATTCCAAGAGATGAACATCGTGAGAGATCATCTGAGAGTAATGTGAAGAAACCATAAGCCACCTCATCACGTAGAAAACTAGGTGACACTAAGGCCAGTCCAAGGCTACATGAGTCACTATTTCCAATATACTAGTTTGAAGAACTCGGCACAAGACCAACTCCCAGAAGACCTGGGGTTGAACCAAATAGACGCGTCAGACCAGCTGATTTTTAGAAATGGGTCAAAAAATACAGTGGATCAGGGGATCCATACGACCACTTAGCAAGCTTTAATCAAGTGCTAAGAGCAGAGCGTATATTTGATTTCCATACTCAATTCGAGGGGTTTAGAATGACGTTAGAAGGAAAAGATTTGACATGGTTCCAAAACATTCCACCAAGGTCAATAATGGACTTGAACACATTAGCTCAAGGATTTGTAGCTGCTTGTTCCAAAACGGGGATCAAACATAATACGGTAGCTCAAATCTACAGCTTTAAACAGAAACATGGCGAGTCTGTTAGAGATTGTGCAACTCGAATCAAACAATACATTGCCAGATGCCCAGAGATGGAGATACCTGCAGAAGAACGACTTGTATCCTTGTTTCTGGAGGGATTTCTAAACAAAGAACTCCATGCTATACTCTATAGTAAAAAGCATACAACCCTAGAAGCGTGTGTGTCTGATGCGATTGACCTAGGAGACAATTGCAAAATTTTCAACGAAGAAGATGTCCCTAAGGAAAACCAAAGCGAGAAGACAACGTCTACAAAACCAGCACAAGTGGGAATGGCTGCTGCGGCACCACTCTCAGTCATAGAAGATATGCTAAAAATGATGAACGACATGATGAACAATATACAAAAAGTACCTATGAGAGGACCAAGACAAGGGATACCTCCACAGGGACAAATAATTAGGCCACAAAAATGGTTTGCAATCGAGGATAAATGGACCAACCATGAGACGCACGAGTGCTACTTCAGACCAAAGTATGATGGGAATGTTCAATATGTGCCCATGAGGCCACAAGGACAACCCATGTACAGATATCATCCTAATATGGCCCAAGATCAAAGACCACCAATGGGTATGGAAAGACCTCAACCTATGTTGGGACAACAACCTTCCTATCCAAGACATAATGCAATGCCTGTAAAGTACATGCACTCCGAAGGAGTCATAGATGAACAAGCATTAGTGCCTGTTACACCCTATGCAGAGCCTAGTCCATCTACAGTAATGGTAGAAGGAGATTTGTATAATCCACATCCACCACCAATGGAAGAAACCGTGACTTATGCTCCACCAGAGCTTGCACCAATGTATTATGTAGCTAATCAAGGTGTCAGACCTCCCATGGGAAGACCCATGATGAAGCCTAGAATAGGAAACTGTCATAATTGTGGTGCTGACAACCATTGGAAAAATGAATGTCCAAAGCCTGACAAAAACCTCAAACCAATTGAAGCCTATTGCATACAATGTTGCAAAAATGAAGGAAACTTTCTGGAAGATTGTCCTAAGAATCCTTTGAACAAGGGTAAAACCGTCGTAAACGTAGTCCAAGTGATGTCTAGTAGCTCATCAGAGAGTGAACCGATTGTTCCAATCAAGGTAATCACTAGAGCCCAGGCAAAGAAAAAGAAACACAACTCCACTGATGATTTGGAGAACAAAAAAGTTTCTTCTCAAAGAATCAAAAGGAGCAGAAGCAAAAGATATGAGATAAGAAAACAAAAACAACGGGTTGAAATCAAAGAGAAAGCAAAAATTCTAGCCCAGGACAAGTTGAAAGAAACTGGCAGAGTGAATTCAAGGAAACAACCATGAAATCTGGAGGATCCATTCTGGTTGATAAAATTTTTGAGCCTATTAATGCCGCTTTGGAAGCCTACCAAGCAGGACTTAAAGCAGGCCAAAACATGGAAAATAAATGGAAAAATTATCCATATCTAGACATGGAAGCAGCTAAGTTGGAAGCTTATCAAAACTTGGTAAGAATCACGCAAGAAATGCTCGAAAAACAAAAAACCAAGCTTGAAAGTATTGCAAAACGCGAAGAGCTTGTGGTAGAAGAAACGAATGCCAAATCCAATGTGGTGGCAGAACCCCACCTTGAAACAAATGAACCAGAGATTCTAGTGCCGGACAACAAAGATGCCTTAGACGAAATTCCATTCGTAGATGAAGACTGGCCAGGACACTTATGGGAAAAAGTAAGAGAGATCAATGATGGGAGCCTAACTCTAAAGTCAGCTCCTATAGAGGATGTCTAGTTGGATAACCTACCTTCTGATATGAACATGGATTTACAATCCTTGTACGGGGATTGCGGATCGGAAGCTTCAGGAATGTCAAAACCATTGACATTAAAAACGTTACCTTCTTACTTGGGAGATAACGAAGTTGAATCCATCGTGTGCAAGACCACTCAAGTAAAAAGAGCTTAACAAACCCTTGAAGTAGACAACATTCATTCAATCATGTCTACACCCATCCAGTGCACTCTTACTTTGGCAGAACTATTAAAACTCATACCATACTTGTGGAATGATTTACAGAAAACCCTAGAGAAGGCGGGGATAACGGGGTTAATCTCAAAGAATTTGGGAAAATTGAAAAATGAAATGGAAAACAAAGAGATTCGATCAGTTCCTATGAACAAGGTTGGAGAATATTATGAAGGGGAAGAAGAAAACACCACCCTCCCAGTGAAATATAATGACACTGAAACCATGGTGATACTGTATAGTGGAGCTGGCATAGCCATAGCCACTAAAGCAGTATGGGAATCGTGGGGACATCAAGCCATCAAACAAACTCGAATGAAATTGCAGTTGGCTGACGGACACATTGAGAGACCATTGGGGCTGCTTGAAAAAGTGATAGTCAATTCTTGTGGAATTGAATATCAACACACTTTTGCCATAGTAGACTTTGGGAAAAAACTCAACTATAAAATTATATTAGGAAGACCTTTCATGTGACATGTATAGCTTATCCAAGATTGGGGAAACAACTATCTGTACTTGAAGCAAGTGGGATCTATAATAAGAGTCAATCTAAAAGATCACACTTATAGAGATGTCTTGAAAACACCCATCCAAGAGTTTGATACAGTCTCCTTGGCTGAAACTAAACTCCCATCCTGGTTAAACAAAGACACTCCTATTTGGATGTGCGGAGCTTCCGAAAACGAAAGCTTAAGACGAGAAGAATGTATCCTAGAAAGGGATTGCACTGACAAAGCCTACGTACCTGGACCCTTTCTAGAGCATTCTTTTGAGCCATTCGAGTGGACTCAAATTTTAGCAACAATGGATGTATGTGTGAATACGTCTATGCCTACTCAATTTTGCAATGAGGATGGCTACGACATAATTCCCATCTTAAGGATTTCAATACTCAATATTGAAAACAAAGATGAGGAACCCAAGGACTTAATGAAATCTCAACAAGTCTTTTCAAACCTCTATTACGATGCAACTGATGAGTTAGACAGAAGATTCGGGGTCAGAAAAAGAGCATTCGAGAGCTAAGTTACTCTTAAAAGGAAGGGAGGAAATTTTTTTTGACTTTCCAAACCAGAAATCAATAAGACAAAAATGGTATAGATGAAAGAGAGACACCAAAATTGTGAAAACATGACCTATGTCATCAGTCTCCAGTAAAGCACAATTCCTAATGCAGATATATGCTAATGATTGTGTCAAGGACAGAATAACTAGTAGATATCCTTCAAACAAAAACTCAAAAATGTCTCAGACATTGAGAAAAACAAGGAAGGCTACTCAAAAAAATCACAGGATAAGAAACCACTCATGACTAGAGTCCAGCGGAAAAAGAAATATCAAGAGTTGAAAAAAGCTCTAAAGGAGATATACACAACCGAACTGGAAAACATGGAAGAGGATGGTAAGGATGTAATGCATGTTTCATCCCATTACAAAAAGTATACTCTCCAAGATCGAAAAATCATAATTGAACAACTTGTTAGGGAACTACGGAAACAAGGCGAATCTTATGAATGGCCTAAAAATGCTAAAAGGGTAGACTTGGCTGAACTAGGAGAAGAGCCTAGACCTGCTTACATTGAGAATGACCCAACAGACAAAGAAGAAAAGCTTTTGGTGAGCTTGTTAAAGGAATACCGAGATATCTTTTCTTGGTCTTACAAGGATCTCAAGGGTGTTGATCCAAAAATCTGTCAACATACTATACCCATGAGAGATGACGCGAAACCAAGTAGACAAAGACCATACACATATAATGAAACATTTTCCAGGAAGATCAAAGAAGAGATTGAAAAACTAAAGGAAGCCAAATTCATTTACAAAATTGAACACACAGATTGGGTGTCTCCAATTGTGGTAGTGCCCAAGAAGAATGGAAAATTACGAGTGTGTGTTAATCTCAAAAAGGAATGCATCCACCATTAGAGACAACTTTTCTCTTCCGATAACTGAGAATGTATTAGAACGAGTTGCAGGAAAAGAAGCTTACAAATTCTTAGATAGCTTTTCGGGATACAATTAACTTTTGGTTGACCCAAAAGATAAGCATAAAACTGCTTTTGCAACAGAATGGAGTATATTTGGCTATTGGGTTATGCCATTTGGCTAACTAATGCTCTAGCCACATTTCAAAGGTTGATGAGCCATGCTTTCAAAGAATATCTTAGGAAATTTCTAGAAGTATATATGGATGATCTTTGCGTACATTCATCAATCCCGGCTGATCATTTTGAACACCTCAAAAAGATATTAGAAAAATATAGACTTTATAGGATTTGCTTAAATTGCTAAAAAGTACACATTCATGGGAAGATAAGGAAAAATTCTTGGATATATAGTGTCTAAAAATGGCATAGCTACTGATATTGAGAAGATTCATGTCATTGCTGATTTGCTTAGACCAACAACAGTCAAGGGGGTACAAGCCTTCATGCGACATGGTGGATATTACGGACGGTTCATCTACATGTACGCTATAATTGCAAAACCCATGTATAGCTTGATTACACACTTTGAATGGACCGAGTCATGTGAACACTCCTTCATGAAGCTTAAGTAAGCTCTCATCTTAGCTCCAATACTGAAAGCACCTGATTGGGATAAGGTATTCCACGTACATGTAGATGATTCAAATTTTGCTATTGGTTGTATACTAGCTCAACCAGGAGACGAGAAAGTTGACTTTCCTATTTCTTATGCTAGCCGAAAATTGAACATGGCAGAAAATAATTACACCACCACCGAAAGAGAAGATTAGGAATGATCTATGCCATTAAAAAGTATAGACATTACCTATTAGCCAACAAGTTTGTGTTCTTTGTGGACCACCAAGCTTTGTTGTATTTGGTAAACAAGCCATGCAACACAGGGAGAATAGTGAGATGGTTCATCATTCTTCTCGAATTTGATTTCACTGTGGTTGTAAAAAAAGGCATTACACATCAACGAGCAGATTATTTGTCAAGGATTGTTTCAAGGGAATCACCTAAAGGGGTAGACGATGATCTACCAGATGCCTATTTGTTCTCCGTAGAAATGATACTCAGATAGTTGAAAAACATTGTGTCATTAATGACAATAGCGCAAGTGGATTCACAAATACCACTATCTATCACAATCAGATTAATTGAGAAATTGGTTATGTATCAATTACTAGCTAGAAGGCTATACAAAATAAATCGGGACGGGATATTGCTCTTATGCATTAACCATGAAGAAAAAGAACAGTACCTAAGTCAAGCACATGTTACCATAGTAGGACTTCACTTTGCGTAAGACCAAACTATGCAACGAATCTTGAGACTTGGAGTATTTTGCCCGACTATGAGGAGAGATGTTCGATCCTTTGTAAAGGATTGCTCTCAATGTCAAAAACAAACACCCATACCTCACGTAACATTGTTTCAAATGTCACTTGTTCCTAAGTGGAGTAATTATCTGGTCACTTACTTATCGAGTCGAATATTTCCCGAGGATATGAGTAAACTCCGTCAAAGAGCAATTGAAACTGAAGCAAGAGACTATGCTCTAAGATCAACATTTGCGTCTTTGTGCAAATAAAAATGAGTATATTCCAATTATAGAACAAGAACATGCTGGATTAGCTGGAGGTCACTTTTCTAGTGAGACCACCGCAAGAGAAATCTTGATGGGTAGGCATATGGTGGCCAACACTTTTTGCAGACGCCAAAGAATATGTTCAAAGATGTGATGTTTGTCAACGAACAAAAATGCCAACACGAGTAGATAGCATGCCCTTAAGACCAATGATGGGGGCTAGAGCTTTCGCAAAATGGGGTAAAGATTTTGTCAGACAAATACAACCACCTGCTTATAGAACCCAAGCTCAATATATCATTGTAGCTACGGACTATTTGACCAAGTGGGCCGAGGCTAAAGCAACTCAAAAGAATGATGCCAGAACCACTGCTGCATTCTTATATGAGTATGTATTATATGGATGCCAATAGAGATTGTCAATGATCGGGGAACTCATTTCCTCAATGAGGTAATAGAGTATTTTCTTAATGAGTTTATGTTCATCCATAACAAATCAGCTCCCTATCACCCACAAGCAAACGAACAAGCTGAGCATATGAATAAAATTCTTAGCTCGGTGCTGACTAAAGTGGTTAGTTAAGGAAGGACAGACTGGGAAATGAATCTCCATGGTGCTCTATGGGCTTATCGAGTTTCATTCAAAACAGCTCTAAATGCTACACCCTTTACCTTGTTTATGGTCATGATGCCATACTTCCAATAGAATTTCTATTGCCGAAATTAAGGGTAGCACAAAATCTTGAGTGGACTGGACATGAATTGTTAGAAAGACTCGAAGATTTGGAAAAGCTAGACGAGCAAAGGCTAACTGCTGTAGCTCATATCTATGCACAAAAGCGGAAACAAAAATAGTTTTTTGATTCCCACTTAATCACAAAGATCTTCAAGAAAGGGGACTTAGCTCTAGTCTATTCCCTTAAGCAATACATTCCCAAGTTTAAGTAAAAGGGAAACGGACCATTTATCATTGAAGATGTACCTCCAAGTGGAGCAGTAAAATTGTCCATCCTAGATGGTGAACCAATGGCTAATTGGATTAGTGGATGTCGTTTAAAGAAATACAATTTGCCACTAACCAATGAATTGCTAGAGAGAATTCATGCAACCAAACAAAGAAAGATCAAACGGCAGCAGGTTATTGATGAAGCCCAAGAGGAAGCTAGGCTTCGGGTACTCAAGTGGAAAGCTGATCTCAAGAATCAACAGATACCGATTCCCATCAACACTTTGGAAATAGATGATGGACAATGGGAAGATGGAATGGACCTATGCATCAAAGTACAACTCAACAATCATAGCACCAATGATTTGGTCGACACATGATCTAGAGTAAATGCAGTCAGTTATTCCACATACAAGAAGGCAACAAGTCAAGAATTGACGACAGGAATAGCGACAATCAAAGGATGCAACAAGAACCCAACTCCAACATTGGGAGTAGTCAACTTGAACATGATAGTACATGGATGTTCATGTCCTCATCAGTTTGTATGCTTACCAAATGAACACATGAATGAGAGGATGATTCTTGGAATTTCCTGGATGCGTACATACAAAGCAGTACCATAGTGGGATACGAATCAACTAAAGCTATCCCCTAAAGGAGGGAAACTCATTGTTCCAATTGCACCAAGCAAGGAGGAATGGAAAAGAAGCAATCAATAAACCAATCCACAAAGTCAATCTTCTCCATCCCCTCGATAATTAAATGCTACATATAGTATGCAAGGAGTCAGGCAAATGTGGGTACCAAAAGCATAGCTTAAGGATAAATCGATTTAGATATGGGTGCCTAAATCTTCACTAAAAAAACAAAGGGAAGTTCCAAGGGTTAAAACACAGAGACGAGCATCTTCGCAAAATGGGGTAAAGATTTTGTCGGACAAATACAACCACCTGCTTATAGAACCCAAGCTCAATATATCATTGTAGCTACGGATTATGTGACCAAGTGGGCCGAGGCTAATGCAACTCAACCATGTAGCACCACGCCAACCAAATTACCAATGGCCAGAAAAAGCTCGACAACGGTCAAAAATGCTATCAACACCTCAAGCAATCAGCATGCTAAAGCATCCTGATGGTACAATAAAACGGAGAGCACACAAACTACAAGATTTTCTCTTTGGCAGACATCAGTAGCAAACCTCGACATCGGAAACCCTTGAGTTAATTACTCAAGAACCAGCTCTTGCACATCATATTGGTTTGAATTGCATTGATCTTCATATCATGGTAGAGTCAATCACGGCTATGCATAGACACGATTGTTCAACCCATGCACAGAGTCGTCCCAGAGTACGCCATCTAGGAGGGGTGAAAGGGCACTAAGTACTAAGTAATTAACTAAGTACTAAATAATTAAGGACAATGTTTGAAGAGTGAGGAAAAAGTTTGATGTTAGCGTGTGATTTTTTGTAAAATTATCTAATAATGTCCTTATAATTCATCATCAAGGGAAAAATCACAGATAATATCTCCCCGATGAGTGTAAATAGTGTATATACTATCAGAAAATCATAAAAAATAGTCCTTTTTTGGATATTTTTTTTATCATTTTTGTTAAAATGAGGCTTAAAAATAGAAAAATCCAACAAAAACAATAAATCTGTGTTTTTCAAGGGATTTTCTTAATTATTGGATTTTTACTTTTTTTTAAAAGAGCATTTTGCTATTTTTTGACAGATAAAAAATTAATAATAAATAGCAGGGAAGCTCAGATGGAAAAATGGAAGACACAATGGTGATAAAAAAGACAAGGCAGACAAGCACAAAAATTTTCAATAAAATCAAAAGATGGAAGCGGGAAGCCTAAATTAGGCGACCAAGCCTACTTTTGCAAAATTCTTGCAGAATGAGCCACAAGAATCCGATCAGGGAAATTTTTGAGTCTAACATAGATTTCACGGCCTGGTAGGACTAATGGTGGAATCTGTGAAAAATTGGTTCGGGAAGTCCGGGTATAGATATCCAAGGTAGGCTAAAACCACCTCATTTCCACTTGGAGCCTTTGCAGAGAGAGATTTCGGCTTCTTTCGCACGACTTTTCCGAATCCCACAATTGACCATTTTCAGCGCCGTCTCACATGAGACATGATGGGTAAGTTGTTTACTCGACAATGATCCATTTTGTACGGCTGGTAGCTAGTCTAAAGTCCTAGAAAAAAAACCTAGAAATCGAGCAGTGCACGAAGACCTACGACCTAAAATTGACCATAGCGGCCTGCCAGCTTGACCAAATCGGATGAGATTTGAATCATAGCATGCCCTAACATAATAGAACCTTTCTATACCATCAGATGACCATTCAGCTTGGGTCAAGGGTGTCCCCAGTAGAAAAGTTAGGTTTTTGGCAAATGCCAGAATTCCGACCTGAGTGCATAGATGGCTTGCTAATGAGGTCCATATACAATGTATATGATTGGTTTGGTGAAATCCATCAAGCAAAGCCCTCGAAAAGCAAAAAACGGCTCGAAGGTTACAAAGCGTCAAATTCAACATGCGAGGTCAAACTGACTCCAAATGAGCCAGAATTGGACAGATTGCTTCATGACTATGTTGCGGACAAGTCCAAAGCCTCAAAGTTGATCGACCAACCCAACAACAGAGTAGTCACAAAAAATGGGGATTTCAGAGTCGACAGAGCACAAAGTGATGCCGGCATGACCAAACTTGACCAAATTCAATTTATGACTAGTATTAGGTGTATGAAACATGTCTAGGTCAAAATTTGTAGGTTTTGCAAAGTTTTTGTCATTGTAGTAAATAATCGCGATTATTTACTTTTGCATCATCTTTGCTTGGAAATTATCAAATCACCTCACCTACCATGTGTACACACCTATTACATGCCAAAAATCAAGTATGAGCCAAAATGACCACCCATTACTTGGAAAATTATTAAAAAACACAAAGAAGTCTCTGCAAACCAAAATTTGGGTTATGGACAACTTTTCTTGATCCAAATCACTTCATATCTCATATACAAGGTCTATGCAATACCTAGAACCAGTTTGTACCAAAAAAGGTCAATTTTGGAAGAAAAGTTAATAATTGCGATTATTTACTTTCTGGTCAAAATTGGGGAATTTGGATACTTTGTCATCATATATCCAAAGTACATGATGTGTTAAGCCCACTAGCCAATTTTGAATCAATTTGGAGTTTAAAATCTCAAATTTCCTTTATATCTACTGTTTCAGAGACCTAAAGCCAAAATTTGGTACCATTTTTACCCTAAGCATCCAAATGAGCCCATATTTCACTCAGAGCATGTATTTGGTATATACTTCAAGCCTATAAAGCAAAGTCTGCAAAAAGTTGAAAATTTTCTTTGGTTGTAAATTTAGGTATTGACCATGCAGTTTTGTTCCTTGCATGTTTTAATGCATCTTTGCTTGTTCAAAAATTGTTTTGAAGCAAATTGGACCAAATTGTCAGCATTTCAGTCTAAAAGGACATTTCAGAAAAATTCCAACAAATTGCTAACTTTGCATTCTATTCACTGAACAGGAGCCATGCAAGAAGCAAAGGGGACCAAGAAGAAGCTAAACCAAAAAGAGAAACTACAAGAACTGCCCGCGTATCAACTAGACCCTGAGTCAATCAAAGCGAAAAAGGCATCCTACCTTTCTAGAGAACTGCTGGAAGAGCACCACAATATGGTCTTCACTGGCAGGTTCAAGAGTGAAGAGGGGCATCAGGTGGAGTTGCAACTCCTGCCCAAGGAAGTCTATGATGTAGCTGCCAAGCCAGAGACAAAAGAGGCTAGCATCAGGTTGGGGCTCAGACATTTCTATGAACAAGAGCCTTGCGGAGTGGACTTTCAGAAAGCTTACGAGCTTCTATCCACCATCAAAGAAGACGGAACCTCACAGATATCAGACACTCAAGGGAACAAGGTCGAAGTAGTGATCGATCGCAAAAGAGATAGTGATAGAGGCACTCAGACTGCTCTGAAGGAATGACCATGTGGGCAAGAGATAGAAAAACCGCAGGCACATTTACCAAAGAGACAGCCGTGGCTACATTCACCGATCTTATCCACAAACAGGTGGAAGAGCCAGCCCGTTTGTACCACCAACAATTCCATTTTCTGGCAAAAAGGCCACCAAGGTACACTACACTAAATCACGTCATGGCCACCACATTCACTCAGGTTCTCAAGTCGACCACATGACAACCAATGGACCACACACAATATGTCTCGACAACCTTGAAGGGCACCAAGAAGGAAGAAAAAATTACATACATGGGTGTGCCAGAGGTCTTGACTAGAATAGCATATCATGCCATCGGCATGGCTAACAACCTACCGCCTATTCCTGATCAAAACACATGGATATTGGCAGCGCAACCCTCTCCATGAGCTACAAGGTCAGGTAAAAAATCATATAAATCTGATGATGAGTCAGCTGATAGCTCGTAGGAACGGCATAGTTGTGAGAGCTCTGACAGCGAAGAAAAGAGAGCTCGGAGAGAAGAGATGAAAAGGAAAGTTGTGGCTGCACACCAAGAAGAGCGAGCTAAAAAAAAAGCGTGCATTGAAAGAGAGAAATGGGCGTACCAGCACAGTAGGTAAGCACAAGGGAAGGACCCAGAAAAGTGGATACCTGCAGGACTTAAAGGCCCTCGAACAAAACATCATACAAGAAAAGAAGCGGATGATCCAACAGAGCATTTAGAAAGAATGTACCAAGAGGCTGAAGCTCTAAAGATGAACATTAGGACCAAAAACGACTCAAAAAGGGTTGTGTAAGGAATTGGTTAAATTACTAATTAGCAGAGCCGTTTATGGTCAAAACGGCTCCAAATTTGTCCGTTTTGGTCATTTAAAGCATATCTATGCAATCTAAAGCGTATCTAGATACATATCTCTAAATATTCAAAAAGATATCGTTTTCTTCACATTCCTTTGTGGCTCACCTCAAAATTTGTTTTCATTTACTTCACTTGGCGGCAAATAGTTGTTTCCACTTTTGGATCACTTGATCTCTCTTTTTTCTCTCACCTTTCGCGAGCTTTCTCTCTTCTTCTCTCATGCACCTTGTTCTACTGCTACGTTATTTCCATTATACTTTCTGCTCCTTCATTACTTACAATGACTAATACATCTTCCACTAGTGATAACCGCAAGTTTCTTGAACATTAAGCTAAGCCAAGAATATGCTACTACGCGGAGTGTCTATCAAAGACCAATTAGAACTGCAAATGAAGCACAACAACTTCGTAATGAGGGAAAGAAACAAATTGATATATGGACAGATGGGAGCTTGTATCCATCAGATCCTAGCACTGGAAGGTATCCATATTTTCACACACCTCATGATTTGATGAGATTTGTTGGTGATGGGGTTGATGGCTTACTAGTATATAGTTCTAGTTTATCTCATTTACAAATTGATCATACACATTACATTCATGTCTCAAAACTGTTTTGTCTTCAAATGTAACAAAAATTTTAAAACTTAAAAACCAAATAGCATCTCTAAAACAAGAAAATCACCAGCTTCAGACTTTAAAAGAAATTCCAATAGGATTAAGAGCACGAGTAAAACGAATGAGAGATGTAGTAAACTTAACAGAAGGTTCTGGACAAAGAAAAAAAAGATTAAAGATTACTAGAGAACATGTGACTAGTCTTTTAGGATTTGATATGTCCAATGTTCAAGAAAGGGTGAGATTTTTGAATGAGGTAATGAACAAAAGTGATATTATGAAACTTTCTGAAAATCAAACTCAGAAGAAATTGGTATTTCAAAATTTATTGAAAGATATGGGTTTACTGGTCCAATCTTCTCAAATGCAAGAAGTTTGTGACATAGTGGGGGTGAGTAGAAGGGGTTACAGGGCCATCTCTAAAACATAGTTTCAGGATTTAAAGTATTAAAAAATTAAAGCTTTTGGGTTGCCTAGGCCTCAGAATGTTGGGAAAGTTAGGACTCTGTTAAACGAAGAAATACCCGAACATTTTGGAGAGTACTATCATATAGAAGGAACGATGCCATATGAAAAAAAAAAAAATCTTCTTTTGAGTATAATGTTTTTAATAACATTTGGATGAGTATAAAAAATGTTCAATCTGCTATGGTGAGATACTTTAATATGCAAGAAGTAGATTGTGAAGGAAAACTGATATTTGTTATGAAATTGGATGAAGCTCAAATTCAGAAATGTCAAAAAATGAAAAGAGTATCCATATCCCTTATGAATAGATCATTGGACTATAGCCAGGGTAAGCTTGATTCCCCTATTTGCGGATCGCCGCGATAGACGTCCACAGCATAACTCTCACGCATCAACATAAAATATCAATACAAGGGAAGCAACCAGGATGAGGCATGGAAACTCACTAGGGTGTCATTCCTAATGAAGTGAACTCGATGAGATGCAACCACTAACTCTGCAAGCAAATCATACGCACAAAATCCAAGTAATCTCCCTATGTCCTTCTACATAGCTTTACAGTCATCACGCCCGTTTACCATGAAAATCACGTTGGATTCACACGAAACTTGAAGTGAAGCTACAGGGGACTATTAGGAGCATATCCTTTCACTGTCACAACATTATAGATAGGTACAAAGATTGCGATCGTTCGTCCCAAAGTAAACCAAAACAATGAACATTTTATCCTAAAGGGTCGTTTTAGGGTCCCTAAAGCCTTTCTTGGGGTCAAAAAAACATAAAATACGCGTTTAAACACTCAAAACAGCGATTTGAGTTCTCAAACTTGTAGTTTAAAACCTACACAGAATCTTGAATGATTACACTTGAATGGAAGAGCAAAGTAAGAGGAACACAATGCAATAAACGAAATTGAATTCGGATTACCGTAGACATAGTAGCGAAGATTACAAGTTGGAGCAAGAAGAAGCTCTCAAACGTACGTTGACTTCTCAGTTTCTCATAAAAAAGATAAATTTGTTCAAAGTTACAAAATTGACCTTTATAGTTTAGGTCTTTACAAATGGCTTGTCCGGCCAAAAGCTTCTAAACTTCTAACTAGCTCTCTAATATACAATTGCTCCCAAAAAAATAATCATAAATTCTTTTACAAGTTCTCGGCTTAGAGATGCTCTCTTACAAAACAATTTTACAAGGGTTTCCCACAAAAATGTGACTCCTTCTCTGGAACCCATTACTTTGTTGCTTCGTCCGCCAAACACTCCCCCCTTCCTTATCCTTGCAAGTACTCATGCATGTTTAGAGCTTTGGTCGTTGATGGGGCTCCAAGGAAGCAAGTGTTGCTGAGAAACTCCGTGTTCGAAGGACAGCTTCCAGGGCTTCTTGATGCTATCTGAAAGGATTGTCACTTGAAGTGTGCTGGTATGCTACGTACCGTGCTTTGAGGTCCTTCGCCATAGGGTGGAAGATCCTTGAGTCGATTTTGAAGAAACCTGTGATGAAGGCCTCTTCAAACGTCTGCAAGTAATGTGAAGGCAGGTACATTAGCCTTGAGTACATTGCCATCAGAATATGTTGTGGCGGTGAATCTTGGAGATTCCAGCAGATCCCTCGATGCCCTTCTAAGAACAGATTCCATGGATGATCATCACATTCAGTGTCTTTGAACACCTGGATGCAGGTGATGATCATCCGGGCTATCTTTACCAGCATCTGACAGGCCACATCGAGGACGTCCCGCAGCAAGGTGATTTCAAATTCAGGGTGTTGACTGCATAGGCTACTGTAGGAGGATGCTGCGCCGTCAGGACCGGGTAGTTCAACTTTTGCTGCCTTGAGCCTTTTCATGTGGCAAAGTCCTTCCATGTGTGTCTTCTAGGGACTGGGTAGAAAGTAGGATCTATCTGAATGTGCTGAGGAGCGTTGTGGTAGTTGGTTAGATCCTGTGGCCGCTTGTCCAACCACTTCTGTCTCCACTTTGGGTGGTCGTCGATGAGTACCTGTGCTTCTTCAGTCGTCAGTGCTACACCTTCGTAACCCCCGTCTTTGTTTCGTGGCAGGGTCGGCCGCATCTTCTCCTTCCATAGGATTGCTTCATGGAACATCAAGGGAAATGGTAGGTACTCATGGCCAAACCCCTCCACCTGCTCTTCTGGCTGTAAGAATGCCAGGGCCGTTGACTCCATTATCTTCTTTTCATACATCATGTACTCTTTTGTTGGTCCCTCTGGCATGTCCTTGATGGTTTCAGTGAGCTCATCTCTAATATATAAGCCTGCCTCGGCCGATCCCTGTCCTTGTTCTCCTTCATGTGAAGTTTCAGGCAAATCAGGCAGGTCTTGACTAGACAGCAGTTGCGGTTGCACCTGGGCTGCGTCTGTTTTGATTTGTTGTTGAGAAATCACGTCTTCTTTTTCTTTCAGCAGTGTCTCGCTGATCTGTTTCTGAGTCTCTAACTCGGCCCTTGCTTGTGCCAATTGCTGCTCCAGCTCTTTTACCTTTGTCTCATTGGCCGCCATCTGGGCCATCATTCCCAATAAGAGCAGCTATCTCTGAAGTCTTTCTTGCTCTAGCTCCCCTTTCAACGCCGCTAGGGTGTTCACTGTTGTGGAATTGTCTGATGTGGATACCAATGCTCCAGCAGGTTCCTGGTTTGCCATCAAGGTTGTCAGAGTACTTTTGACAGTGAGGCATGAACTGTTAACTCTCTAAAACCTTGTGCTTTCGTAAGCAAGCTGCTCCGTTGCTTTCTGTACCTTTTTTGTCAATTCTTGGCATTCTTTTTCCTTGGTGGTCAACTCTGTCCTGACGTCCACTAGATCTTTGATCAAAGACTGAGCCTGCTGTCGCTCAGTGTCTCTTTCCTTCGTTGTGAGCTCCAATTGTGCCGGTAGGCTCTCTAACTCCTTTTGCCCAGTTTTTTGCTTTTGTTGGGCTTCCTATACCTGCTTTTCTTTTTCTCTCAGCACCACGTGCTGGCATTGGATTGTCTTTCTAATTCCTGTAAGGTTTTCCTGTAGTCAAAATCAACAATAGCATGACAGGCTTCTTGGTATCCTATTGCTTATGTAGGAGGTATAGACTTGTTTTGTGAGGATGAAACAGGAGGAGGTGGTGTTTTTTTGGTTGATGGAGGAGGAGGAGGAGGAGGAGATTTCGGTGAAGGAGGAGGAGGTGGTGATTTAGGCGAGGGAGGAGGTGGTGATTTTTCCACTTCTCGTACATGCCTCTTGTTCGAAGCATCTTCCCTTTGCTGCGAAGCAGTCGCTTTCGCTTTTCTTTTCTTTAAAATATTTATGATTCTTTGGCGAGTCAAATCCGCCACCCGTCGTGCTTCCACATTCCTCTCTCTTTGGGTTTTCTTTAATTGCTCTGCTTGGTTTGTATCATCAGCCGCATCTTTCTCCTTTGTTCCTTGAGTGGACTGCGAAGAAATGTCCACTTCTGCAACCTTTTGTTCCGCTTCTAACCTTTGCTTTTCAGCCCGTATGCGAGCTGCATTTTCTATTCTTTCTTGTCTTTCCTTCTCAAACCTTCGTTTTTCTGTTTGTTGTGTTGCAGCAGCTCTTGCCTGTCTGTCAGCCCGCAACTTGGTCCTTCTTTCCTCAACTCTTTGTTGGGCCTCTGCATATGCTTTTTGAAGGTCAAACTGTGGCACTGTACTTCTTTTCCTCTTTCTTTTCTCAAGTGGTGTGCTGGTGTCTTCCTCCTCGCTTTCTTCAAACTCAGATGGTCCTTTGTCTTCAGACCCTTGAGAGTTTCCCTCCTCTTCAGTCTCAGTATTTTCTTCATCACTCGAGCTTTTGTTGGATGCCTTGGCTGAGCGCGATGATGTGGCGCTAGTGGTCATCCTAACTGAATGAGCAACCAACTTTGCTTTTTGAATCAGGGTTGTTTGAGAACTGGCCCGCCGACAGATCTTCAATCATTTCCAAATCTTGGTATGCTATTCTTGTTAGCATTGGCCCCGCACTCATGTAGCTTTTGTTCTTTGCCGAGCCTTGTCAGTGAGCATCGCTTGCCCATCATACTGTATCGAGCTCATGAGCTCGTGGGCCCTCATGTAGTCTGTTCCCCATGGCTGCAATCTGAAAAAGTGCTCCAAATACACATCCCACACGGCTTATGTGACCTCCGGCCTTCGGTGGAGGAGATTCCATATTTCCCTTGGCATGATAGTTGTCTTTACCATGTCACCATCAACATCCCTAAACTTCGCGATGAAAATGTGAGTAGGGATCTGAGCTAGTATTTCATCCGAGATGTGAGATTTTCCATTTGTAGCGAGCTCATCCACTTCATATGGTGCTGTTGTCCACTGCCTTTCTTTCTTTTGGCGAGGCATTCTGTGTCAGTAGAATCACAAGCTGTCAGGATTTTCCTTTTGCAACCAGTAGCATTTAGACTTTTAGTAAAAAGTAGTTCAAAAGTTAAAATTGATCATAACTTGAACAAATCTCATCCATTCTTGTCCATATTTCACCAGTGGGACTAGGAAGACTAGAGCTATGACTGATTGAAATTTGAGCCAAATCTGGGCCTGAGGTACACCGATCGCAATCGTAGTACAGCGGCCAAAATGAAATCTGATCATATGAGTGGTTTGCTGATAGCTAGAGGGTCATGTTGGTCCACTCTGTCTTTTATTTGAACCACTTTTGAGTTTATGAGTCCCAATTTTGGGTTACAAGGGAGTTTTGGACTAGACTTTGATTTTTCATGGGTTTTTGATGTCCAATTGACTTGAAACTTGATGGGTGACTTGAATAAGACGTGTACAAGAGATCTGTTAGGTTTTGGTCAAATTCTGATACTGAGGTACACCGATCGCGAACGTAGTACCTGGACTTTTTTGGATGAAAACTAGATGGCCTTGGTCCCCTATGCCTGCCTAGCCCACTAATGATTTATTTTCAAGTTTGGACTTAAAATGAACAAATTAGAGCAATTTTTCACTATTTGACCTTATTTTACTAAGTCTAACCATATTGGGTTTTCCTGATGAACTTTGGTTGGAGCCTGGAGTTAGTTGAAGTTAGTTTTTGAGCTTTCACTGATTCCATGATGTGTTGTTATCATCAACCTACTCCGCTATCTGATTCTGACTTGATCAGTCACTTTTTACCCCGTCTTTGGAGATTTTCCAGACTTGTGCATTTTTCAGGCATTCTTTGGATACCCGTGGGATATTTGGGCATCTCTAAGTCGCCTTTTAGTCTTTGACATTAGTTCGGCCTAATTCTTCCCTTGTGTGATCACTCGAGACTGAAATGGTCATCTATGTTGTAGGAGACTCTGAGATCCATTTGGGGTTTTCTACTACAGTGCTGACTCCTAGTCGGACAGGTATGCTTTTCAAACCACCCGTCTTAATTTTCAGTCGAATTTTGGTAGTTGTACGTTAAATTTTTCTGTTTCGGTTGTGTTTGACAAATTTGACCCATTCTATGAGCAAAATTTGTGCATTTTCCATGAAAATTCAAGAGAGTGTATCTTTCACTAAGTTCTAAGCCTGGGCCAAGACAAAATTTACAAAACCTGCATCTGGGGGCACCGATCGCGATCGTACCATAATTACCAAATTCATTTTTGACACCTGCAGTTTGTTGGCGAAGCTGAGGGGATGCCTTTTGCAATTTCTGTGCCAAGTTTGGTCAGTGGGATACACCGATCGCGATCGTTGTACCACCATCAAACTGAGAACTGATCATATGGCCTGGTTCCTGGCATTGTGGCAAGCACATTGATGTGTTCTGTGCTTGAGAAAAGTTTTGTTTTGATGCCTCTAAGGGCCCTTGACCTATTTGACTCAATCCGACTTTGATTTGATCCATTCGCCCATTTGTGCAATGATTCGCGCTTGCATGCGTAATAGACTTGATCTTTACTTGATAAGGAACATACCTGTGAAATTTGGTATGAAATGCTGGCGCCGACCGTCCGTACGGGGTAGAAATGTGGCAGCTCGCTCTAGGTCAAGAAGCTCTCTTCTTCTCTCTCAAAATGTGAAAATGAACAATGAGCTAGAATTTTGGCCTACTTGACCTATATCTCCCTGAGGTTCTCGTGACATAGGGCTGATTTTCCTTACCCATACCATCCGTGGGTCGAACCGTTTGTCATTCTGGCATCGTATGACCATTTGATGCGATTCTAGTGAAATGTGGTCATGATCGTTAAGGCTGAAATTCGACATCTTCGGATTAGCTTCATATTTTCCATGCTTGATAACCTTATCATGATACTTCGACGTTTGCTTCCAGAACTTGATTCCGACGCTGTGGGTGATATTTTTTAATTTTTGGAAGATTATTAACGAAAATCAAACGAAATAAATTGAAAATACTTATTAACTGGCGAAAATTAGCCAAAAATTATTATACTCACCCCTAAGCATATATTTTCACTAGAAGCATCCCAATGCTCTAGATTTTGTCATTACAGCTCGTTACTATGCTGGTTGATGATAAAAACGCTAAAAAATGTTAGATTTTGATCAAATTTGTTCGAAATTGAACTCTAAAAAATGAAAAAAAATAACAAACACACGCATTATGTACATATATACACGTTGGACCCCTCAATGGTCCTATGACTGCTGCTAGATTCAGCAATTACTCCCCCCTTCTTAAACTGAGTCATCCTGGATGAAGGTTGTGTGTATGTGCATGGGTTTTGAAATCTGTGTCTATGCATAGCCGTGTAATGTGGCCCTATCCTCATGTTTGAGACAATTTATTGGGTAACACGGTGCTGTGCAAGATGCGGGGACTGAATGTTATCTTTAGTGGCTTTCGATGACGAGGCTAGCTATTTATGGAACAAAAGAGCTTGCAGTTCAATTGCTCTCTCCTTGATTGTTGGTGTTTTGATGGAAACTATTTTTGGAACCCATTTTTATTCAGTTTTTTCCATATTTGCCGATTTTGATGTAGGTTCTTGAATTTTCTTAGGTTTCCATTGCCTATTTGTTAGTTCAGGTTCCTTGTGTTGACTTTCTGGTTGCCGTTTGATTTTTGTCCCTGAGTTTTTTGTTGTCTCTAGCTTTTGTTGCCATTTCCACTCTGGATTAGCTCTTGAAGGTCTTTGATATGGTGTTGCTTTCGTCAGGAGTTGTGCCTTGGGTAGCCATTGATAGCAGTTTTTTGGCTCTCCGTCGTAATTGCCATAGTGAGTTAACCCACCCTACCAAAATCATCCAAACACTGTGGCTATCCCTACCATTTCACTGTATATAGGTGTGTGAGAGTTAGGGGACCGTCACTTTTCCCATATCTTCTTAAAAACCCTCAATTAGCTAGTCACTGGGCTAGTTGAGCCAAAAATAAAAAATAAAAATGAAAAATTATAAGTATAGTATGGCCCATTTGTGTGTAAATATTTCTCTGTATATAGGGCCTAAATAAAAGGATTTTTTATAATTATTTTGGTATTTATTTAAATATTTCTACCTATGGTGTGTTATTTATGCTATGTACATTGACTCACCATTACCATATTTTTTCTTACCATTTTGCATACTCTGTATTCCATATAAAACTAATTTCATGCAAACTTCTCTTATTTTTGGTGTAACTCCATCCCAACAAAAATCCAAAAAAACTAGTTCTATTTATGTGTATATTTTTTCACTATTGTGATTTTTTCCTTCCTACATCTATTCTCTATTACTCTCATAAATTAGACCACAATAAATATTCATCTTTTTATGGTAGACTTATAATGAGAGAGATTTTTTTGTGACCCCTTTATATTTTTTCCACCTATATTATTTATATTTGACATGTACATATTTTTTTAGACCCCTCAATATTTGATTTTCTTAGTTGTACTATTCACTTATATCATGATCTCAACAATATCTTCAATTATAGACCTACCAAATAAGGTCAAGGGTATGTGACATGCATGCATGCACTATGGGGGGCTCACTCTTGGAGGTATTCAAAAGAATCATCCAAAGAAGGACCTCACAAGGACTTTGTGCAGTGGAAAACAACAGTCGGTTTTGCTGAATTTTTAAAGATCACATGCTCTCCAAATTTGAAAAGGTGATACAAACAAAAGTTGTAGCTCGTAAGCTGAACTTTCATCTCAAATTGTTTCATATTTTTTTGAGCTACGAGCTGTGAACTATGATTTTATTGGTGGACCCCAGTTTGCCCATGCTATGCAGCCACACTCCCTCTTCCACTTTATCATTTTCCTCTTTCACACACACTTCTCCACTCATCATCCCCACCTCTCTCACCACTCCTATCTGCACCCTTCTCAACCTTGAAGAATAAGAGAAACCATGGTGAACTCATGTCTCCTACACACACTTCCATTCCAAAATTGACCACCTAGTCTCATTTTTCCTCATCCATATTACCCATATCTATCAAAAAACCACAAAATTCAGCCTCTTCTCTTGAAAGATAACATCATGGTGATTGATTACTCATTTTTACTTACCTTGGCTCCCAAGGAAGGTCAAGAGTGGAGAAAAAACGTACCATCAAAGATAGTGGACCGTCAACAAGCGTCAAAATTGACCCTACTCAAGACACTTGGAGCATCAACATTGTAAGAAATCCATATTTTCTTACCTATTAAGAGTTTTTTCTTCCTTATTTGTATCCTACTTGGATACTCCCATTGTAAATATCCAATTCCATTTGTAAATCAATAAAAATACTAACTCTACTAATTTACTAATACTAACCTACTATGAAAAGTCCTATCACCTCCACTTCTCTCCTCTCTCTCTTCTTCATCTATCCACACCAACTTCTTGCTAATTCCAAGAAAAAGAAATTAGATAAGTATTGAAAATATAACCCAACCATGGTTAGAGGAGTAACCCTAGCCTTCAAAATTGCTATAAAAGGAGGGTGTAGCTAGCACAAAAGGGGGGGAGCCATAAGCAAGAGCATTATGCTATAGCATGAGAAGCCAAGCTCAACCTCTCTAGAAGGAGCTCTTGAGTGGAAGCTCATTGTCTTATGCATATGCATGTATTGTATTAGGGGTGATTAGCCAGGGAGATCTATGACATTGTAGGAGAGAGTGATCATTCAATTGAGAGTAGGAAATCTATTATTTCTCCTACTAGTGTAAGCCCAACATTTGCTGAATCAAGGAGGGTGGATTTGGACTAAACTTGGATACTTTGTCTCTCTTCCAACGTGAAGTAATGGACAACAATGATGTGTAAGTGTCTTGGTGTTTTCTTTAAGTTCTTGATAGCTTGTCTCTGGGTGTTGTTATCAATTTAGCCATAAATCCCACATACTATAAGAGGGCGACAGGGTGGAGAGGACTCCCCTGACATTAAGACAGTGATTGGGGTGGCTTTTCTTGTGATGTGTTGTGGTGTAATTTAGTCAAGCTATGTTGAACAAATACTAATCTCACTTTGATTGGTCATGACAGATTTGTAAGAAGGTATTAATGCAACAAGCACCCCCTCTCCCTTCTCTCTCTTTCTTACATATATAATTGTGTTTGCTTGATCATTTTCGATACATTTCAAAGCAACCGGCGCACTATCTCTCTCTATCTCTCTCTCTCTCTCTCTCTCTCTCTCTCTACGCATCCTAGCTCTCTCTCTCTCTCTCTCTCTCTCTCTCTCTCTCTCTCTCTCTCTCTCTCTCTCTCTCTCTCTCTCTCTTTACGCATCCTAGTTCGCATCCAAAACTAGGTGGTGCCCCAAATTTGTGTAGGGTTAGGTTGCGGGTTTGTGTGTGTGTTTGTTTTTTTTTCCAACCCCAACCCAATTGAGCAACATGAGAGCCTAGAAGGGTGCTTAGAGGCCACTCTTCTTGTTGCCCGCCCCGGACCGCCTCACCATATCTGTCTCTGTTTGTTCTGCATGACGGTTTTCTTTATCCAAAATTTCTGAACAACCGTTTTCGCTGTTTTTGGCTGATAAGCTAATTGCTTTTTGTCGACGGGGATAATCGGCCACGAGTGATCTGTTTTAGCGAATGGATTCATGTACATGTTAGAGTTGTATGTGTACAGTAGCGCATGTTCTGACCATTCAGTACTGCATTGTACGTTCTCATCCATGGAACTCTGAAACATAGTGATTCTCTGATTTATTCGTCTTTCATTACGAAAAATTGATGAGGACAACTATTTCCATCAATATTGATTGGTAAGTTTGCTATCCCCAATGTTGGCATTGTTTCCCCGTTTGCAGCTTGTAAATCTCGGGTGGATTGCACTAGGGGTTCGTCGGTAAGCATCTTGTAAGTGGAGAAGTTGACCACATTGACTCTTGCCCCTATGTCAAGCAATGCTCGTTGATATCTGTCATTCGGAAGTCTGACATTGATGCGAACATCGATTTCTATTTCCCATTGCTCGTGAGTGTGAATTATAGAAAGAGGAATTTGAGCCGTATCTGTTGGTTGAGGAAGTCTTTGTTGTTGTAACCTCTGTTTCCGCTTTAAAATTCTGATTCTGGCTTCCTTCTATGCTTGAGCCTTTGTCTCAATCACTTTGTTATTTCTCTCCTTCGTAGCGTGGATTTTGGCAAGCATCTCTGAGGTTACTGGTAGGTTGTACTTCTTCAATTTGCAACCACTAATCCAATTAGGCATCTCCTCTCCTTCTAATGTCGCAAGCTTAATGGCACCACTAGATAATATGTCATGATTCACACAGGGTCCATTGCCTCGCTTTTTGAGTTTTCGAGAATATTGTTTCAGGGTATACATTAAGACGTAATCCCCCGTAGCAAATTCCTTGTTGATAACATGTTGGTCAAAGAATGATTTCATGTTTCGTTTTTGCATGTAGATTGATGCAACTGCTCTCAATCTAGTTTCATCGAGTTTTTCCAGGTTATCTATTTGATCAGATAATTCATGACCCATCCATTCTAATTCTTTAGCTACCCGAAGTGTGGGGATAAGAAATTCAAGTGGCAAAATCGCTTGAATTCCATAAACCATGTTGAATGGAGTTGTTCCGATTGAGGTTTTGTACACTTCTCTATATGCCCACAAAGCTGAATGGAGCTTCTGATCCCAGTCGGCTCTCGATTCACTAACAATTTTTGTGAGAATTGTCACCAAAATCTTGTTCGCACTTTCTGCTTGGCCGTTAGCTTGTGGATGATAGGGAGTGACTTTCTTTGAATTACCATGAATTCATCCAATAGGAATTCGATCACTTCATTGAAGAAATGAGTCCCTCTATCGCTCACTATCTCTATTAGTAAGCCATACCTGGTGAAAATGTTCTCATACAAAAACTGTGCTGTCGTTTTTGCATCATTTTTGGTTGTTGCTTTCGCTTCAACCCACTTCTTTAGGTAATCTGTCACCACAATAATGTATTGAGCATGAGTTTTATATCCAGGAGGCGCAATTGGTCCTACAAAATCTATTCCCCATTTTGCAAACGCTCTTGCCCCCATCATTGGCCTCAAGGGCATGTCATCTTGTGCTCTAGGAATCTTTGTCCTCTGGCAATCGTCGCATCGTTTCACAAACTCCTCGGCGTCCATGAATGTGGGCCACCATATACCAACAATAAGAATTGCTTTGGTCATTTTGTCAGCTGAGAAATGTCCTCCAGCTTGTCCGCCATGTGCTTGCTCTAAGATAGGAACATATTCCTCTTCCCTCCGCACACATTCTCAATTGATTGTCTTTTCCCCTCTTCTAAAGATTTTCCTCAATCAATACATAGTTTTCTATCTCTTTCGTGATCGTTTTGATACGTGATCTACTCATCCCTTCAAGCAGTATCCCGGCGGCGAGGTATTCAACAATGTAGTTACTCCATTGGGGTGCTACATATAATTTGAATAGAGTCGCGTGTTCTATCGGATTTTGAAAAGTGTAGATATCACATGATTTGATATGCATATGAACACTTTGTTGCATTTTCGGCCAATATACACCCATTCTCATCAATCTTTGATACGTCTGTGCATGCCCATTGTGAATCCCTGTGGTTTGCACATGAGACTGATGTAGATACAAGTCCTGTTCACTTGATTCAACACAAAGCCTAAAGATTTGATCCGATCCTTGTTTGTATAGCCTTCCAGCCAGCATTACCAATGATCTAGATGCTGCAATGGTAGATGATTGTCATGTCAAATTCAATGACCCAATAGTCAACAAAGGAATTAAATCCTTGATCCATCTTGGAACCATTTCTATGTTGAAGAGATATGCATCTGGAAAATCACGATCAACTCCTACAAGGTTTTCTCCATGCACCATTCTAGATAAATGATCCGCTGTTTGGTGTGTAGTTACTTTCTTGACTACAACAGTGAAGTCAAACTCAAGCAGTATGATGAACCATCATACAATCCGCCCCGTACTGCAAGATTTGTTTACCAAGTACAGTAGTGCTTGGTGATCAACGAAGAATACAAATTTATTAGAAAGTAGGTAATGTCTAAACTTTTTCACAGCATAGATCATACCCAAACCCTCCCTTTCAGTTGTTGTGTAATTCTTCTCTGTGCTGTTTAGTTGTCTAGTGGAGTAATTGATTGGAAAATCCATGTTGTTTTCTCCAGGTTGTGTAAGTATGCATCCGATAGCAAATGTTGATGCATCTACGTGGACGTGGAATATCTTTTCCCAATCCGGGGCCTTCAAAATTGGAGCGGATATCAATCTTTGCTTCAAAGTTTGAAAAGCTTTCTCGCACTCATGTGTCCACTCAAATTTAGTTATTAATGCGTAAAGGAGTTTTGCAATTATAGCGTATGAGTAGATAAATCTACGATAATATCCACAATGGCCCATAAATTCCTGTACCTCCTTTACCTTTACTGGTCGTGGTAGATCAACAATTACGCTGATCTTTTCTATGTCTGTCGAAATACCATTTTTGGACACTATATGTCCCAATATTTTTCGTTGTCTTACCATGAAGACACATTCCTCCTGATTCATGCAAATCCGATACAGTCTGCATTTTTCGAACACTTTGGTCAAGTGCTCTATGTGCTCCAATATTACGAGAGAGTGAGTGCACAAGTCATCCATGTAAATTTCTAAGAACTGTCTTAGATATTCTTTAAAAGCATGACCCATCAGCCTTTGAAATGTGGCTGGTGCATTCGTTAAGCCAAAAGCGATTACCCTGAATGCAAAAATGCCCCATTCGGTTGCAAAAGCCGTCTTGTGCTGATCCTCTGGCTTTATTGCGAGTTGGTTGTAGCCTGAAAAGCCATCTAAGAAACTGTAAGCTTCTTTTCCTGCCACTCTTTCTATTACATGATCAGTAATGGATAGGGGATAGTTGTCCTAAATTGTAGCAGTGTTTACTTTCTTGAGATTGACGCACACTCTCAACTTTCTATTTTTCTTTGGGACCACCACAATTGGTGAAACCCAGTGAGTGTTCTCAATTTCGTAAATAAACTCTGTCTCTTTCAGCTTATCTATCTCCTCCTTGATCTTCCTTGCAAACGTCTCATTGTAAGTATAAGGACGTTGTCTGCTTGGTTTGGCGTCATTGTTAAGGGGTATTGTGTGTTGACAGATACTTGGATCCACCCCTTTAAGATATTTGTATGACCATGCAAACACATCTCTATATTGTTTTAGAGTAGCTATCAAAAGCTTTTCCTCTTCTTCAATAAGATCCGTGGAAATATATACAGGTTTTGGATCTTCTCTTGGCTCCGCTAGATCTATTCGTTTGGCTTTTTCAGAACCATCGTATGATGTACCAGGTTCCTTCAATTCCCCCATCGGTTGTTGCACTATGATCTTCCTATCTTGTATGGTATACTTCTTGTAATGGGATGGCACATTCATCTTGTCAGAGTTCGTGTCCTCATCGGTTTCCATTTCAATTGTCCAGATGTCTTTGAGGGTTTGTTTGAGCTTATTGTACGCTCTTTTCCTCTCTGTTTTGGTCATTCTAGACCCTGTTTCTCCCTCCTTATGTTGACGGACGCAAAGCAGACCCCGAACCCCGACGGCCTCTAAAACGCCGGGGGACGAATGGCGTGCCTCGAGCCTGCCACCACGGTAAAGTGAATAGGGGGCACCACCTAGCTTTGAGCGGCTAGGACGCAAAACCCACGATGTTATGAACACCGCAAGCCTACACACACACACACACACACACACACACACACACACAGAGTGTACTTGCAAATGATGAAAACCCTTGGGGGTGTGAGGGTGAATTATTTTTGCAATATTTACGAGGTGGCATGCTGTGGTGGTAGAGAGGTAGGGGGGGAGGTAGGGGAGGAGGCGGCTCAATGATTGTGAATACTCACCACCCAGAGCGTGCATACATGTGTGCATCGACCATTGGAGTCCAGAGATGGATGTGGTTCCCTTCGCATGGTGCAATTCTCAAGGCAAACCCAACACACAAGCCCCCTCCCCCTGATGGTGATAGTGTCAATCCCTCCTACTACACTCTACCAAATGCTTGGTTCCTCATGAATTGCCCCCCCCCCCCCGATAGTGACCTCTCAGTGCCAATTTATAGGTGTTGGCTGCTTGGATTATGGTAATCCCAGTGTGGTTAGGGTAAGCTTAATCAGGGAGACAAAGCAAGTGGTGGGCCTGGTGTGGTTGACCCTTGCTTTTTTTTGGGAGGTTATTAAAAGATGGGAATCTCTAGGTGGGCCTTTGTGACCATCACCTAGAGAGAGGATATTTACAAAGAATGGAAATTTACAATGGCTCGGGTGAAAACTGAAGATAATGATGAAAATAACCTAAACATTACTGGGATGGCGTCGTGGTTGTGTGTTACAGGCGAATGGCGTGCTGGTGGTGCGTCGGTGTCGAGCGTACTTCTTTTCGGAGTCGTCCGGGGCATGCCTTCGGCACATTTTCTCTTTTTGTTGTTGGCGGTGCGTGCTTTGGATCTTTCTTCTTTTGTTTGTTGATGTCGTGGTTGTTTTCTTGTATTTGTGGTGTGGTCCATATATGCGTGTGTGTATGTATTCGTGCATGAGGGCGGTGTGTGTGTGTTTTGTATAGGTATGTGTGTGCGAAAACGTGCGTGGGAAGGGGGGATACATATATATAATACATATATAGTTTTTTTGTTTTTTTTTTCTTCTTCTCGCGGATGGCCGGCGGCCTATTTCTGCGCAAGGCGGATGGGGAGGGGGGCTAGGATAGGGGTAGAGAGTGTGTGTGTGGTGTGTGTGTGTGTGTGTGTGTGTGTGTGTTTGTGTGTGTGTGTGTGTGTGCATGTAGGTAGGGTGTGTGTGTGTATTGTGTGTGTGTGTGTGTGTGTGTATGTGTATTGCGGACTGCTGCGCACAGCGCGAGGTGAATGGGTGGGTGTGTGCGTGCTTTGCGTATTGCTGCACACAACGCGATGGGAGAGAGGGGGGGGGGGGGGGGGGGGGGGTGATTGTGTGTGTGTGTTGTGTGTGTGGGTGGTCCTATGCGACGCTGCCCGTGAGAGGGATAGAGAGAGAGTGGACTTCCTTGCTTGCATGGCCTGAGCGCCCGAGTGAGAGAGAGAGAGAGAATCCGCGCTAAGCTTTGAGAGAGAGTGTGTGAGGGAGAGGGAGAGGTGAGGCTTTGGGATAAGAGAGAGAGGGAGTGTGTGAGGGAGAGGGAGGGGTGAGGTGGGGAGTGGGGTATGGGAGATGTGTGGGTGAGAGGGAGAGGAGGGGTTCATCGTCTTGCATGGGAGCTTGAGGACGAGGGGGGGGGATGAGGCCGATAGAGGGTGAGGCGAGCGGGTGGGGAAGAGGGAGGAGGGGTCAGAGAGGGAATATTAGCGGGCCAAAAATGGGGGGTGGGAAAGAGTGGTAGGGGTGAAATGAGAGGGGGAATGTAAAGGTGAGTGTAAGAGTGAGTGTAAAAATACGGAGAGCGGAAGGGGGGGGGGGTTCCATACGGCTCATACAAAGGGAGCATGAGAGAGGGGTCGGGAGTTTTTTTTTAGAGCTTCTGCCTGGCCGGGGAGGGTAAATTGGGAGAGAGAGATATTAGGGAAGGGTATGTAGGTAAAAATGAGGGAGGGAGAGAGAGAGAGAGTTTTTATCCAATGCCCGTAGGTCGGGGGGGGAAATAAGCTACGATGGGGGGGTTACTGAGAGTGGGGGGGGGGGGGTGAAACGAGTTTTTTTTTCTTTTTTTTCTTTGATTTCCAAAAGTCGGCTATCATTAGCCCTCTCCCTTTTGGCTAGAGGCATTCATGCTTCTAGCCCTTCTTCTGCTTCTTCAGCTGTAGAGTTAGAGGGTTCTGCCTCTTCTGGAATGTCTAGCACGAATTCTGGGTCAAACCTAAGAAAATACCTTTTCAGTCTCCATCCATTGACTCTAGTCTTGTGAATTCTCCCATCTGCTTCCATCAACTTATATCTACCATTGTCATAGCGCTTCTTGATGATGAATGGCCCTTCCCATCTGGGTTGAAATTTCTTATCCTTCCTAGTGTCAAATCTATTGTCATATCGCAGTACTAACATGCCTTTTTCCAGTCCTTTCTCTTTAAGCCCTTGATTGAAAGTGAGTCGGCGTTGTTCTACCTGTGCTACATAGTGATTGATTGATTCTTCCCTATCTAGTTGGAGTCTCTCTAGATCCAAGATGTGGTTTCGGAGGTTTACAATTGGACGGTGTGTCTGGCTAGCCAAGACTCGTAAGCTGGCTATTTGTACCTCAATGGGTAGAATTGCCTCCTTCCCATAAACTAGATGGAAAGGAGTGAAACCTAGTGATGTTCGGAACGTTGTTCTGTAGGCCCAAAGAGCTGCCATGAGATGTTTATCCCAGTCCCCTGTGTGGTTGTTCACGTGTTTTGTGATGATTTTGCAAATCATTCCATTTACCTTCTCTACCAGACCATTGCATTGTGGGTAGTATGGTGTGGAATGCCAACATGTGATGCCTAACTTCTTCATCAATTTTCCCACCAAATCACCTCTGAATCATGGTCCTCTATCTGATATTATTTCAAGAGGAGTGCCAAAACGGAAAACGATATGCTCAAAAATGAACTTTGCCACCTCTTGGGCTGTAATGCGAGTGGTGGCCGTTGCTTCTGCCCATCGCGTCATGTAGTCTACACCCACTATGATGTACAATTTACCTGATTGGGCCCTTGGTAAGGGACCGATTGCATCTATTCCCCATTTCTCAAAAGGACCATATGAAATGATAGGGGTTTGTGGCTCGTAGGTTAACATCCGATCACTGCCCACTTGACAAGCCTTACATGTTTTACACCAATGGTGTACATCTCTGTTCAAACTAGGCCAAAAGTATCATGCCTGTAGAATCTTCCTACTGGTGATAGCTAGAGCAAAGTGACCGCCGCAAACGCCGTCATGGAAACTTGAAATTACCTCTGTGATTTCACTGGAGGTTGGCACTCGCCTAAGAATTTGATCTTTTCCCTTACAATATAAGTGGTCGTCTATAAGGCGGTACCTAGTAGCCTTCCTTACCAGCCATTGTTTTTGGACTTTGGTGTGTCCTGCTGGACATTCTCCTGTATCTAGAAAGCTGATGATATCAGGCATAGCATCACTACCTTGGAAGAGGGGTAGTTTTAATTTGATTGCTCCTACGGGAACATCTTGTATTCTTTCTTTAGCTAGTGCATTTGCCTCTTGATTTTTTGCTCTGGGGACATGGAAGAGCTTCACTTCTTCAAAATTCTTCAGAAGGTCCTTAACTTGGCAAAGTTGACCAGGTAAAACCTGATTTTTGCACTCCTAGGTACCATTTATCTGGCTTATCAAAAGCAAAGAGTCGTCGAACACATTCAGGCGCTGAACTCTTTGTGAAATACATTGTTCCAGCCCAAGGATTAGGGCTGCACATTCTACTTCATTGTTGGAGTGGGAGTGTAATAACTGCCCCATAAGACCTATTTAGGAATTTTGGAAAATTTTCAAGACCCATTTCTTATAACGCTATTAAAAAACTTAGTATTTTTGTGTAGTTTGAGCTATCATCTATTCACGGTTACACTCTATGTTTCATATACCCCTTAACATATATCTATAGGGATATGTGTATTTATATACATACTTATATGCATCAACTACAATGACATCAAAAGAATGAGAGAAGCATGGCACTAACTCAATTTGCATGTAGAAAAAGTTCTTTGAATCAGTAGCTCAGATTTGAGACAGTAACGTTAAAGAATTGGCTATATCAACACTCATAAAATGAATCTACAATAATCAAAATTAAATTTTAGAATTGAAGGGACCTCAAACTAGTGTGGTGTTTAGAAACACCAAGATAAAAAATAAAATCCAATTCACATATTTACATGGATCCAGGTATTGTACAACTCATATGAGAAAATGATACTATGCCAAGAGGCTCAATGACTATAAATACATCATTAAACTTTTCGTTTTCTCATGTATTGCTCCAATAAGTACAAGGTTTCTCTATCACAAGCTGCTTCATTTACCAACATATTGCAAGTATACTCTCGTTTGTCCCTTGCATGGATCCAACCAAGTAACCATGCAGTGATTGTTCTCTCCAAAAAACTTTCAAGCTCTTCATTTGATTGATTCCACATTTTTGGAAAAATCAAGTAGGTTCCGGGCATATTCCACATTACACTGTAAAGGGCCTCGTAATTAATTAAGGTATTATTTCCATCCAGATCATGAAAAATTCTCCATGCTACATCCAAGTTCTTATGGTATATAAATCGATATCCAATGAGAAGATCTGTCTTTTGGCATGCTGCATGTCTTGCTATGACATTAAATTTTTGATGGTGTTGTGTTGTGGAAAGCATAACTCAAGAATATGACGAGTCCTTTGCAATCTATTAGTGCTCCAAATCCACACCTCAAACCATTGCATGCAAAAATCAAGGAAAGCGAATGCATCTTTGCAAATAAAATGCCACACATTTGTACTCTCTTCAACGAGATACATATGTTTTCCCCAATCTGGGCATACATCACCATGTTGCATTTCAATGGTCTTAAGTAAAACACAACTGATCAGTTCAAGGGTCAATACTCTTATTTGTTTCCGCATAGTATCTGAGGGTGGTGGAATCAATTTCCTTCTAGGCCTATGAGTCCTCAATGACATGTGCCACCTCAATAGTAAATGCTTTGTACATTTGAAATCAAATTTATATGCTTCAGAATCTCCTGTTCCAAAAAAAAGGCATGATGGTCAATGGAAGAGATTTATTTTCAATTAACACACTGTGCACCAACATTATTTATTTTATCCAAGATATATATAGACTTAAACCTTGAGAAGACAAAAAAAGAAAATATTTTTCTTCAATGCACAGAATAAATCTTGTACAAAGAGCTCCAACCACAAAGATAAAAGAGAGACTTCTTTTCCAAGGCTGAATAACATCTAGTTGATGAAATATAAAAGTGTACATATTTGGTTCATGTTCAAATAATTGGACCCAACACATTGTTTTGGTCGGAATACTAGTACCCAACACATTGTTTTGGTCAAAATATTCTTAACACATTTCCACCACTCTAGATGTATGTGAACATTCCAAGTGATTGAGTCAACGCGCACGCCAAGCCCTTATTGGTTGTTTTCTTCCACCCGCAATAACAAATATGCTAGATTAGATAAAAATTTGATTTTATTTTTTATAATTTTTTGATAAATCTAAAGTGAGTCCTAGCCATAAGATTAAGTAAGCCTTTTGTAGCTTTGATATGTATGCTTTTGCTTCAACTCCGCTAATGAAATGACCACGACCATACCCCAAGCTAGTAGCATAAGCAATAGCATGTTGATCACTCAATTTTTTTTTTTTTGTGAGACAATTTTAACAAGTTCAACTGGTTTGAAGATAATAGGGGCACACCAAACTTGGATGCCAACATAGCTGGATCCTTGCTTAAGGAGTTTACTACTTTCTTGCCTCTACTTTCTTGAACATAACTTAACTTTTTATTGCACAATGGTAGCTGTGAAGATGCACAAGATGAGCTTTCCACTTCGACTGAATTGTTGTCAAGTTCTTCCCTTAGAACTTGGACATTGAACATGCCCCATTCTTCCATAATGTCTTGAAACTTTGTAAATAGTTCATGACCCTCTGTGATTGGAGATTGTCCTAGCCGATTGAGTGAAATAACAGATCGAATGTCATCTGTATTATTTAGATTTAAAAGGTATGGTAGAAGCTCATTGCAAAGAAGATAGTCAGGTCTCCCTTGAAAACTTTCAGGGTATAAGTAGTTATCATTTGGGTTAATACATCCCTTGAAAGGGCTATCATCAATGAGCAATGTATTCTTTCTACTGCATAAATTCCTGCACTGATACCAAACCCTCAACAAAGGCTTAAACATAGCCTCAACATTAGGCTTATCCGGTCTATACACTTTTCGAAGATTATGGATGTAGCAATCTTCTTGTCCCCATACCATAAAGAAATGATATTTTTTATGTGCATGATTTTCAAGAGTGTTCACATAAGTGGAAACATTCTTTTGTAGCATGGTGGACCAAATACCAACATAAAAGTACTGACATATCTCATCCAAAAATTCAAAACAACCCGGGCGAACAACAATTGTGGTGTGACCAAGGTCAATTTTGACACAATCTGTACATGGATGCCTCTTGTCTTCTTTGTTGAGTAAAACTCCATTAAGATCAAGAATGAGTGCATGTTTCTTCATGCTGATTGCATGAGAAATATTTTTTGCATACGATACAAAAGATGATAATGATTTAAGTTTTTGCACTTATAAATCTCAAAACAAGGGACCATATATTTGCAGCACACAATTGTAAATTGCACACGTTTATTTACGTCTCATACTCCCATACTCATCTATAATGATGTCTCCTAAAAGTGATTGCATTTCTCTATTGATGTGGGAAGATTGAAAGACTAGTTTATCTCCATCTCTCTCAAAAGAATATAAGCTTCCAAGTGGCGTACGTTTTTGTGCATCAGGACGTAGCTCCTCAACATTGATGTCTACTTGTGGCACACTGGATCCTTGATTTTGAATGTCAATTTTTTCCTGCAAAGACAACATAATAGAATTTTGTATTATCTTTCAAAAAGGGCCATATCTATACTAATCACATTGGACAAATAAGTACCTTTGTTTTTCTGACCAACTTCAATCCCTTGCTCCCTTTCTTGAATGATCTGGACTTTGTTTGTATTTGGTGTCGCTTTTCCAGTCCCTTTGTCAGTTTTTTCTTGTATGTCCTTGGTTGCAAGAGTCGCTTGGAGCTCTTCATTGGTTTCACCCTTCTTCTCACTACCCTCTGCATCCTCATCTCTTTGAGGCATGTTGTTAGTGTCGTGTGAAGGTTTTGGAGAATTTTGCACAACAAAATCACTTTGATGCTCTACAACCACCATCTCCTCTTCACTATTCCTAATGTCACTTTCATGAATTTGGGTCTCTCCAATTGTAGGTAGCATGTTCTCGCTCTCTTTAGTCATGTCATTTGAAGTTTTTTGAGAGGTTTGTTCTACAAGATCACTTTTGTGCTCCACAAGATCGCCTTTATGAAACTCGGTCTCTCCAACAATGGTGGGTAGCACTTGTGCTGCTTGAGATATGTTATCTCCGTCTTCTATTTTGTTGTCTTCATCTGAAAGATGAAAAAAGCCAAATTTTTACCTATTTAGAAAATAGTCTAGTGTATTTTCAATAACCATAGAATCCATTTCATTTCCATGATCTAACCCAAACGTTTTATGCTAGAAAGGCTCCATTTAGCACATTAACACAAAAATGCTAACCTAGAATGATACCTAAAGCACATTTGAAAGTGAGGCTTAATCTTAAGCTCAAGCCTAGGGCTTAAGTCTCAAAGTTTAGGCTTTTGTTTCAAGCCTAAAACTTAAGTCTCAAAATTTATGCCTATGTTTGAAGTTTAAAATGTAAGTCTTAAGCCCTTTTTAGTCTTCATCATTCACCATGTGAAAACCTTTTATACTATGTGCACTGAAGACCTATTTATAAAACCCCTTATCTATGAATTTTTCAAGGTATCATCCAATTTTCTTCATAATATATAAGTATTTTGTTATTTGTAACATTTTTTTGCTACAATGCTCATGAGACTGGACTCATATGGTAGTGCTACACTAACATACAAAGGCAAGGCTCGAACTTAAGTTCGATCCTACAAAATAAATTTTAGTTTCTTGTTATAGATTATGACTCTTTGTCTTTCTTAACACATGTAATCGCTACAATAGCATATGAAATTGTGAGCTTCACTTGGAAGTACTGAGGTAGGATTCTATGACAAGGACTTTTGAGGCTCAGACTTAAGTTCATGCCTAAGGCTTAAGTCTTAACCTTAAGCTTATGTTTCAAGTGTAAAGCTTAAATCTCAAGCCATGTCTAGTCGCAACGCATTCACTATGTATAAAATTATTATATTGTGCACATCTAGGGCCTATTCAAAAAACCTTTAACTATGAATTTTTCAAGGTATGATTCTTTTTACTTCATGATCTGTAAGTATTTCTATTTGGAAGATTATATTACTACAATGCTCTTGAGATTGGCATAACATGGTAGTGCTCATGAGCTCGGCCTCACATGGTAGTGCTACACTAACATATGGAGGCAAGGTTGAAACTTAAGTTCGAGCCTACAAACTAAATTTCAATGCCTTGTTAGGTACAAAGATATTATTAGTTTCACGTACCATATGCAAGTGCTACACTAGGATAAGGAAGTTCAAGTCTCACTTAGAACAACTCAGCCATGACTTTTTTGATTGAAGTTCATACACAAGTGCTTCACTATCTCTCCTTGTTAGGCTTGAACTTAAGTTTGAGCCTCATTAGTGTTTGGTAATGCTTCATTATTGTCTCACCAAAACCAAAATTTCTTACTCTTAAAACACATCTGTATGTTAGCTATGCTTTGTGAATTGACACTTTAAATAAATAGATGTGCTTTGTGATGGCTCAAACTCAAGTTTGATCCCCCCCATCATTTATTAAAACAACAACAATTAAATCTAATTAAAATGACATACAGACACAAGATAATATTAAGAAAATAGTGTTGAAGGACCTAAAGTATCACAATTGATCAATTCAATACACTATCCTGCCTTTTTACACTCTAGGAGTCTGTGGGTACATGACAATGGCATGCATCATTAAACCTAGTATCAAAAATACTCTAAGAAGTATTCGCACCTTGTTCATCACCTACTACAATGTCTTGAGGGGCTCTATCATCCTCTTGTGCATCCTCATTTCCTGCATCATCATCCTCATTATCTTCATCATCCTCATCATCCTCTTTTGCACACTCAACATCCACAATTGGACTCATTTCTCCAACATTGTCTTCCCCCCCTTGATGATCAAAATTCGTAGCTTCTTGAACTTCACTATCATCCATGTTGTCTACGCTATTGTTGTCTTCATTTCCATCAACATCCTCTCCACTGCTTTGTTGCTCATCGATGTCAAGATTGTTAAGGTCTTCTTTTTCTTTATCATCCAGTTCCACTGTTTGTCTCGCAAGTGATGCTTGACTTGCACCACACCACTCATGCAAGGAAGGATTTCTCTCCAAAAGACTATAGCATTGAGATTCTAACTCCATTGCTTCAAAATCATATTTACATAGAGCAATTTCCCTTATCTTCTTCGACAAGCTTTGCTCCAACACAACTCCACCGCAAACAATTTCCAACACATAGCTTTGCTCAGACAAAACCCTATGATAAGGCCATCAATGAAGTTTCTATCAATAAATTCATGATCCTTGCCACAAGAGCCTGAGAAAAAGACTCTTTTTGTATGAGCTTTGTCAATAGCCTCAAACCTATCAACCTTGCTAACAAAAGAGCAACCATTGCAGAGTCCACAATTCCATCTATCCATGAGTCATCTCTTGTTGCTTGGATATTTCCATATTCAATATGGACCTTAGTTGACTGGCTAGAAACCCCTTCAACAAGCATTCCGATATTGATGAAATCAATGAAACACACAAGCACATATTCGTATTGTGCATTCAATGTGTTTAGATTGAGTGCCAAATTTGCAAAAAAATCTATAGAGAGCTTTTCTTTAGTACCATGAAGATCCAAGAAAACCAATTGAAATGGTACGTGCTCTCTATTGCAAAAGTCTTTGATCTTCCCCGTATCAAAGCCCACCCCCTTGATTCTCCATGGAATAGACTCATCTTGAGATATTATGCCCATATTAGCTCTATAAAGATGATTGAGGAGAGTTATTACACTTTTTGGAAGTGAGGGTGGAGTCTTCTTTGCTCTGTTGAGGGAGTCCTTGACATAGTACTGGCTATAGATCCTCATTTGATTGTACTCATGCTCTCATAGCTTGTACTTCTCACAAACTTTCTCCCAAGATAAATTTTCCCTTGTCAAATCAAAGAAGAATGATATTATTGCTTCTTTCAACACTCGATCTGTTTTTAGCTCCCAAGCCATCTCATCCATGTCCATTCTATGAGGGGTATTCTTGATCTTCTTTAGCAAGATGGTTTTGTCTAGGATTGCATTTTGTAGTTCAAGAAATTCTTTATTCTCAAGGCCTGAAATGCACCTTAACAATGTAGGTGCCAGTGTTGCTATGCCAGGTGCTTGTCGAATCTGACCACCCTTCATAGTTAGAAATTTAGGATTTTCGTTGGAACCTTCGTCAATTGTTTCTCCCTTTGTATTTTGTAGCAAGCCTCGAGCATATTGTCTCACGATCTTGACCCAATTCTTCCATATCTTCTCATCACATAGAAGCAAATGCAAGTCGGTCTTGACAAATCCCTTTTGAAGTGTGTGCTCTCTTGTCTCAACAAAGGTCTGCAAAATTGAAAATTCCAACATCAATATTGACAAGGCTCTAACTTGTGGGATTGAGACATATACTTAATAAGTTCAAGCCTAGCTAGATTGAATTGTTTCTTTATATTCTCACATACATCTATGCAAAGTCCAAAATACATGGGTATATGTAAGTGGGGCTCAAACTTAAGTTCGAGCCTCGCTTAGCCTCATATGCAAGTGACACTAAATCTTAAGTTAAAACCTCAATTTAAGTTCTAAATGAGCACATGGAGGTCTTGATTGAGCCTATGATAGACTCTAGTTTACAAATAGATATTGATTAAAAAGACTCACATCCATGTTTTCAAAGAATCAAACAAGTACCTTCCAAGCCTCAAAGTCCTTCTTGGTTTGGTTGACACCAGGTGCTGGCTTAGAAGGACAACCATTTGCATGCCAGTGTGCTCATGCTTGCATAAGTTGGTTAAAAAATGGCTCCTTTTGCACTGACATTGCAACAGATAGATTTGCATCTTTGGAGATTTCACGAGAGATCTTTGGTGGGCAATTGAGAATAATCTTTGATCGTCTATATTTGAACTGTTGACGCAATTGAGGGGTAACCTTTGCAACGTTTGCACCTTGCAAACGTTTTGCAGCACCAATGGAGTGTTGTCCAGAGATGATCCAATAACAATCAACATTGCAAACATCCTCTTTCGCAAGTTTGTAAAGAGGATGTTTTTTGGAAGGATCACAAGGAATCAAAATTGCTAGTATCCCCTCTTGCTTTGGTTCTTGAATGAAGTCTAAAGTAAAAATCCTGACCCAATCTAGATTTAATCTTCTGTACACATAGTTTGATGGAGCAGGAAAACACCTTGTCACCTCAATGCTAAAGACTTCATTGATCCCAAAAGGATAGAATCCCTTCTTAATTTCTAAAGAGGTCAGTGCCTTGTTATCTTCGGATGGAGTTTCCATGTCCATCAACTCCTCTTCCGAAACCTCTTTTTCTTTTGCACTCTTTTTCATCTTCCTCTTTTCTAGTTTTTGTCGATCTTCCTCAAGAGTAGAATCATCCTTTGCCTTTCTTTTTCTTCCGAGTCCTTGTGCATCTTGCCCTTGTGAACCTTCTTGCTCCTCTAAATTAATGATGGCAGTGATCTTCTCTACATGTGTTGAAGCGCTTGCATGGGCACCTCTTGATGCTGCAAGTGCACTCCTAACTATGGCTTTCCCTGTCTTCTCCACAACTTTCTTAGGTAGTGTCCCTATTGGTTTCTTTGCAGGTACAATCTTCTTTGGTAAGCTCAAGACTCACTTTGCATGTTTCACTACCTTCACTAGGTCTTCCACAGAGTCCACACCCGAGTCTTCTTGATTAGTGAAGCTGGAGATCTTCAATCCTAATTTTACAATAGAATTTTCTTTTCCTAGTTTGCTACCATTCATGTCTGCTACATGAAAAGTGCCCAATGATAAGCAAAACTTGTTTGCCTTTGTGGTCTCTCCAATAGGTAGCACATTACATGCAAAGCATGTCATTGCTGTTGCATCCACATCATCTTTGACACCCACAACAATCCCCATGTCTCCATATTTCATATCACCTTGTGACAAATATAGATGGATGTCACCTTTGTAGTTTGCATCTGTATCGTAGGTATCCACAAACCACTTCACTCATTCTTCTTTTGTTAACTCAAAGGTCTTGTCAACCTTTATTCTTGGAGTAGTAGTTTTGGCGTGAGTGGACATTCCAAGAACATCGAGTGTGAATACTTGTGCACCCTGCTCTGGTATACTTGGTACATTGGAAGCCTCCATTCTTGAAACAACCAAAAAGAACAATGTTAGAACCTAAACAAGGAGCATATGTTTAAGTTAAATAGTACATTTAAAAAAAAACACTAGCATGTGTAGGCGAGGCTCGAACTTAAGTTTGAGCCAAAAGATGTTGTTTTGTACCCTTGCTAGCCACAAGGATGTCATGAGAGTATTCTTGCAAGTTAGTGCTACATTAAATTTGAGCCTAAAAGTGAAGCTCTATGATTTTTCTAGCTAGAAGGATGCCATGAGGCTAGGCATGCACCCTAGTGCTACATTAGCATATGGAGAGGAAGCTCAAACTTAAGTTTGAGCCTAAAAGTGATTTTTTATTCCCTGATGCACTTGAGGCTCGAACTTAAGATCGAGCCTAAAGGTGCTATTCTATGCTGTTGATAGCCACAAATATGTCATCAAGCTAGCCTTCCATGCTAGTGCTACACTCAAATATGCAAGTGGGGATCAAACTTAAGTTTGAGCCTCTTGTCATTGGTAACCAAAAGGATGCCATGAGGCTAGACTTAAGTTCAATCCTAAGTGTCTTTCTATTCTTGCATGAATCCTAAAAGGACTTAGTGAATCTAGATTTTCATGATAGTGCTATACTAACATATCTAGGTGAGGCTTGAACTTAAGCTCGAGCCTCTTGCCTCTGGTAGCCACAAGGATGTCCCTTGGCTAGCCTTACACCCTAGTGCTACAATAGCATATGCAAATAAGGCTAGCCACAAGGATGTCATGAGGCAAGCCTTGTATCCTAGTGCTAAAGAATATGCACTTGAGGCTCGAACTTAAGATTGAGCCTAAAGGTGTTCTTATATGCCCTTGGTAGCAACAAGCCCTACATGCTAGTGCTACTCTAGTACATGCAGGTGAGGATCGGACTTAAGTTTGAGCCTACTGGCATTGGTAGCCACACAGATGTCAGGAGGCTAACCTTACACCCTAGTGCTAAAGTAACATATACAGTTGATGCTCAAACTTAAGTTCAAGACATACTTGCTATATTAGCATATGTAGGCAAGGTTTGAACTTAATCTCGAGCCTCTTTCCCTAAGTAGCCACAAGGATGTCATTATGCCAGACTTGCTACAATAGCATATGTAGGCAAGGTTTGAACTTAAATTTGAGCCGGTTTCCCTAAGTAGACACAAGGATGACATTAAGTTAGACTTGCTATGTTAGCATAAGTAGGAAAGGTTCAAACTTAAGTTTGAGCCTCTTTCCCTAAGTAGCCACAAGGATGTCATTAAGATAGCCTACAATAGCATATGCAGGCAAGGTTCGAACTTAAATTGAGCCACTTTCCCTAAGTATTCACAAGGATTTCATTAGGTTAGACTTGCTATACTAGAATATGTAGGCAAGGTTCGAACTTAAGTTCAAGCCTCTTTCCCTAAGTGCCACAAGGATATCCCTCGGATAGCCTTACACATTGGTGCTACAATATCATATGCAATTGAGGCTTAAACTTAAGTTTGAACCTAAAGGTGTTGTTATGTTCCCTTGGTATCCACAAGGATGTCATGAAGCTAGATTTTCATGCTAGTGCTATACTAGCATATGTAGGCAAGGCTCAAACTTAAGTTCGAGCCTCTTGCCCTTAGTAGACACAAGGATGTCATGAGGAAAGCCTTGCATCCTAGTGCTACATTAGCATATGAAAATGAGGCTTGAAATTAAGGTGCTATTCGATACCCATGGTAGCCACAAGGATGGAATTAGGCTTGCATTCTAGTGCTACACTAGCCTATGCAAGTGAGGATCAGCCTCTTGGAATTAGTATCTCTAAAAGGATGAGTCTAGACATACTCCCTAGTGCTACAATAGATTATACAATTGAGGCTCGAACTTAAGCTCGAGCCTCAAAGTGTTTTTCTTTTCCTTTGGTATCCACATGGATGTCATGAAGCTATACATGTATCGTAGTGCTATACTGACATTTGTAGGCAAGGTCTACACTTAAGTGCAAGCTTTTTCACATTGTTTGCCACAAGGATGCTATTCTATGACCTTAGTAGCTATAAGGATTTCACAAGGCTAACCTTTCCCCCTAGAGCTACAATATGAAATACTCAAACTTTAGCTTGAGTCTAAAGATATTTTTCCATGTCCTTGATAGCCACAAGGATGTCATGAGGCTGTGACCTTGCATTTTAGGGCTACATAGCAAGCAAGGCTCTTTCCATTGGTAGCTACAAGGATGTTAGGAGGAAAGCCTTGCATCCTAGTTCTAAAGAATATGCACTTGAGGCTCAAACTTAAGATCGAGCCTAAAGGTGTTCTTCTATGCCCCGTGTAGCAACAAGCCCTACATGATGGTGCTACTCTACTATATGCAAGTGAGGATCGAACTTAAGTTTGAGCCTACTGGCATTGGTAGACACACAGATGTCATGAGGCTAACCGCACACCCTAGTGCTAAAGTAACATATACAGTTGAGGCTCAAACTTAAGTTCAAGGCAGACTTGATATATTAGCATATGTAGGCAAGGTTCGAACTTAAGCTCGAGCCTCTTTCCCTAAGTAGCCACAAGGATGCCATTAAGCCCGACTTGCTACAATAGCATATGTAGGCGAGGTTCGAACTTAAATTTGAGCCGCTTTCCCTAGAGCTATTATGCTCTAGCCCTAGTTAAGTCTCAAGCACTTGCATGAGGCAACGATATCATGCTAAAATATCCACAATAAGCTCCTGAGGTCACACTAGAGTGGAATATGCTAGTGCTTTGAGAGCATTAGAAGGTGAGGTTTAAGATACATCAGCACATTGTTCTAGTTTCTCAACAAGGAAACAAGGCACCAAAAATGAGCTAAATATCAAAAGCAAAGAATCTATGTCAAGTGGAAATGTCACACTCAGTACCCAACCAAGTAAGTGTTGTTATCTATCTTTTTCTTTAAGTAGATTAATTACTTAATTACAGTTTTAAAAAAAGTTAATTAAAATATTGATTGATTAAGTACTCTAATTAAAGAATAGCCACTTACTTTCAATTTATAGAGCGTGATTTTAGATGTAGTTGTAGTTTGATTAACTTAATGATAGAGTTTTAAAGGTGTATCAAGGAGACGGTAGCAAACAATAATGAGTATAAGCGTCATTAGAAGTAGATTAAATAGAGATTAGAAACTAATAGAATGATATTGAAGACTGAACTTTTGAGATGTAGGTCTAGGAGAGATTAAGAGGAAGGGAGGGAGTGATTAAGAGGAGGCAAGGGAGATTACATAGAGAGATTAGGGAGTGATTAAGAGGAGGCAAGGGAGATTACATAGAGAGATTAGGGAGTGATTAAGAGGAGGCAAAGGAGGTTACACAAAGAGATTAGAAGAGATTAGGGAGTGATTAAGAGGAGGCAAGGGAGATTACACAAAGAGATTAGGGAGTGATTAAGAGGAGCCGATGGTAATTACACAGAAATATTAGAAGAAGATATCGCGCACACACACACACACACACACGAGAGAGAGAGAGAGAGAGAGAGAGAGAGAGAGAGAGAGAGAGAGAGAGAGAGAGAGAGAGAGAGAGAGAGAGAGAGAAAGAAGTGCACCTGGATAAGCCTTTCGAATTTGAAATTCAAATTTCAAATCTAAACTGCAATCAGATCTTCACCTGCAAATCAAAAAGAGAAAGATATGCACACACACACACACAGAGTTAATGTAGAGCGTTTTGGGACTGCAAATAGATTCATAGAGGAGAGGGAGATGGGAAAGTAAAGAGCCATACCTCTCATGTCGTCCGTCAGTTTTTTCACTGTCTGCACAAAAACCGAAACCCTGTTTTAATGTAGAAGAGAGAGAGAGGGAGAGAGAGAGAGATAGAGAATTAATCTAGAGTTGTGAAAAAGATCCTTCTGGGGCCGCGAGCAGATTCGCAGAGGGCAAGGATATGCGGGAGTAAAGAATCTCACCTGTCGCGCCGTCGTCGAATTCGTCACAGTCTGTAGAAAAATCCAAAACTATTATAATATAGAAGGTTTTAAAAGCATTAAAAAGCCTTTAATAGCTTTTCCCACCAACCCTACCAAGGTTAGATTAGCAAAGTCACATGCGTGGACCAAAACTAATGGTTTTCATGATGGTTAAAAGAAGTGAAAAAAGAACTTTTCACGAAAATCAGCATAACTTTCACATACGGAGTCCGATTGCAAAACTTTTTTTATGAGCCTGTAGCTTGAGAGCGGCTCTACCCTTTTCTGAAAAAATCCTTTTTTTACGAAAAGGTTTTATGAATAGTTCTAAAAAAAACGACGTTTAAGAGGTCAAAAAATTCGACGAAGTTAGGGGTGTCTAGAACTAGTTTTTTGAGAGTTTTGGGAAAATAATACTCACAAGTTGGACATAGTTTTTACTTCCCATGGCTAAAACCTCTTAGGATCAATGAGTGAGGGACCCACCTCCACCAACCATCTTCCTTAACCGATTTCATTGCACCTTTTTGCATGTAAAATTGTCCTGCTGCAACACATAAAACACTACGACTATAATCACCAAGAATTGATTTACACATAAACAACTGAGAGAAAAAACTCATTGTATTTTGAATGTCCATCAACGCTCAATTGTCATAGCATAATATCCAAGGCCACCTATACTTAAACTAATGTCCTATCCTAAAAGAAAACTATATGACTAACTAGGCTCGATTCACCCACTTATGCAACTACTTTGAAGCCTCACCTTCTTGTAAGATCCGACTCTTTTGATAGGTCATTCAAGGAAACTTGGGTTTGATGTAAAGCTCATCATGATCTTGGCTCCACCTTACAACTCTTTAAATGTATAATATAGCTCGAACTTCAATTTGAGTCTCCTTCCAAATTCAAGGCTACTTCAACATAGCTTGGGTTTTTTCTCACACCTGTTGTTGCTCGTAGATTTCTAACACTTGAATGTGCATCTATGCTCAAACTTGAGTTTGAGCCTTCTACCAAATTCCATGGGTGCCTCCATGTAACTTGGGCTACATCTTGCAACCCGTGTGACAAGTATAGATTTCTAACACTTGGATGTACATTTAGGCTCAAACTTGAGATCGAGCCACCTACAAAATTCCATGCTTGCCTCTATGAAACTTTGGCTTTGTGAAACTCTTTTTATCTAGGTATTTATAGCACTTATATGTACATCTAGGATCAAACTTGAGCTTTTTGAGCCTCGTACCGTCGTGCGTGCGTTGACTTATAGCTTGAGATCCATCTTGCAACTATTTTAAGCTAAAGATTTCTAGCACTTAGACCTACATTTAGGCTTTATCTATGCTCCGACATTGTAACTTAGACACCATATTGGACCTATTTTCAACTTTAGATTTCTAGCACTTAGATGTACATTTAGGCTCAAACTTGAGCTCGAGCCTCCTACCATCCCCAATGGGTTGATTCAGTATAACTCAAGATCCATCTTGTAACTCTTGTGAGCTATATATTTCTAGCACTTGGATGTGCATAAAGGCTCCATCCTCCTATCAAATTCCATGGGTGCCTCTACAATGTAACATAGTCCCTATCTTGCAACTCTTGTCAGTTTTATATTTCTAGCACTTGGATGTACATACAGGCTCAAACTTGAGCTCGAGCCTCCTACCATCCTCCATGGATTGACTCAGTGTAGATTTTCTTAATTGAATGGGATGCAAGATTTTGCCAAAATTGTGAGTGTATCTTGGGAATGCATTAAATTTTGAGTCATATGTTCAGACATACAATTTTACTGATATCTCTTGATTTTCTAAAAAATTGCAGGGTCCAAAACAAGGTGATTGAGTGTTTCTTGTTGATGGTTCCACAAGGAAATCTCGTGGGGTTATTCATTCCATTGATGCATCTCAACGTTGTGGTTTTGAATTGATTGGCACAACATGTGTGGCGATACATGTACTAGAAAGTTTTGATGACACCTTCTTGATTCCATTCGTCACAATGGATGCAAGAACCATGTCTCAAGCAGTTGGAAGCATCATCAAATGGCCATTGCATAATATTGTTATGGACAGAGGAAAATCTCACACAATAGATGAGGATTTTCTTGTTGGTCAAGAAGATGGCTTGATAGATAGAGTGAGTTGGAAAGAGAAAAGAGTCATTCTTTGGGCTGATAATAGATCTACAAAACTTGGTAATGAAGTGGTATTGCTGGTCCACCCATATGAGGCTATAAACTGTACTGAACTAGGTGAGAGTAGCTTGGGTGTCATTGTGGAAGGGTCGATGCATCCACATCAAAGTGTTATTTCAAGTTTGAATTTGGTAAGCTAGCCTATTAGGCAGCTCACATTTGACAATGGTGAGCCCTTGATCAAAGACACTGGATCCTCTTCTGCCATTGAGGGTATTCAAGATTTCCTCATGGAAGAAACGAGAGATTCCCTTGACAGCTTATATGCTTCCAGTGATGACTATGAGGATGATGGAATACATCCAACACTGAAACTATTTTTGAAGAAGGTACCACCAGTACAGAACTAGGTCTTCTTCTTCATACTCAAAATGATAGAGAGCAGGATGCCATTGCCGGTGACTATGATATAAGAGATAGGACAGGTAAGAAAAGGAGTTATGTACATAAAGTTAGGTCTAGAAAAAAAAAGGTAATGCTCATGCTTTCAACAAACAATGTGATGCTGCAAACATTCACAAAGTTGCAACAATTGATTGTTGTGAGATGCGATGCTGCCAGATTGGAAAGAGATCCAAAATCATGCAAGCGAGGGTAGACTTTTGGGGACAAAGCTACACTAGTCAATGCACACTTGTATTGGATTGTATGAGCATGGCTCATAGAAAAGATCAAGAAGAGGAATGCTTTGAGTTTACTTTTGATGGAAAGAAGGTATGTAGTAAAGCATGGTATGTAATGCATGGAATAGGAAAGTCAACATTTTACAGGCTGCGTAAAAAATTCTTGGATAGAGCATGCAATGGCAATCATGGAAACACTGGAATAATAAGGAAGAGCTTGACACATGTTGAGATGGAAAAAGCACTCATACAAGGCTTCATAGATAATAATGCAGATCAAATGCCACATAAGTCAAGGACAACCATGCATGGCACTCGGGAAACTCAACGTGTTCTACCAACGATGTACAAACAAGTGGACATTTTGCGGGAAGTAAACGACACACTTGTCACAATGGAATACAAAACGTTGTCACAGCCAACATTCTCAAGGTTGTGGAACACAGTCTTCAAGACAGTCACTTTATCAAAATCAAGTACATTCTCTAAATGTGACATTTGCACATCCATAAAGGTCAAGCTGGAGTCTACCAAGAATCAGGTGGAGCATGCTAGATACATGGCACAAAGGAGATCACACATGTTGCAACAAATGAGCTGTAGAAATCTGTACTATGCTTGGAGGAGCTCTTCAGAAATGAATCCAACCAAGTTCTTGTGCATTATACATGAGAAGATGGACCAGAGTAAGACTGCTATACCACAAATTAAACCAGTTCCAAAATCTCTCAATGGAGTTGAGAGGCTTCCAGTATCCTTGACAGGAATGCTCACTCATGGACATGGACAAACAGCTTATGGTCACTTTGCATTGGTATTATGGCAGAGTGATCCCAACTTCACAATTGCATCCCTCTCAAAATGTCTAACTTAGAAAGAAGAGATAAACATATGTTTGGTGACTTGAGCTTAGAAAACTCAAGTGTATAATCACGAACAAATCTTTTTGATTGTGTTTTTTCTACAGCTTCTCTCTATCACCATATGAAAGTGCTTAAGGAGAAAAACCAGTACTGCAAGGAACAGAGTGCTCAGAATGAAGAGGTAGAGACTAATCTAATCACAGCTGTGAATGTGGAAACAGAGAATTTTGCTTCTAGATAGGGAAATGATTGTCCAAGGATGCAGTCAATCTTTGGTGCTAATGCACATGTACAAGAGGATGGCAATGTATTTGGGTTCAAGAGGTTGCCAAGAACATTGTTGTTGCAACTTGACAATTGTGGTTCAAAAAATAAGAATCAATATGTGTTTTCATACCTATCATTGTTGGTTTCACGAGGAGTCTTTGACATTGTACAACTTGGATTTCTTATGGTTGGTCACACTCATGAAGACATTGATGCATTGTTCAGTCGCTTTTCTAAGAAGCTTAGAAAACGAGCCATTTTTACATTTCCACATTTGATGAAGATCTTCAGTGAGTGTGTTAGCATGCATCCAACACCTTTTCTCCTACAAAAGGTAGCAGACTTTAAATGATTTGTAAAGGGGTTCTTACATGATGGAGCAGATAGCTTAGTGGGTCATTCAAAGCCATTGCAATTCAGGTTCTATATGAGTGATGGAATACCTTTGATGCAATACAAAGTGCACCCTAAAAATGTGGATTGGTTACCCGAAAATGGTATAGAGTTATGGAAGAGAAATGACCAAGGAGGAGCCAAGCTTCCTGAAGGTGTTCCAAAAGTATTACCACCCTTTGAGTATGTTAAAGATAGTGAGAAAGTTATGGAAGGAATAAAGAAGTATGTTAGTTGGTGGAAAGATCACTTGCAAGAGAAAGGAGATGAAAGTGAGTATGCTAGGTGGATCAACCCAGTTCTTATGTACTGGGAGAATATCATGCAAGCTATGCAAAACCCTGGACAAAGTGAAAACACTTTATTTGATGACTTTTGGCCAAGGAGAATGCATGAACAAGATCATCCTCTTGAAGTTCCATTGGAAGATGGTCTAGATGAAGCACTTGATATAATAGAGGGCCACTATTGTGGTCCAATGCACAACAAACCTGTTGAGGAGTTCAACCCAACTCTTGATGTGGCAAAGGGAGACTTTGTACTTGTGCAACCTTGTGATGAAAATTACCCAATTTGGTTAGGAGTGGCAGCAAAATAGATATTGATCAGAACAATGACTCGGCAACCTATCTTCAAGTGAAGATACAATACTGGGCACCAATTTCAAAGAAGAAGAATGCAAGTGATGTGGAGGTTTACAAGGATTGTTGGAACAAGTATTGGAGAGAGAACATCAATGATCCTCAACGTTGGGAAGACACTAGCTGCATCATTTGGGCATGGAAGCCCAAGGGTGGACGAATTCCTGAAAAAATCAAGATTCCAAAGGCAATAATCCTCAAGGCCAAAGAGAGTCAGTTGAAACTTGATGAACATGAGGCACCATCAAATGTCAATGCAAATGAAGAGGAATGATCTCTTAGCATTCGCCTTTCAACTTTGTAATCTTCTAGAAATGGGTCCAATTAGTTCACCCATAGCTATGGTCATTATCAACATTGATAATGGCATCCCACCTTTGTAATATTCAAGAAATCCTATTCAATATGAATGGTGTTTTTTTCACATTAGTCACCCAAGTTTTTCTTGCAACTTACATTTTAATTGTTTTATCAAATGAAGCATGTGTGGGAAGAAAATTTTTGGTGCATGAGCATGTGTGTGTGTGTGTGTGTGCACGTGTGCGTGAGTGTGTATGTGTGTGTGTGTATTTGTAAACTAACATATGCACAAACACTCTAGTGTATAGTATGGTTGGTTAAAACGGACCATATTGGATCTGCATCCACTAAACATTGTATCTTGGTTTTCATATGTGCAACAAACTAGTACAATACAACCTTACCTCAATTCCATCAGACACGAAGAATCATCCCAAATGTGTGAATTTTTCCCTATTTTCCTAAATAGGTGTTCCATGGAGAATACTCTTTCTTGTTGTTCATTGAAAATGACCATGCCTGCTGCAGACTGATCCATCGTTCTCTTGTATGCCCCGTCAAAGAAAAGAGAGTGAGCTCTCTCTAGCTTAGGACTTTCTTTTGCTGGTGTTCCTTCCTTTGCTTCCGTGTTGACCTTTAGCTTCTTCTCATAATGGCGATGAGTGAGAATCCCCGCTAAACTAGCCCTAGTGGAGTTTTCTACTTGCATGGTGTAGTCAAACTCTTGTAGTCTAATTAACCACTTTGAGATCCTAGATGAGACATCCATGTGTCGCATTACAGATGGGAAAACCTCTTCCATTGTCAGGATTAAAAATGGTCTAGGCAGGAGATAGGAGTGGAACTTTGTGGTAGCAAACATTAGTGCCAGAAACATTAGTGGAACTTTGTGGTAGCAAACATTAGTGCCAGAACCATATGTTCTACTTCGGTGAATCCTTTTTTTGATGGGGTCATGACTCGACTAGAGAAGTAAATAGGGCGCTTGAAAGAAGTTTTGGGATCCTTTTGCATTAGCATTGCTCCCAGTGTATCATTTCCCACACAAGGGTTCACATAAAACGGCTCGTCCCACTTAGGAGGTGAAATAGTGGGAAGCTTAGCTAGGATTTTCTTCACCTTAGTAAATTGCTGCTCATTCTCTTCACTCCATGAGAAAACATCCCTCTAGGTGAGTTGTTGTAGGGGAAGGACCACTTGAGATAGTAGGTGAATGAACCTGCTTAAGTATCTTACCTTCTGAAGGAAAGAAACCAGCTGCTTGGTGGTGGTGGGTGATGATAGAGATACCAGAGCCTGAATCTTGCTAGAATCAGCCTCGATTCCTTTTGCTGAAATTACATGACCAAGGAGAGTGAATTTTCTCTCACCAATATGACACTTGTCTACGTTGAGTTGGCCACCTAAGGTTTGCAGCCTGGTTAAGCCATCATAGACTTTGCTTAAATGAAGGGCTCGTGAGCTATAGATGCAAAAATCATCTATGAAAACCCGTATTGATGTTCCAAAGTAGGGTTGGAAAACAAAAGTCACATAGCGTTGAAATGTGGCTGGGGCGTTAGTGAGGCCAAACAGCATCACTCTATAGGCAAAACATCCCCAAGGTGTGATGAAGGTTGTCTTCTTCTAATCCTCCTCTGCAATGCTAATCTGGAAGTATCTTGAGTAGCCATCTCATACTGTGTAGCATTCGTGACCTGCCACTTCATTGAGTATTTCATCCTGGAATGGGAGGGAAAGTGGTATCTCTTTGTGGCTGCATTGAGAGGTTTGTAATCCACACAGACTCTCCACTTACCATTTCTTTTGTGTGACTACTACTGGGGAGACCCATTCTGAGTCTTCGACAGGGTAGATGAAACCTGCTTGTAGCAAACTTTTGACTTCTTTAAGCAATGCCTCTTGTTGGATTACTCCAAGTCTTCTGAGCTTTTGTACTACGGGTTTACTGCCTTCCTTGAGCTTTATGTGGTGTTGCACTACTGTAATTCCTGTGATCTTATCATAGCCATCAATGAACAGAGTAGTAAAGTTACCTAACATGGAGACGTACTCCTTCCTTTCTTCATTGGTTAACTCATTTGAGAGCATTTTTTGTAGCTTACCTGCATCCTCCAATGTTGCATACCTGATGATGCCTCTATGTTTGCCGAGGTTGCTTCAGATTGTGCTAATCTATCTGGGTTTTTAAGAATGACTCCCATTACTTCGATGCTACTGTCACTCCCGTCAGTGGTGGTCGTGTCTTCTCCTGAGGTAGACGAGTAGTCGTTGGTGGACTCGTCTTCTGAAGCCTCCAAGATCATGTTGCGCTGCTTTCCAGTCCTCATGTCATAGAATATGGACTTCCCTTTAGCATCCTTCATCTGAATCATCCTGGTGCTCCAGTCTTGTTTAGCTTCCATAGCCATAAGCCAAGGCCTTCCAAGAATGAGGGGGTAGCCCTCCCCTTTGTGTGGCATGATGAAGATGTCTACCTCCACTTCTGTATTGAATGCTTTTACTTTGACCGCATTTACAATGCCTACATATTTTACTCTTACATTGTTTGCCATCTTGGCTCAGCAGGGTGCTGACCTACTTACCTCTAGACCTAGATGGGTGCATCATCCTTTCACTCATGACGCATATTTGCGCGCCACCATCTATGTAGACGTTTGAAATCCGCTACCCTTTGATGTGAGCATCCATGGTTGGCAGGATGTCGTAGAGATTCCTCCCAGAGATAGCCCCAGCTATCTGTGGTCTTGATTTCCTGGTACTTACCATTTTCGTCCATTGCTTCCTCATTCTGGGTGCAAGGTGGAGTAATTGGGGCCAAGTTATCTTCGGGCCCGGCATTAACACATCCTGAACTAAGTCATAGGGTTGTGCATACTCACCTAGTGAAAAGTCCACGATGTCTATCTTCCACCGCGGTTTAGCTGCTTGCTTGCTAGACTCGGCCTTCCCTTTCATCTTCGCTTCTTTTTGAGATGCCTCCTCGTGCCTCGCACTCTTCACTCCCATAGAATCCACTTCTTCTACCTTCGCTTTTCCTTGTGGTGGTTGTTGTTGTACAGGTGGTCGCAGGATTTGGACCGGTGGGATTGGTCCTCGCTGCCTAGGTGGTGGTGGTCTTGCTCTTGGCGGAGAGATCTGATTCTGTCTCCCCCCTCTATTGAAATTCTACCTCTTCGGGGGTGGGCAGTAGTACATTCCATGGCCGTCTTCCCTGCAGTTGTAATAGTGGTACTCTGGGTTGTGCCTTCGTTGTCCCCTTCCTTGTTCTGGGTTTCTGCCAGATGCATGCCCTTGCTGCACCAGATGCACATATAAACTCTCTAGTTGGGTGCTGATGCGACTCAGCAGGTCTTGCTGTTCTTCTGATGCCTCCTGTGGTTGGACTCTATGATTGGCTGTTGTTTGTAGCCACTGGGGTTGGTCGGGCCGAGCTTGTTTCCTCTGACTCGTTTACTCTTGCTTGCATGCGGAGCTTCTTGTCTTTAAGGCGGGCTACTTCGGCTGCCAACTCATATGTTGCAGGAAACCTTCCCTTCACCTTCTCTCTAAGTGGCGACCATAGACCAGCAATGAAATGGTCCTTCTTAGGAAATTAGGTGCTCCTTCGCCTTCCTCCAGTGTGGCAACCCATCTCTCCCATAAGTCCACAAACTTTGACTCGTAGGTGGAATACTCCAGCAGGCCGCCCTGTTTTAATTCTCTGAGTAACTGCCATAGCTTCCTCCGAGGTTGTGCCTCCACCAAACCTCTTTACAAAAGCACCCCTTAACACATCCATGCATTCTTGGTAGCCTGGGGCAATGCATTATACGAGGACTTGGCCTCTACTTTCATCCGTAGAGGACAAATTCTAAGTCGTGAAGCGTCGTCATCTTTGTTGGAGACGACAAAAGCAATGTCAAAATCATCCAAAAAGTCGGTGGTGAGATCCTCACCCTTCTTTCCATTGAACGTGGGGAAAGAAACACTTGCCATGGTGGTGACTCGGGAAATTACAAACCTTTTTTTTTTTTTATAAACATCAACAGTAGCGGCTCATAGCGGCTTTTTTAGAGGGGTGGATGGATAGGTTAAAAGAGGATAAAAATAGAGACATTAAAGGAATGATGGTAATCTAGTATGGGGAGAATGATAGGGCTCGAGGAATTGAGGATTTCTCCTAGTACCGCCGCACCAAATAGGTAAACGATCTTCTATTGGTAGAAGACTTTCATATCTACATAGATATTCACATGCATATGCTGCAGAAATTTGAACGAGAATGTCGTCGGCCCGTTTTTCATCATGCACAGAGGGTGGAATACTTACTTATACTCTTACCATGCCAGTGTTGATGAGTCGGCACATCCACAAGAGGTCGTTGCCTTTCATGGGCTCTACCTTTCCTTCGTTGCTCAGCACATACGGGGTGATGGCGACGCGTCTGACCACTCCCAGCCTTTTAGCTAATAGCAATTGTAGGTAATTTCCGTAATCCGCGTGTTGTATGAACTCTACTCCATTCGGTTTGCAGCTCGTCTCCAGCCCACTGGGTCTCTCCTGTGGTAGAGAGCTTCTTCAGGATAAGTTGTATAGGGAGAGGAGGAAGGTCCTCCACTCGCTTCCCAAAACAGCGAGAGCAGTAGCGGAACCACTCTTCTCTAGGACATGGGAATCTTCTTACCACTTCTTCTTGTGGATTGTCGAAGTGTATTGGTAGCACTCGCATGCGTCGTGCAAATCGGTAGGTGATCTTCCGCCACTTAGCTTCAAATGACTTCTTCTTTGACAAAGTGGGTACAACCCGGCTCTCTGAGTTTGAAGCACTTGCTTGGCCAGATGCCTCTCCCTTCGGGGTCATGTGTTTCCAGGCTAGCCTATCTTCTCCTTGCCTTTGGCTCGAGCAGCCCCTTTAGGCCACTTTGGAGTTATATCTTTGACTGTAGTTTCTTTAGAGAAAAGAGGCCTCACCGTTTGCTTCCCTTCCTTGACATGAATGACTTCTTTGCGATGAATGTCGATGTAGATGACTTCAGCCCTTTCAATGCCTTCGTTGCACTCATCGACCCTGTGCCTTGGTTGACAACAGTGATGGCACTTCACCAATCTCCCACCTAATGCTTTCGATTTATAGTTAGAACGAGCGACACGAGATGGAGAATTTACCTCTTGAACGCTGATGACACTGCAGCCTGGCAGCAGCACCTCAATGAAGGCGGCTAGTGCCTCCTTTGCCTCCTCTTCTTCCGTCCTTCAATTAGAAAACTCCTTCAGCCACTCATCCATGATTGATAGTGGGTGTCACTTTCAGCATTGTAAACTGAAGGGTCTTAGAAAAGCCCTCCTCTGTGGGGGCACCAAATGACGGAGCAAAGCAGACCCCGAACCCCGACGGCCTCTAAAACGCCGGGGGCCGACTGGCATGCCTCTAGCCTGCCACGGTAAAGTGAACAGGGGGCACCACCTAGCTTTGAGCGGCTAGGACGAAAACCCACGATGTTATGAACACCGCAAGACTACACACCGAGAGAGAGAGAGAGAGAGAGAGAGAGAGAGAGAGAGAGAGAGAGAGAGAGAGAGAGAGAGAGAGAGAGAGAGAGAGAATCCGAGCTAAGCTTTGAGAGAGAGAGTGTGTGAGGGAGAGGGAGGGGTGAGTCTTTGGGATAAGAGAGAGAGGGAGTGTGTGAGGGAGAGGGAGGGGTAAGGTGGGGAGTGGGGTATGGGAGATGTGTGGGTGAGAGGGAGAGGGGGGGTTCATCGTCTTGCATGGGAGATTGAGGACGAGGGGGGGGGGGGGATAAGTCAATGGGTGGAGTAAGGGAATATATCCGCGGGCCAAGGGGGGGGGGGGATGAGGCCGATGGAGGGTGAGGCGAGTGGGTGGGGAAGAGGGAGGAGGGGTCGGGGAGGGAATATTAGCAGGCCAAAAAGGGGGGGTGGGGAAGAGTGGTAGGGGTGAAATGAGAGGGGGAATGTAAAGGCGAGTGTAAGAGTGAGTGTAAGAATACGGAGAGCGGAAGGGGGGGGGGGGGGGGGTGGGGGGGTTGCATGTGGCTCACACAAAGGGAGCAGGAGAGAGGGGTCCGGAGTTTTTTTTCAAAGCTTCTGCCTGCAGAGGAGGGTAAAGTGGGAGAGAGAGATATTAGGGAAGGGTATGTAGGGAAAAATGAGGGAGAGAGAGAGAGAGAGTTTTTATCCAATGCCCGTAGGGTGGGGGGAGGGGGAAAATAAGCTACGATGGGGGGGTTACTAAGAGTGGGGAGGGTCAATGAGTTTTTTTTCTTTTTTTCTTTGATTTCCGAAAGTCGGCTATCAATGTGTCTCAGTCGTTTGCTTTTCGCATTTGTTCTTCTTGTTGTTTTTCCATGGTTTAGTTTTGATAAACCGGCCAGTGACCTTGTCTTTGACACAATCGTCAGCTTTTACAAGCCTTAGATATCCCGTTTTGTCATTGACAAGAGGCATGGGTTTATGCCTATTCACTCTTGATTTCCTTGTTCTCTTTGATCTATACCGCTCTTGTCGACTAGGTTTTTGATTAGGAAACTCATAAAACCTGTCCGATCTCGATATATACTTCCTATTCGTCTCTGATCCACTTGGCCTTTCGTCATCATCATCTATCATTTGGATTTCATCACCCATTGATGGAAGGTCATCGCTTAGTGAATCTGTGAATTTATCCTTTGTTCGATTCCTATCATCCACTATAGATATCTCATCAACTATTCTTTTACACTCAATCTTGCGTAGTGGTTCTTCTTGTTCCTTGCTCTCTGATCCTGACTCACAAATGACGCTAGCCATTTGCAACGTTACTAGGTCGTATCCTTCATCGTCACAAAATTTTGTAGGCGTGCATTCATTAACACATACATCCAAGGTTGACAATATTTGAGTCCACCCAAATGGCTGAAATAAATGTTCAGGGAAAGGTTCTGGGAGATAAGCCTCGTCTTCTACGGACCTTTCCAACACACATTCCTCTTTGATTAAGTCTCCACAATCAGATGCTCCACACATCCAGACATGAGTTTTCGTTTGTAACCACGCATGTGTTTTCGTTTCTAACCACGCATGTATTTATTTTTCGTTCACCGTTGGTTGAATCAAATTCTTGCACTGGTGTTTTTGCAACGTCTCTATAGCTGTGATCTTTCATGTTGATTTTCGTTATTAGCTCCTCATGCCTTAGGTAAATTTGGTTGTACCCCCAATCTTGTATCATTTTGAGTTGACGCATACAAGGTCGCCCCAAAATAATGTCAAAGTTGTTCGTTTTTCCGAGATCTACCTCGGCAAAGGTTTGCTCATAGTTAATTTCACACGAAGTTACAACTATTTGGTCTAGAATTCCCAATGGTCTCTCTACATACCCATCTGCAAGTTGCAGTTTCATTCTCGTCTTTTTGAGAGCTGGATGACCCCATTTCTCCCAGATTTTCTTTGTAGCAATCCCAACTCCCGCTCCACTGTCCAGGATAGCTACCATCTTTATATATTGATATTCAATGGATAAGGTTGTATTACCTTCTTCACCTTCACAACAATCTCCGACCTTGTTTATGGGCACATGTTGGGCTTTGGGTTGACCTTCCCGTTTGTTTTCTTCTACAGTAGGGTTTGTCTGAAGAGGAATATTTATTCCTTTGTTCTCCAAATGTTTCCCCATGCCTTTCCATAAGTGTCGTCTGACTCTCAAGAGTTCTGACAAGGTGATTGTGCATGTTACAAGTGTCGACAGCATCTCTTGAAGACTTTTTGAGTCAATCATTTGTGGAATAGTTCTCATGTGGGATGGAACTAATCTTATCTCCGATTTTTCCTCGTGTTCACCTATAAATGAAGGCAGGTTTTCAGGGATTGAGCTTTGCTTTCCATCGAAACCTCCGTTCCTGCATCTCCATACAACGATTGTATATCTCCTTGATAAAATTCGTTATCCATGTTAACCTCAGGAATTGGTGCAGACTGTAACATCGCGCTTCCGTTCTTTCTATTTCTAATGGTTTCCCATAAGTGTTGTGGCCATGGTTCTTCCACTTATGGAATTGGCATTATAGTCATTGACTTAGCATCATCAGTGGTGTTCGGCACCACTCGGTGATCCAATGACACTATCGTTTCAGGCCCGGGTTCGTTTATTCATTGATCTTGTGTTTTTCTCGCTCTTTGTGAATCAGCACTTCTTGTTCTGGGGTTCTAATCGCATTAGGTTCCATCAATGCCTGAGCTATTTCAATGAGGTGTTTACACATTTCCAAACACTTCGTTTCCACTTCTGGTTGAGGATAAGTCAACCATCTCTGTTCTAGGGTTTGGTTTGTTTTTAGCCTCACTTCATACGCTTGTAATAGAGCATCTAAAGGCTTTAGAACTTTCTTGACCAAGACTGATCCCCTTGAGGATGCTTTCCTTAGCTTGTTGTTGTCCTCAGTAGTTTTACTAGCTCTCTCTTGTTTCAGTTGCTCTTTCATTTCATGTAACTCATTTTGCATGGAGATTTGGCTTTTTTCCCTTTTTGTTTTCATTCTGTCTTGTTTCGCCTTCCAAGATTTCCGCTAGGTTCTCACAGATAAACTCTCATTTTATGTGGGTATTGGCAACTCGACCTTTTCTTCCAATGGATTGTTTTTCTCTAAGTCCTTGTCTTGGGCTCTGGTTACCTCATTGATTTGGATCATGGGTTCGGTTTCTGATCCACTGCTTGCACTTGGTAACACCCCCACAATATTTACAATTGCTTTTCCCTTGTTGTCCGGATTCCTTGGGCAATCTAGCAGTATGTGATTCACACCACACCCGTCACAAAACCCATAAATTTTTACTCTTTTTCCTTTGAAAGGACAATTACGCTCCCAATGATCTATACTTCCATAGCTATAGCACGGTCCAATTGGTGGTTGATTTTGAGGAGGTGGTCCCATAGGTTGTCCCGCCCTATTAGGATATCCTCTTGGTTTGTAGTTCTCGTTCGCAATGAGCATTAGCGTTCTTTCGTCCACCAAATATTGATCCCTCGAAGGTTGTGCTACATACGTTGGTGGAGCCATACCTTCGTTATTTCCCCATGGTTGATAGGCTTTGTCTGCGTACATCTGTGGTTCAGGTTCAGTTACGTAAGGCTCATTTGGTTCCTCGTAATAAAAAATTTGAGGCATACTATTTGTTCCTGGTGATGCTTCGTAAGGTTGAGCATACCTAATCATGGCCCTATTTTCTTGTGGTAATGGAGGTTGTTGACCAACCACAAGTTGAGGTCTGTCTGCTCCTGCTACCATATTCACATTTGTCCCAACTTGATATCTTGGAGGAGGTGGCTGGGGTGGTCCTGCTGGAGGTCCATACGGCCTTTCCCTCACATAGTTTTTGTTGTAAAGACACTCATCCGTGCCATGGTTTGTCCATTTTTGCTCTATGGCGCACCATTTCAGTACTCGACTGGTGTTTTCGGCTGTTGTGTGCACCACGGCGTCAGGTGATCTGCCCCACATATGTAACATTTACTCATCTGAGGCCGTCTCATCCCTGGATTTGATCTCATATGTTGTTGCATTCTCTTCGTTACTTCCTCTATCATCTGGTCAGCTGTCGGCATCGAAGAAGCCTGAGCCTCTTTCTTGGTAGAGGGTTCACTCTTAATAGATGAAGAGCCACTGGTTATACTGAATCAGTATCCTCTAACACTTCCCCATATGCTTTGCAGTTATCAACAAGATATAACGCTTCCCTTGTAACCTGTTCAAATGAGCTACAGGCTTTCAAGTGAAGGTCCTTTTTCAAGGTTTTGTTTCTAAGTCCTTCAATGAAGAGCACAGACAATCTCTCGTCCTGCGGCAATTCTCTCCCTGGGCACCTCTCGATGTATTGCTTGAATCTCAAGGATGCTTCCTTCACTTTTTTGTTCTCCTTTTGTTTGAAAGCATATATCTGGGTGAAAGCATGTTAACCTGTCGCACTTTTTGTGCTAGTTAGCAGTTTCAAGTTAGCACATCTTTGAAAAGTTGGGCGTCCGGTAAATTTTTTACAAATAATATCAAAATTTGTCAGAGGTTGTACATTTGGATTCCTTGTTTCAAGTGATTTCTATTGATATATCATATGTCATAGATCTTGGAGATGTAGCTCAAGTTATTGTACTAGTTAGCATATGTCAAAATTGTGCTAGTTAACATTTTCCGGGACATGAAAAATCATGACAAGTTAACATGCTTTCACCCATCTGTGATACAATATTATGCTTTATACCCCTTTTTGAGAATTCTTCCGCGAACTCCTGTAACACATGTTCAATATTCGGACAAGTTTCAGGGTTCAAAGGTTGAAACCACGTTAGGGACGTCCCTTCCAAGGTTAGCCCGAATCCCTCATATTGAGTATGGAAATCAGTGATCTGCTCTGCTCTTAAGACTTTCTTGAAGAGCGATACATGGGCATATGGATCCCCTGATCTGCTATACTTCTTTGGCATGCACTTCGCTACCTGGGATGGTCTCATCTATCCATTTTCTGCGACCAATCTCAATGCTCCCGTGTCTCGACTTAATTGTTCTCGTACATCATGGATGTCGTGGGTTGCTCTCGTTGGCTCCCATGCCATGAATCTACTACTAGGAGGCAAATGTGATGGTGCTGCTGCAAATGTCGGACCTACTACGGTATGTGTAGAGATAGGAACCGCACTACCTCGATTCGTAGCCATTGATTCTCTAGAACGTAATGTTCCCATGGGGCTTGGCATAGAATAATGAGGTCGACTGAAAGAATCCGCTACTTGAGTCCTCTCTCCACCTGTTGCCATCGGGTCTGGCATGACACTTGTAAGTGCTGGTCTCAGTGGGCTTGGAGTGACATAATAATGGTGGAGTGGTCCACCAAAGTACGTATATCCTTAGAATCCTTTTTATCGATTGCTGCGCATTGTCTTCTATATTTTTCATATGCGAAAATTTTTCGTTTTTGATCCCTCTGTGTAGGTGAAGACATAAAGTCTTTTCCGCTCTGTCATCTCATCGACGTAGGGTTCCTCGCATCTATAATAGAGATCTTCCTCTCCATTATTATATTTGTATATCCCCACGTAGACGCTGTCTGTGTTGACTCTCAAAGTTTTGTTTTCTCGCCTTAACCTCGCATTAGGGAAGCTCATTGTTGGTGATTTCTCCTCGGGTTCCTCATCTATGTTGGCTTTTGTGCCCATCAATCCCCACTTTTCCACAATGTTAGGATTTAGGACTACCAAGTACATGATACATTTTTCATCTAGGTACCTATCTCCGCTATAGCTCACAGGCACTAAGTCCTTGAACTCACTTGGTCTATCTTCTATTTTCACACAATAGCGGTCCATACCATCTTTGTAGATCTTGGCACCTTGCTTGTTGTCATATTGATACTTGATGAACAATAGATTCATTGTGGCCAAAGGGTCCGATGGTCCTACTGCCATGTTTTCTCTTTCGTTTAGGTTTAAATGTCCCAAGTGTTCTGTGAAATACTTGTAAGATCTCTCTGAAGAAGTATCAAAAATACTTTCTTCAGGGATCGGCTCCAACGGTCGTACTACACCTTGGTTTACGCTCTCCTCTATTGATAAAACACTTGCTTGATCCGCTAAATTTCGATACTGGCTATTGATTTGTTTTCCCGATCTCAAAAACATGAAGAAAGTGGAATTTCCCGATTGAATCCAAACCTCTTAACTGGAAATGGAGTTATCTTCCAAACCTCCCGATTGCATGGATTGTTACTTGATCGGTTTCTGCAAATGAATACACTTGATGGCTATGAGATCACTGTATCATTCCAACTGCCAGCAGATTCAACAACTTCACAATGACTTCAACACAATTTTGCTTGGAGATTATTGACAGTATGTCCAATTTGGGTTTTGACAACTCATGATATCTTAAATAGTCTAGGTCTATGAACAGGTCAAAAATGAGTCAGATCTGGGCCACAGGTACACCGATTGCGATCGTACTTCTGAGCCCAAATTTGATGAAACTTCACCAGCTTGTTCACTATGCTATTTCAAGGCTACCCACCTGATACTTTTGTATTCAGACTCCTAAAAGTCAAGCTTTTACCAGTTCTTGGTTGGAAGTGTTTGTTTTCCTGAATCTGTCAGTTTGACTTGATTTTGGTGTTTGTTTTGGGATTTGAAAGATATCTGGGGTTGTCCTGTGTACAAGCTATCCCTCCGTACGGTTTCTTCCCAGTTTTGATGTGTTTTGGTCTACTGAAAGTCAATTTCCATGCCAGTTTAACAGTTTTTGACTTGGATCTGTATTCAAATAGTTTGAGAGGTATTTTGAGGTTTCTGGCTCTAGGTTCTTTAGAATTTTATGTTTGTATACACCTGAGGATCTCACAAATGAAATTTGGTCAAAATCTGGCACTTAGGTACACCGATCGCGATCGTAGTTCTGAGACCAAATTAGACCAAATTTGGCATGCTTGTAGACACTGATGTTTTAAGGCTATCCCCCAAGTCTTTTTGCATTTGGGTCACCAAAAGCCAACATTTTGCACTTTCTGGGTCTGTTAGACTAGTTTTACCCAAGCGGCCTAATTTCCTTGATTTTTGATGTTTTTGGGTGTGGTTGCTTTAAACAAACTTGTTTAGAATCCTATCAAGAAGGCACACAACAAATCTTGTCCAATTCTGGCACAGAGGTACACTGATCGCGATCGTAGTACCTGGGCCAAATCTGATGAAATTTTGTCTGCTCCCTCTAACAAGTATTTCCCAGTGTTTTGTGCTACCACTTTGTGGTTTGAATCAATATCAACCCTGTTTGGTCAGATTTTCTAAATTTCAGAGTCTTATGGCCTTTTTTGCCAAAGTTATGGTTTTCTGGTTTACTTATCCTACTCCTAAGTACAGAAATGAAAGAACATAAAGAAATGAATTAAACAAACCAAACAAAATGGATTTTGGGTGAGATTTCAGTACTCAATCGAATTAGAGAAATTGAAGAGAAAAAATGCTTTGAACACTCTCACTCACAGCTCCCTAAATCTCCTAAGAGAGGATCTAGCCGGTCCACTGACTCTAGACTCCACTAAGCTCTAAACCCCTGTCTAGCAGCCTAACTAAGGTGGAAAATGGATTTGTGGATTGATCTTCTTTTAAGGAAGTTAACTGCGCACTCGGTCACTCATCACCTAAGGTGCATTCCCCGGCAACGGCGCCAATGTTTGCGGGTCACCGCGACGGACGTCCATAGCATAACTCTCACGCATCAACATAAAATATCAATACAAGGGAAGTGACCAAGATGAGGCATGGAAACTCACTAGGGTGTCATTCCTAATCAAGTGAACTCGATGAGATGCAACAACTAACTCTACAAGCAGATCATACGCACAAAAGCCAAGTAATTTGCTATGTACTTCTACACAACTCTACAGTCATCACGCCCGTTTACCATGCAAATCACGTTGGATTCGCACGAAACTGGAAGGGAAGCTACAGGGGACTATCAGGAGCATATCCTATCACTGTCACAGCATTCTGGAGAGGTACAAAGATTACTATCGTTCGTCCCAAAGTCAGTAAAAACAGTGAACAGGTGATCCTAAAGGGTCATTTTAGGGTCCCTAAAGCCTCTCCTAGGGTCAAAGCAACTTAAAATATGCGTTTAAACACTCAAAACAACAATTTGAGGTCTCAAACTCGTAGTTTAAAACCTACACCGAATCTTGAATGATTACACTTGAATGGAAGAGCAAAGTAAGAGGAACACAATGCAATAAACAAAATTGAATTCGGATTACCGTAGCCACAATAGCGAAGATTACAAGTTGGAGCAAGAAGAAGCTCTCAAACGTACGCTGACTTCTCAGTTTCTCATAAAAAAGATAATGTTCAAACTTACAAAATTGACCTTTATAGTTTAGGTCTTTACAAATGGCTTGTCCGGCCAAAAGCTTCTAAACTTCTAACTGGCTCTCTAATATACATTTGCTCCCAGAAAAATAATCATAAATTCTTTTAAAAGTTCTCGGCTTAGAGATGTTTTCTTACAAAAGAATTCCACAAGGGTTTCCCACAAAAATGTGACTCCTTCTCTGGAACCCATTGCTTCGTTGCTTCGTCCGCCAAACATCCCCATACCACAAAACTCAATCAGAAACGGAGCTTTGGTGGATCGGAGCAGCTCAAATACTAGTAGAAAATCACGATACATTGAAATGGCTCTTTTTGTAGACCAATATCCCCTCTATGATACAGGACCAAAATGCAAGTGAAAAACTCTGTGTAGATGGCATGGGTGACTTTTTTGTAGAATGGCACTTGAGTGCCGACCTAAAAGCATTAATGTGCATGTTTGGTGTATGTGGAGGTGCCAATACCAAGTATCCATGTCTATATTGCATGGCAAGCACTGGAACAAAAGGATGGCTTGCAGAACACGAGGTTGGAAAACCACCATCAAGAAATAGTGTGAACGTCATCAACTACCCATCGTCTTCTATGATTTGGGATCCAATTCTAACAATATATTTAAAAAATGTATAGATATGTACAATGCATGCAGAGATTAGAATCTTGGACAAATTTCTTCGACTCCATCTTGATTATGCATATTCTATTAAGCCAACTAAACTTACAGATGAGTGCATAGAAAAATGCGAGGCTTTGCTCTCTCAAATGGGTTTTCATGGTGATCAAGTGCATCTAAAAAAAGATCCTACTCTTTCAAAAGGAACAGGTGATGTTTTGCAAGATGTTTCAATGGGTGGAGCAAAAGCCAGAAGATTTTTGAGTAACCATGACAACAAATAAGTTGATGCTATGTGAAACTGCTGGAAGGATCTTTGTGTAATAACAACCAATGTCAAAAGTAGACCAAATGTAGCCAACAAACGCATGGAAGTGTGGAAGAAGCTCAACAAATTTTTGAAAGTTTTGAGACAACAAGTTAGCTCTGCTACTTATGCAGATGAGTCTAAAAAGACAATAAAGCTTTTAATAACTGCTATTATAGATGCTTGGGGAGCAAAAGACATCACATATTACTTGGTGAGTATTCAATTACTTTCTAAAGTCTGGATGGTATTTTACATTGCATCCTATTGAGTTCAACTAACTTTTTTTAAATTTTTAGCATAATTTGTACTTGCATGGACCATATTTTGCAAAACAAGGACCCCTTGCAACATGGAATACTCAGGGAATGGAAAAATCTCACTATCAAGCAAGGAATTCTTTTTTCAAATGTACAAGAAAGGGAGGGGGACAAAGAAGGAGCAATGCACTAAAGGAATTATTCAATTGATTCTATAGGAGGCAATTACAGCGGATGAGATCAAACAACCATGCTGCTCAACCACAGATGGAGATTAATGCTTCACTTTGAAACTTTGTACCTAATCTTTCTAAAGAGATCCAAATTCAAAAAAGATATTTGGTGCAAAAAGTTGTCAAATTTACATGAGTTTTTGTTTTTTTTTCATATCTGTAGGCATGTCACCCATATATCTCAAAAACGTTCTTCTTTTATAGCCCCCAAGAAGGTTGACATTTGTCTCCTCAACTGCTGCTCCATAGCTAGAGTAGCAAAGAAAGTATCATGCTCTTGAGGCATTGAATCTTGCAGCATATCCAAATATTCTAAGTGCTGCTGCTCTCTCAAGTAGAATGATCTTGTTTGCAGTGATTTGAAGGGGAGTGTACCCTAAAAACCGTGACAATATCTTCAAGGCAAATATTGACAACTCAGGATCTTCAGAATACTGTATGTGAAAAGCACAGAAAGTGGCACTATCCAATGTAGGCATGTAGTGCATGAGAGAGGAGGCATCCCTTCTTGAAGATCCCTCTATTTCTTTCCGTCTCGAGCCTTTAGCTCTCCCAAGAAAATTGTCTTTGTCAAGGAGTTCAATCTGCAAAACAAGACATAATGAGTAATTAAAACAAACTTGAAAGAAAAGAAAGATTTCAGAAGGGAGATCAAGGTGAAACTAAATCTACCTTTTCCAACTCATCCTCGGCAATGACTTTTTCTTGAAGGAGATTGCATGATCCGGTATTCTCTTTTATGTCAACTTCCTTTCCAAAATTTTCAGCTTAAAGTCTCTACCAAAAGATTGGATGCCAAGCTTAACAAGTCTCTTCTCAAAATCTTCATCTTTGAGGGAAGGTTTCTCCTCTTCCTCTTCTCATGCATAGAGCAAGTGTATCAGGAGTAGGAAGAAAATCTTTATTGGACGTCTGAAGATCAAGTGCCAAAAAACTCCTCTTTTGACTCTTCTTCTGTGTCAATAAAATCTTTGGCCACCTTAGAAGCTTCAGAAATGGTTGCAATACAGTAGTCCTCCCTCATATTAAGCAGACATTGGATATGATGGAGAGGGATATACTCTTTTCCATTGATATAGAAGTAGGGAAGGTTTGGAATATTAAGGGAATCTTCAATCACCTCTACCTCATCTGTTGGCTCATCAATGACAGTCCTAGCTCTAAATTGAAACACATCAAAATTTGCACTCTCCTGCTCCTCAGCTGCAACATCAATTTCCTCCTCTTCTAGAATTTCACTTTTCTCAAGCTGCAAAACTGTGGAAACATTTTTCTTTGTTACCTCTTCATCTGTACCTTTCACTTCATCAACTTTGCCTTGCATGTCAACTTTAAGGAACAAAAAGAAAAGAAAGGCAACCTCTTTTGGAACTAGGTTGCAAGGCTTTGAATGTAATTGACAAGAAATGGTAGGTGGACAAACAAATGAAGTCTTCCTAGAAAATCTTCCAAACCTCCTTGTTACTTTGCCTTTCTCAATTGAGTTGGTAGTAAATTCGGTTAGAGGGAAATAAGTCTTGCCATCTAAAACCAAACACTTGCCTTCAACCACCTCTTCAAACTCTTTGAATTCTTCTAATAAAAAGTCCTTCAAATTGTTTAGCAAAACTGCAAGATCAAACAAAGGGTTGACTATTTCATATGCTTTGGTGTACACTTCCATGTCACCACCATCCATCACAGCAACCAATAGCTTCTCACTTGGACTCTCCTCTCAAATCTCCGGCCGACCTTTGTTCATGGTATGTTTGAGAAAAAAATCAAATCGCTTAATTCTCATCTACTATGCCTACTTTTAGCTATAATTCCCAATATCTACTCCCTAAGTTTGCATAGCCATACTCCATTACATAATCATCATTCAATTAGCTAAACTATGCAGCCATTCATCATCCTTAATCAGGATTAATACATGATTAGGAAAGATTCTCTTTCTAGGCAACATAGTTAATAAATTGTCTATCGGTAATAAGGTAGATTTGATGAAATTCATTCTTTTATCATTCAATAATATTATAAATTAAAATAGACTCAATTTTCTTCCACATTAAAATGTGATTAAGGCTAAAAATTAAACCGTCATTAGGCCATTAAGAAGAGAATTTTCTATCACACATGCCTGCAGTAATTCTGCATCTTCAAATTGCTCTAGGAAAGTGATTGAGCTTGCTTACTTCATCTCTCTTGTAAATCAATTAGTAAAATTATTAATTTCTTAATCATCTAAGCCAAGTGATTAACTTTAAAGCCAGTTCCCATAGGGCAAGTAAAGAATTACCCTTTAAATTGCTAGTTCTCGAAGGAAAATCTAATCTCTTGCATAAGGAGGATTCTTTAATGATTCTAATCTGCCAATTGGTTTGTTATGATGCTCTTGGACTTTAGCTCTTTTTCAAGTTTATCATTTAAAGTAGTGAGTAAAATGGCCCCGGTTAAGAGAACTCGCTTCGGTGGTGCCCACGACCGCGAGGCGGGAACAAGCAATGTCAATGGAAAGGGAAAAGCTCCCACGGACGAACAAACACCCGCCATCTCACGGGCCATTGACGAAGAAATGGAAGAGGTAGGCCATATCTTCATTCAAGTTGTTCAATTTAACATTGCACACGTGTAGCTAGGAATGAACATATCCCCAAACATGTTGGAGAAATCCGACGGAAACCTCGGCATTGAATTCATTTGTACATTAAAGCCTAAAGTAGGAAAGAAATGATTGATGGGTATGCTGTTTGCAATAGGAAGGAATGTCTGCTAGGGAAAATTTAGCTGGACATGTTCATTCTATTTCCAATGTTGAATTAGTCCTGACCCCCCTACTAGTCACAGGGGGCAGAGTTCCTCGTTAAGGGATCTTGAATCCACGACTTGCTTGCTATGCGGTGGATGCCCACGACTTGCTTTCTATGCGGTGGGAACCCACGTCTTGCTTTCTATGCGGTGGGAGTGTGCATGTCATGCTTTCTATGCAGTGGACATACCTAGTTGTATGAGAAGCTAGGCGACAAAGGGAGGAGTAAACTCTTGCTAGAGGTGGGATGTTGTACCTCCAGAACATTGGAATTTTAATGATTAAGTTTGAGTATAATTTTTACTAGAATACTGTCTTGGTGTTGTTTGCAATACTGGTTGAAGGGCTGTCTTAACGAACAATGTGATTCGGAATCTAATCAAGGAATCTTTATGTTGAACAACCATTGTGGTAGTAATTAGGACACACAAGTGTGAGTGTGGGGGTGGAAAGTGGGGGCTTGTCTCACGTTGCCAATGCCTATGAGATGGGTGGTCCCGATTGGTTGGGAACTCTCTGTCCCCATAGTGCTTACTTTGATATTAGTAATACTCATTGCACCTAGAGCTATGAAATCTCGAGAGTACATGCCTCTGAAACATGGGGAAAAAGGAGCTCGGGGTTTATCTCCTCTTGGAAGGTGGGTCTTAGGATCGCTAGATATGTTAAGCACGCTTCCCCTGCGAGGTGGAGCTAGATCTCCTTGCTAGTAGGCTCGAACTCAGGCTCGAACTCGACTCACTTTGTAATGAGAGATCGTCCACTAGTCGAACCCTGGACCATTTTTTTTTCTTCCGCAATAGATCTAGTGGCCACCAGGTTTACCATCAAATTCGCTGGTTGATACGGCAGAGTGGGGACCTCACACTTGGTATCAGAGCCTAGGTCAGGCTGGGAAATAAAGTCGTACTATTTGAATATTTAAAAAGGAGCTGAAAGTATATAGGCAGCTGATCCGAATTCCTTGCATTGATGTTTCAGGAAGACCCCGTGCTAGAATATCAGAAGTTCCAAGTGTTTGAGCTTATTTATGAGCAAGCTCGAAGATCCCTAGTTAACCACTTCAGGCGAGATTTAATGGAGATACTGATGAAGGCTCATACGCCACACTCCACTCGCATTGATAGAGGATGGGTACTTGACTGGACATTTCCATGAGGGGTTTACTACATCAACGCTCGGAAGCTAGAATGCTTGGCTACCGATTTGAAGAAGATATGTTGGGGAGAAGAGTTGAGGGTAGTGGAGTTATTCTACTTGCTGCCTACCTGATTAGACCTGATTGTTTAGGGCGACTCCAACCAAACCATCAACAACGATTGGCTCTTGGAAAAGGTCACTGAGGTGATCCCAGCAAACAGAGTCAAAACTTTTGGAGTACCAAAAGAGGAATTCCGGCTTGATATCTTAGTTTATTATCCACTCAAGGATGAGTACAGAAACTATTTCACGAACAAAGTAGTGCATCATGTGAATACCATCTCCTAGGCGTATTTTATATGCAATCGAAAAAGCCATGTAATAAGTTGATCATCAGTTATCCTAAACCTTGAGGGGTTTCAACCGTAATAAAATTTCATCAATAAAGTGCTTTTTGTCTCTGAATCTCTGTCTCTTGATAAAGTGGTATCTTGAATTTTATTTAAAGTCTTGTGTCTATTTTGAAATCCAAGTAATGGTATCAACAATCTCGTATAGCCTCTGTAGGCACCGCCTGTTGCTCAGTACTCGGCAGCGCAAGAGAAGAATCTTCTCTTTAAGCAAGCCCAACCTCCGATTTGTAAGGGCGAGGGGGAAAATGTGGAGAGAGATGCGGAAGTGTGGATGGAAGCCATGGACGACTACATTGAAGCTGCAGGGACCCAACCCGTAAATCAGACCATGCCTGCGATGTTCCGCTTGACTGGCGATGCCAAGATATGGTGAAAGCAACATTGCAGGGATTTGGATATCAAGGGATCTTCCCAATCCACGGAAGACATCAAAGCTACGATAATGGGGCGTTATTTACCACCTGCCTATAGAACCTTAAGGATGAATGAATTCTTTTCACTTCGGCAATTGAATTTATCTGTCAAAGAATATTATGCAAAGTTTGTCACTCTTCGGAGATACGCTCCTAAGATGACCTTGGAACAACAGGTGGCGAGGTTTTGCCAAGGGCTCATCGACCCTTTGAATACTCGATTGGAAGCTCTCAGACCAACGACACTATAGGATGCCTCGTTGAGGGCCAAACCTCTAGCTCTTGAAGTACAAAAGGTTAATCAGAACAGGAGGAATCATTGGGCAAAGAGGGCAAGGACAACTGCTTGGAATATCATACCAACCAACCAAGCATATGACCAGCATCCTATTGTGGATACCACCACAACCATGGAGTTCCCAGATGTTCGATGCTATGGTTGCGGCGACTATGGACATTATAGATCCAAGTGCCCCAGGACCATTCAGGCAACCAACGCCAATGCCATACCCTTCAATATAGGATGCCTTGTTGAGGGCCAAACCTCTAGCTCTTGAAGTACAAAAGGTTAGTCAGAACAGGAGGAATCATTGGGCAAAGAGGGCAAGGAAAACTGCTTGGAATATCAGACCAACCAACCAAGCATATGACCAGCGTCCTATTGTGGATACCACCACAACCATGGAGTTCATAGATGTTCGATGCTATGGTTGCGGCGACTATGGACATTATAGATCCAAGTGCCCCACGGACATTCAGGCAACCAACGCCAATGCCATACCCTTCAATACCCATGGGCGTGGCCAAGCTAATGGAAGAGGTGTTAGGAAATAAGACATATCTAAATAGATTTTTGAGTAGATTACTTAATGGAGAGAGATAGATTTCACACACAAGAGATTATAGAGTAGAGAGAGAGAGAGAGTACACACGATATACGTGGTTCACCCAATGTGGGCTACGTCCATGGGAAAGCAGCCACTCAATGGATTTAGCACTTCAAAAGAAGAAGTAGTTTACAAAGGGATTAAACCCTTAATAGAGCTCCCGCCTTGCTTCACTCTCACCACCTCACACTCACCTTGTTGCATCAACTTCACACTATAAAATGTGTGTAGAAATGGCCTCTTTTTATAAGCAAAAAGGGCTGCCCTCTCTTATGAGAGACAACCATGTGTAGCCGCCCTTGTGCGAATAAGTCCAAACTGGACCCTCCAATCCGCCCATGTATGGCCGCCCTTGAGAAGACAAGTACGCTTTTGAATTCGGCCACCGGCCACCAGCCATTGACTTCCAACCATTGGCCACCGGCCATTGACTTCCGACCACCGGCCATCATCCATTGACTACCAGCCACCGGCCAACCGATCGGTTGTTTTCTGACCACTCTCCGAACGTCGTTCGGCCATAATATTCCGGCGAAAAGGAATCCTCTAAAGTTGCCCCTGATTCTTGTCCGTGAAAATTTTGGTTTTCGGTCAGTGATTTTCCTTCACGCACGATGGCTTCTCCTCATAATGGGGGCCTTACAAATGTGCGCTTTTACCACAGAAAATTACAAGGGTGAATCAGGCTCCATACTTAACAATCTCCCACTTGGAGATTGATCTCCAAACCAAACCTGTGACTGCTTTCCATTCTGGCTTCTTATCCTTGAATGCCAATTGAAAATGAGCAAAAGCTCAACTTCTCCTTGTTGACCACCTTTGTAAACATGTCTGCAGGATTTTCACTGGTATGCACCTTTCCTACCTTTAGCTGTCCCTCTTCCAAAAGAGTGCGTATGAAGTGATATCTCACCTCAATGTGCTTTTTCCTTGAATGAAAGGCTGAGTTCTTCGCAAGATGGATAGCGCTTTGGCTATCACTGTACAAGACACAATTGTCTTGTTTGAATCCAAGCTCTTCTAAGAATCTGTGAAGCCACAGAATTTCTTTGCTTGCCTCCGTCATTGCTACATACTCTGCTTCCGTGGTAGAAAGTGAAACCGCTTTCTGCAGCTTTGAAGCCCAGCTTACTGTTGTGCCTCCAACCGTGAACACATAGCCAGTAGTGCTCCTTCGAGTATCTTTGTCACCTGCCATATCTGCATCAGCATACCCTTCTAGAAAAATATCAGTTCCTCCAAAATACAAAGCATTTGTTCTTATCCCTTTTAGATACCTAAGTATCCACTTCATAGCTTGCCAATGCTCTTTACCTGGGTTGTCCATGAACCTACTCACAACTCCCACTGTATGTGCAATGTTTGGCCTTGTCCAGACCATAGCATACATTAGAGAACCTACCACTGCAGCATATGGAACTTTAGACATATAGGCTATCTCCTCTTGTGTCTTTGGACACATATCCTTCCTTAGTTTAAAATGACCAGCCAAAGGTGTAGAAACTGGTTTTGCATTTTGCATTGCAAACCTTTCTAGTACCTTATTGATGTAATATTCTTGAGATAGATTTATTTTCTTCTTCATCATGTCCCTTGATATTTTCATACCAAGTATCCTCTTTGCAGCACCTAAATCTTTCATTGAAAAAGATTTGGACAGCTCCTCTTTTAGGTCTTTGATGTCCTGCATGTTAGCACTTGCAATCAACATGCCATCAACATACAACATTAGGATGATGAATTTCCCATCTCCCAAATTCTTCGTGTAGACGCAGTGATCCGAGTTGCATCTTGTGAATCCATGATCCAACATCCATCGATCAAACTTCAAGTACCATTGTCTTGATGCTTGCTTTAAACCATACAAGCTCTTCTTTAATCTGCAAACCATTTTCTCCTTACATTTTACTTCATACCCCTTTGGTGAAGCATGTAGATTTCCTCCTCTAAGTCACAGTGAGGGAATTCCGTATTTACATCCATTTGCTCGAGAGTTAGATCGTGAGCAGCCACAAGGCTTAAGACAAGCCTAATTGAGTTCATTTTTACAACAGGAGAAAATATTTCATTGAAGTCAATAACTTTCTTTTGAGAAAAACCTTTTACCACAAGCCTAGACTTGTACCTTTTCTTCCCACCTTCTTCTTCCTTCAGCTTGTATACCCATTTTTTTTGAAGTGCCCGCTTACCTTTAGGCAACTCAACCAACTCCCATGTTTGGTTGCGATGCAGTGAGTCCATCTCCACTTGCATGCTCTTCGTCCATTGTTCTTTGGATTCATGTTGCATAGCTTCTTCGTATGATTCCGGCTCTCCAGAATCTTAGATCAAGAGATGGTTGAAGGAAGGAACAAACCTTTCTGGAGGTCTACTTGCTCTTGTAGATCTTCGGGGAATAGGTTGAGGCTCCTCATTTGGTTGACGTTGTTGCACATTGTCACCGTTTGCAGTCCTTGAGTCTTCATCGTCCTCAAGCTCCATGTACTCATCACCTGTTTCTTTTGTTTGTTTTCTTTCCAAGTAATCTTTGTACATATTTTGTTCGTTAAAAATTACATCCCTACTCCTTAATATTTTACCATCTTCAGGATTCCATAGGCGATACCCAAAGTCTCCTTCTCCATAGCCAATGAAGAAACACTTTTTGGACTTTGCATCTATCTTTGATCTTAGGCTTCTATCTATGTGCATGAAAGCCTCACACCCAAACACTTTGAGAAATGCATAATTCACCGGTTTACCTGTCCATGCCTCTTCTGGAACTCCCCATCCAATGCCGTTGAGGGTGACCAATTGATTAAGTACACAGACGTACTTACAGCTTCCGCCCAAAGCTCAAGCGGTAGGCCTGCATGTAGCCCCATGCTTCATGCTCGTTCCACGATTGTCCTGTTCATCCTTTCCCAAATCCCATTTTGTTGAGGTGTCCTTGGGGTTGTCCTTTGCCTCCGAATGCCATTGCTAGCACAAAAGCTTTCAAAAGCTTGGCTGCAATATTCGCCTCCATTGTTGGATCTGAGGCATTTAACCTTGGTACCTGTTTCATTTTCCACAAAGGCTTTCCACCTTTGAAATATGGAAAATACATCACATTTATTCTTCATGACATAAACCCATGTTTTTCTAGTCGCATCGTCTATGAATGTTACATAGTACAATGAGCCACCAAGTGATGGTGTACTTGCAGGACCCCAAACATCAGAATGAACCAACTCAAGTTTTTTATTTTTTCTTTCATTTCCTGATTTTTGAAATTTTACCCTCTTTTGTTTACCATAAACACAATCTTCACAGAACTCTAAGTCCACTTCTTTCAAACCTGGTAGAAGCTTCTTTGTTTGAAGGATTTGCATTCCTTTGGCACTCATATGCCCAAGTCGGTAGTGCCACACCGTAGTGTCAACTTCTGTAGTTGCTGCACAAGCTGAAGGTTGCGTGCTAGCAGTACACAAGTAAAGTGTACCGACTTTTTCTCCCTTGGCAACCACCAAAGATCCCTTTGAGATCTTCTACTGTTTGTTTCCGAATGCAATGTTGTGACCTTCATCGTCCAATTGTCCTGTAGAGATCAAGTTTTTGCAAAGAGAAGGAACATGCCTAACATATTTAAGCTTCCATTCATTTCCATTAGCAGTTTTGACAGAAATTGTACCTTTGCCGACAAGCTCACAAGCTTCATCATCTCCCAAGTATACATACCCAAAATTACCTTTGGTGTAGTCTTGGAAATGTTGCTTGTGTGGTGTCGCATGGAATGAAGCCCCGGAATCTACTATCCAGGAATTAGACACATTGTCTAATGAGAGAATTAGAGCATCTTGCTCTACTTTACCTGCCACATTGGCCTCCGATGTTGGCTTGTTATCTTGAGACTCTGTCTCCTTCTTCTTCTTGGACAAACAATTCTTCTTGATGTGGCCCTTCTTGCCGCAGTTCCAACATTCAAGAGCTGACTTTGTGCGTGACTTGCTCTACCTTGAGCGATCACGACCCTTTTGGTTTTTGAACCTCTCCTTAGGCCTTCCTCTTGTTTCCATTGATAGTGCATCACTTGATGATTCTCCTGTGCTTATCCTTCGCATTTCCTCGCTTAGGAGAACACCCACAACATCATCAAACTTAAGAGTATTTGTGCCGGAGATAGAATTACTTACAGCCATCACAAGGCTGTCCCAACTATCCGGTAGAGATGATAGTATAAGGAGAGCTCGCACTTCGTCATCAAAATTTATTTTCACTGATTGAAGTTGACTTATGTTTGTGTTAAAGTCCTTTAGGTGTTCTGCAACGGAACCATTCTCTGCCATCTTTAGATTGAACAAGCGCTTCATAAGAAATACCTTATTGGATGCCGATGGTTTCTCATAGAAGTCGTCAAGTGACTTCATCAAGTCCTCCGTGGTATTCATCTCCGAAACATTGAAGGCCACCGTTGATGCCAAGCTTAACCGGATTGTTCCCAGTTCCTTTCGATCAAGGACAATCCATGCTTCACCTGCCATAGTTGCGGGCTTCTTCGCAAGACCGCATAGTGGCAAATAGAGGTCCTTCTGGTAGAGATAGTCTTCACTCTGCATCTTCCAATGTTGGTAGTTTTTGCCGTTGAAATTCTCAATCTTGAGCTTCCCTTCCTCCTCCATAACTCCCACTCAATTCAAGGAATCCTTTCCTTGAGATAATTTAGCTACGAGCAAACCTTGCTCTGATACCAGTTGTTAGGAAATAAGACGTAGCTAAATAGATTTTTGAGTAGATTACTTAATGGAGAGAGATAGATTTCACACAAAAGAGATTATAGAGTATATAGAGAGAGAGAGAGTACACACGATATACGTGGTTCACCCAATGTGGGCTACGTCCACGGGAAAGCAGCCACTCAATGGCTTTAGCACTTCAAAAGAAGAAGTAGTTTACAAAGGGATTAAACCCTTGATAGAGCTCCCGCCTTGCTTCACTCTCACCACCTCACACTCACCTTGTTGCATCAACTTCACACTATAAAATGTATGTAGAAATGGCCTCCTTTTATAAGCCAAAAGGGCTGCCCTCTCTTATGAGAGACAGCCATGTGTAGCCGCCCTTGTGCGAATAAGTCCAAACGGGACCCTCCAATCCGCCCATGTGTGGCCGCCCTTGAGAAGACAAGTCCGCTTTTGAATTCGGCCACCGACAACCGGCCATTGACTTCCGACCACCGGCCAACCGACCGGTTGTTTTCCGACCACTCTCCGGCCGCCGTCCGGCCATAATATTCCGGCGAAAAGGAATATTCCTCTAAAGTTGCCCCTGATTCTTGTCCATGAAAATTTTGCTTTCCGGTCAGTGATTTTCCTTCATGCAGGATGGCTTCTCCTCATAATGGGGGCCTTACAAATGTGCGCTTTTACCACAGAAAACTACAAGGGTAAATCAGGCTCCATACTTAAGAAGAGGAGGATGTGGAAGGATAAATAGAGGGTGAGTGCGTGGAGCTACCACTAGAGTGAATGCCATAGTGGTACAACCAAATCTGGGTGACGAAGCAGTGGAGAGAGCAACCCTGCATGCTGCAATTAACAACCCCAATGGTTGCGAGCAATACGCAGTCATTCATATGCCAGGATCTCTCAGAGGTGAACAAGTTAACTTCCTTATAGATTGTGGTAGTACTCTTTCATTTCTTTCACCCAGATGCATGAGGAAGCTAAAGCTAGATAAGTATCCAACAAGCAAGCTAGTGGTAGAGTTAGCAAACGGAAAGGAATTAGTATCTCAACATTCTGCAGGAAAAATCGACTTTGATTTAGGGGGACACCTAACTTCTGCCCAATTTAGAACCCTATCCTTCGGATTCTTTGATGGGATACTAGGGATGGACTGGCTAAAGAAAAATAAGGCCCACATACATTGTGCACAAGGAAACTTTACCTTTACAGATAACTTGGGTAATGAAGCCTTAATCCAGGGGGAAAATGGGAGACCTAGGGCTACTCTAGTTAAGGCCAGCAGACTCTTAAAGAGACTAAGAAAGGAACAACAAATTTATGCGGTAAAGCTCAACAAAGTGGACCAAGCAGATACCTCACTACGACCAAATTGGTTGAGGGAGTATGATGATGTATTCCCAAAAGACCTTACAAATCTTCCACCACATAGAGAGGTAGATCATGAGATTGAGACTATCCCTGGATGTGAACCTATCTCAAAAAGACCTTATAAAATGTCACTTCCAGAAGCCATCGAACTCAAGGAACAACTTAGACAACTTAGTCAAATATCTTGGATTTGTCATATCAGCTGAAGGGATTTCAGTGGACCCAGACAAAGTCAAGGATATCGTTGATTGGACTCAACCATCCACCGTCAACGAAGTAAGAGGATTTCTTGGAATAACGGGATGGTACAGGATTTTTTTCAAGGATTATGCACATATTGCTGCACCTTTGACGGAACTCTTGAAGAAAGGAATGAGGATCGAATGGAAGACCGAGCACAAGTTTAGCTTTGCTAAGCTAAAAGAATTCTTGGTCTCAGCTCCTATTTTAAAGCTTCTAGATTTCAGTATGGAATTTGAAGTAGCGACCTATGCTAGCAAATTTTCTTTAGTCGGAGTTCTTACTCAAGAAGGAAGACCAGTGGCGTATACTTCGCGAAAGCTGAGGGATCACGAGAAGAATTACCCTACTCATGATTTGGAACTTTTAGCAGTTATACATGCGTTGAAGTTATGGAGACATTATCTTCTCGGATGCAAGTTTCAGCTGGTTACAGATCACAAGAGCTTAAAATGGATATTTACTCAACCTATTCTCAACATGTGACAACTGCGATGGATAGAGCTATTATAGGAATATGACCTTGACATAAAGTATAGACCAGGAAAGGAAAATGCAGTTGCAGATGGTCTTAGCCGAAAATCTTTTCTCGGTGCTATCTCTATTCCAAATAACCCTATCTAGGATAGAATCAAAGAAGCATCCTTGGTAGACCCAGAGTACCAACGTATAGTATCATTAGTTCAGCAGAATAAGATGCTTGAAGCTAAAGATTACTCTCTTATGGGAGGATGTCTTTACTATAGACATAGACTCTGTGTACCCAGAGACCCAGCTCTAAAGAAGGCTATTCTATATGAAGCACACGATAGCCCTACATCTCGACATCCAGGCTATGATAAGACTCTTCTTGCTGCTAGGAGGAGTTACTTTTGGTCTGGAATGAAAGGAGACATACTTTGCTATGTGAGGCAATGTCTTTATTGTCAGCGGCGGATAAAATCTGAAAGGATCAAATTACCACGACAACTTCAACCTCTTGACATACCTCAGATGAAATGGGAATGCATCAGTATGGATTTTGTTACAGGATTACCTTCTACATGAGGTTATGATTCTATTTTTGTGGTTGTTGATATGCTCACAAAAGTGGCTCATCTAATACCCGTAAAGACAACCTTTACTGCTTCAGATATTAGTCGGGTATTCATCAAGGAGATTTTTAGGCTACATGGTCTACCCAAGCGTATCATCAGTGATAGAGATGCCAAGTTTACATCAAAATTTTGAACTTCTCTTTTCCAATCTATTGGGTCACAATTAGCTTTCAGTATAGCGTATCATCCACAGACAGATGGGCAAACTGAAAGGGTTAATCAAGTCATCGAAGACATTCTTAGAGCCTATTGTTCGCAAGAACCAAAGAAGTGGTTACAATATCTACCTTTGGTGGAGTATGCTTACAACTCTTCCGAACACAGAAGCATTGGAATGTCACCTTTCAAAGCTCTTTATGGACATGACTGTTTAGCACCACTAAACTTCTCAGATCCAACCATCAGGGTAGAAGCATCTAGGAAGATGTTAGAAGATATGGAAGCTCAGACTAGAACTATTCGCAAGGACATTCAGGCCGCTCAGGATAAACAGAAGCATTATGCAGATAAGAACCGTTCAGAGAGAACTTTCAAAGAAGGGGATAAGGTTTTTATGCGAGTCCCACCAAAGAAAAGCAACTTATCTCTAGGCAGATATAACAAGCTAAGCCCAAGGTATTGTGGACCATTCGAGATCGTTAAGGTTGTGAGGTCCCTACCCCTTGTTGAGAGGAGCGGAGTACCTTTGATAAGTCTCCAATCCTGAGAAGGAAAAACCAACGGACATTGCCTTAGCTACTACGCAGCCACGGGCATGAACCGTTAGTGAAGGATTGGTCCTATCTCGCTATGGCGGAGCGTGACCACCATAACGCTATCTAAAAACTATCTATAATCAATTATACCTAAAAGTATAAATCTAAGAGTGACCAACCTGTGCGCTTTTTTTCCCATGTTTCAGAAGCACAGCCGCCAAGGTTTGTCTCTTTTAAGATTTATGCCTTAAAAAAAACAATTTCTAGCGTTGGAAAGTTACCCGACTCATCTGGTCCACCCGTCCATAGAATGATACCGTCGAGGTATCATTCTCCCATTTTCCATACCACACTCACCCTTCTTTTGTTATCTAATTACTACCACACTGTTTAAACATACATGTTCCTTTACTTTATTTATAATACTGGTTCATTAAAACAGCCCTTCAAATAGTATTACAAACAATAGTCAAACAAGAAGTCGTCCAATTTTTAAACCAAGAACCCTTGGATTAGGTTCACTCAAGAATATCTACTGGCGCTATTACGTCCAATCGGTATATACATTATTTATAAGAACCCTTGTCCTCATGAGCGTCCCATACCGCTTGACAAGTACTCGTCGTGCTAATATGGACGTACTCCCGCCACAGCAACAACGGTGCCAATCTGGGCGTCATCCTTATGCCACGACAAAACAAAACTACAGTATCGAGCTAGGCTAATCTAGGTGTACTCCCACCACATCATCAGCTGTGCCATCCTGGGCGTCATCTCACGCCTCGGCAACTTCCACATAATACCAGCGCTAATAAGTAGAGAGACTTGAGAGAAACCCTACCGAAGGTTTTGGACAAACATTCTTTCCTATAGAAAACAGTTTAACCAAACAATCTTTCCTACTTGTCAAACATATGCCGAGTTTCTTGGGGTTAAGCCCCGTGGTTTTGGTCCATGTTTTCTTTTCATAAGGTAAATAATATATTCCTATGGTCTCGCATATGCAATAATGCATAACTTGAAACTGCAATACTAACCTGTCCCATAGCTCCGATTGGTCCGATTGGTCCGATTGGTGGAGACATAGCATGTTGCGTAGGAGTTCCCCCGTTGCTTGTACCGGCTTCATGATCATTAGTGCCTTGGGTTCGAGCACGCTTTGGAGCCATTTCCTTTTTTACTACACTTATGTTATACACTTAGAAATTTAAATTGGTCAATTTCTCTAGTAATCTCCTTGTTTCCAAAGAGAGTCTGTAATTTGAACCCTCGCCAACTCGGATTCACACTTAGTGTTGTTGTTCTACATCTAATTTCTATACATCAAATATTTGCTAATCGTAATTAATCAAAAATTAAGTGTGTAAACTGTGAGTGAATGTTTAGGACTGCATTACTTTTATGCATGACATTTCTAATCCAATTCTAACTTCCATTTCTATACTTCAACTAAATCAATTTTTAGTATTATTCAAAATTCTACTTAATCTAATTGACAATAAAATTGTTGAATGATAATTTCATAATGTATAATAAGAATATGATGAGTTCTCTTATGTATTAACTTTCAATTAACTATACATAAGTTAATAGTGAAGATGTATTAACTAAAGAGAGTATGTATACTTAGAGAGATTAGAGTAAAAGATAGCACACATACACACTTATCCTTTTTAAAACTAATTGAATCTTATTAATCTATTAGAGAAATTAGAGTAAGAGATAGCACACACACACACACATAGCTAATTGAATCTTACTAATCTATTACAGAGATTAGAGTAAGAGATAGCACACACACACACATATCCTTCTTAAAACTAATTGAATCTTACTAATCTATTAGAGAGATTAGAGTAAGAGATAGCACACACACACGCACATATCTTTCTTAAAACTAATTGAATCTTACTAATCTATTAGAGAGATTAGAGTAAGGGATAGCACGCATACACACATATCCTTCTTAAAACTAATCGAATCTTACTAATCTAGTAGAGAGATTAGAGTAAGAGATATCACCCATACACATATAGCTAATTGAATCTTTCTAATCTATTAGAGAGATTAGAGTAAGAGATAGCACACATACATCATTCCTAAAGTTAATTGAATGCTCAATTAATACGCACCTTATTAGTCCACTAGAGTTTTTGCTCTCTTAGTGGTTTGTGGACGCCTTCTCTCTAAGAGAAGTGGCAGCATCTCGTGAGCGCTATAGAGGCAATCTCTATGTCTAAAGTGTGAGCATGGATGCTCTATTTATAGCAGGAAAAAAAACGTCCAACTTTTTTTTCAAAAAAACAATTTTTTGAAATTTTTTTCCAAAAAAAAAAATATTTTTTCAAAAATCATACCTGCGTTTTTGGTACCCTTGTGGTACCCATCAGCTTGACCACTTTTTCATTATCATAAAAAGATAAGGCCACACGTTCCCCCTCATTAAGATTAGTCAAGACTAGCCTATCCTTTTCATGTAAGACTGTGTCCCACTTTGTCCCCTCCTATGTGAGTCCAGGTGAGTCCATGTGCCTTCATTTGTCATCCATGTGTATTCTTTTGTCTTTATAATTATTTTATTTATTTCCTTAATGATAATTTACTTTACATTTTTAAGTTAAAATTTACAGTCTTATATTAACTTTACAGTAGTAAAAAGAAATTCTACAATCAATAAATAAGTCTTGCAATAAGTTAGTTATTGATTCATATAGGTAGACATGTCAGAATTTTGTAGCGTAAATTTTAAATTCTAGGTTTTCTCAACCTACGATTCATAATTTGAACTCGAATATCTTAAATAATGAGTGATGGTTAAAAAAATTCAAATGCGTAATAGAACTTGTGTGAAATTCGAAAGTAGAGACCTTACAATCTCCCCAACTTAGTAGTTGAGATGTCCTGATCTCAAGAACAGTGAATGGTAATCCTTAAGAAGGGTTGTATCATCTTTCCAAGTAGCATCTTCTATAGGAAAATCCTTCCATAAGATAAGATGTTCTTTGATGGATCTATACCTAAGCTTTCTCTCTCAAGTTTCTAGGATAGTATCAGGTTGGAGTTGTAGAACATCTTGAGCAGGGAAAATGATCATCATCAAGGACATGGTAAGGGTTATATACATAAGGTTTTAGCAGACTTACATGAAATACATCATGCACTTTGAGATGAGAAGGGAGTTTTAGTCTATAAGCTTGATCACTTACAACCTTGATTATTTCGTAAGGTCCACAATATCGGTAGCTAAGCTTCTTATACCTTCCGAGAGACAGATTGCTCTTTTTGGGCTTTACTCATAAGAAAACTTTGTCACCTTCTTTGAAAATCCGATCAGATCTTTTTAAGTCGGCGTACTTCTTTTGTCGATCTTGAGCCGCTTGAATATCCCTTTGAATAGCTTTGGTTTGAGCTCCCATTTCTTCAAGCATTTTCTTTGAGGCTTCTACCCTTATAGTGGGGTCAGAAAAGTTAAGAGGTGATAAACATTCTTGACCATAAAGAGCATTAAAAGGTGTCCTTCCAATACTTCTATGAGTAGAGGAATTGTATGCATACTCTACCAAGGGTAGGTATTGAATCCACTTGCGAGGTTCTCTATTGGAGTAGGCTCTGAGAATTTCTTCAATTACTTGATTGACTCTTTCAGTTTGGCCATCAGTTTGAGGATAATAAGCAGTACTAAAACATAATTGGGTTCCAATAGCTTGAAACAATGATACCCAAAACTTTGAAGTAAACTTGGCATCACAATCGCTGACAATCCTCTTGGGTAAACCATGAATTCTGAAAACCTCCTTCACAAACAGACGAGCAATATCTAAAGTTGTAAAGGTTTTCTTGACTGGGATTAAGTTAGCCACTTTAGTAAGCAAGTCGACTATGACCATGATTGAATCATAGCCAGCTTGAACATAAGGAAACCCGGTGATAATGTCCATGCTAATACTTTCCCATTTCATTTGGGGAATATTTAAAGGATGTAATTTACCTGGCATCTTTAGTCTCTCTGCCTTAATCCTTTGACAAGACAAACACTGCTTGACATAGCGAAGGACGTCACCCTTCATACCTTGCCAATAGTAACTTTTGCGAATTGCATTGATGGTTTTGGCATTACCTGATGTCCTGAAGTTGGGCCATCATGTGCTTCATATAGGATAGCATTCCTTAGGATAGAATCCTTAGGTATGCATAGTCGATTCCTATAGTAAATTTTCCCATCTTCTAAGGATTAATGTAGAGGTTTAGGCTGATTTGATGATACCCTCTCTTCACGTAGGATACTAGCAAGCATCTGGTAATCTGCATCTCTGACAGCAGCATCTGAGACCTTGTCTAAAATAGGGTTATTAGCCATGGAAATCGCCCCCAAAAAAGCTTTATGGCTTAGGGCATCTACCACAACATTATCCTTACCTGGTCTAAATTTAATATCAAAATCATATTCATGCATGAGCTCTATCCATCCCCTCTGTCTCATGTTAAGGTTAGGTTGGGTAAAAATCCACTTAAGACTCTTGTGATCTGTTACCAATTGGAATTTTCGTCCCAATAGAGAATGTCTCCATAGCTTGAGAGCATGAATAACTGCTAGCAATTCTAAATCATGTGTAGCATAATTCACTTCATGAATCCTAAGCTTCCGAGAAGTATAAGATACAGGCCTTCCTTCATGATTAAGGACTCTTCCTAATGCAAGGTTACTAGCATCTGTGATCACCTCAAATTCTTGGGTGAAGTCTGGAAGTTTTAAGAGAGGTTCTAAAGCAAGATACTCCTTAAGCTGTTTGAAGCAAGATTCATGTTTTTCTTCCCAAAGTATCGTAGCTCCTTTCTTTAGCAAGTCAGTTAGTGGTGCAGCTTTAAGAGCATAGTCCTTTACAAAGATCCTGTACCACCCTGTGATACCTAAGAACCCTCTGACTTCGGTTTGTGAAGTGGGTTGAGACCATTCCACAATATCTTTGACTTTGTCAGGGTCACCAGAGACTCCTTCAGGTGAAATGATAAACCCTAAGTAACAGACCTTAGGGGTAAAGAAGGTACATTTGCTTTTCTTTGCATACAACTTATTTCGGCGTGAAAGCTCTAACACTTTCCTAACATTTCCTTCATGCTCTTCCTCTGATTTGGAATAAATTAAGATATCGTAAAAGAATACTAGGACAAAATTGTTCAGAGAATTCTCTAAAGATATCGTGCATCAGACGACTGAAAGCTGCAGGAGCATTTGTAAGTCCGAAAGCCATCACTGTAAATTCGTAATGACCATAACGAGTGTTGAAATCTGTTTTGGAGATATCAGCCTCCTGGATTCGAATTTGATGATAGCCAGATCAAAGATCGATCTTTGTGAATATTTTGGCTCCATGTAATCTGTCCAGCATCTCATCAATACGAGGAATTGGATATTTATTCTTGATGGTAACCTGATTTAAGCCCCTATAATCTATGCAAAGTCAAAGAGATCCATCCTTTTTCTTTTGGAAGAGAACATGTGCACCCCATGGAGATGTACTAGGTCGGATAAACCCTTGCTCAATCAACTGCTTGAGTTGCTCCTTGAGTTTTATAGCCTCTGGAAGTGACATCTTGTATGGAGCTCTTGAGACTGGTTCACTACCTGGAAAATTTTTGATTTCATGGTCTACCTCCCTAGGTGGTGGTAGTTCAAAAAGTTCAGTGGGGAAAACATCCAAAAATTCTTCTAGCCACATTGGTTCAGGGTTGGAAGAAGATTTTTCTACTTTGTTTAGCTTGACTACAAAAATTTGTTGACCCTTGCGTAGCCCTTTCAAAAGACGATTAGCTTTGACCAAGTAGGCTTTTGGTCATCCATTCTGGCCTTGAATAGTGACTTCTTGACCTTGGTTGTCCACAAAAGTAACACTTCCTTGGGCACAATGGATATTGGCATTATGACTGGCTAACCAATCCATTCCAAGAATTCCGTCATAGATTCCTATGGGTAAGGTTCGAAAAGTAGCACAAATAGAGTATTCTCCCCACTTGAAATCTATTTTTCCTACAGTGTACTGAGATGACACCTCCTTTCCATTGGCTAATTCAACTCTCATCTTTCTTGCAAGGTGTTGATTAAGTCCTAACCTCCTTAAACATTTAGGTGACAAGAAAGAATGAGTACTGCCACAATCAATAAGAAGCTCAAAATTTTCACCTTGGTGATTTGCAGGTGTTTGAATGATAGCAGATTGTTGTCTTGCTCTTGGGTTATCAATTGGAGCATGTAGAGTTGCTCTTTCCTCTTGTTCTTCTCCCAATGTTGGTTCTCCTATGATAGCATTGACTCTGGCAGCCATTCCACGCCCTCGACCTCGTCCTCCATTTTTTCCTCCACGATTTATTATTTGGCCTCGTCCTCTAGCTCGATTAGGTGTATTTGTTGTGGAGACTCGCCTAGGACATACACTCCTGAAATGTCCTAGCTCGTTGCATTCATAGCATCTAAGATCTGCATTTTGAGCTCCATTTGCTGAAGCTGCAACTATTGGATAAGTTTGGTGAACTGGGTGAACTTGCCTTTGGTTCCACATCATAGGCCGTCCTCTCCTTCCAGCATTCCTTAAATTTCCATTTCGTACCTTTTGAGAGTTTGAAAACTCTTTAGCTAAGGGTTTAGCTCTTAAAAGAGCATCTTGCAAATTGACAGGCCTCATGGCTTCTAGACATGTATTTAAAGGAGCATTTAGCCCTTGGAAGAAACGGGCTACTTGTTGATCTGCGGTCATTGGCGAAGCATAGCGCCTAAGAGTTACAAATTTGGAGTAGTATTCTTCCACTATAAGATGAAGCTGACGTAAGTTGAAGAATTCATTCATCTTAAGGGACTCGTGTGCAGGTGGAAGATAACGTCCTTTGACAGCATACTTAATGTCTTCCCAAGTTTGAGTCTTTTGAGCTACTTGATTATCTTTGCAGTGTTGTTTCCACCAAAGCTTGGCATCCCCCGTGAGACAAAACATAGCCAACATTGCTTGGTTATCGGGAGTAGTACCAGTGGCAGCAAAATAATCCTCCATCTCTTAGAGCCACACTTCTGCATCGCGCTCAACTAGGGCTCCTTTCCCTTTGAAAGAGGGAAGTTTAGCTTGCTTGAGAAGTAGCTTTTTCTCTTGAAGAGATGTGTACACCACACTCTGTGCAATATAGATAAAGTGAAACTTTATTGGATACTCTAACTTTAATCCACTTTAAGGCAAGACTTAATCAGACAATAATACAAACAAAAGATAATATTAATCCAAACTTTATTTATATACACATTATTTGCTACCAAGGTTGGTAGTCTTTAGGTACAAGGATTGTAATGTCTCTATATTTTGAGTTTAGTGACTACCAAAGGATAGGCTAAAGGATCAATTTAATAAGTTTCCTTTGACCCTTGAAAGCTACGAGATACACATATGGGTCGAATCCTACCACCATGGATAACTTTTGTAACTTGGTTATAGACCCATTGAGTCTGAGATATCTTTTCTCCTCCCAAGGTAATGGTAGCATCTGGATTCTTAGTACCCATGAAAAGATAAACTTCGATGACTTTTAACTCCTCTGCCCATCGAAGTTTCTTGAGATTGGTATCCATGCACCATATCTTGTCAGCATCGATGGTATAGACTCCTCCAGATGGACTCCAGTTGATGCCCCATCCTCTATGCACCCTTGGGATAGGTGGTGCAAACACCCTATCCAAAATCATCATCACCCTTTTTTGAAACTGATAATTTGGTGATTGGCATGCATTTTCAAACATGATGGTGAACACCTGGAAATTCTGGTAGGCTGAATGAACATTTTCCTCTACCAGGAAAGTTCAGTCTTCAATACCATATAAAACCTCAAAAGAATTTTTCTAGGTTCTTCTATTATTTCAAACATTCGCATCCTTCAATATCCAAATATCAATCTAAAAATCTCCCCAAGCTTTAACCTAGGCTCTGATACTAGTGTGAGGTCCCTACCCCTTGTCAAGAGGAGCGGAGTACCTTTGATAGGTCTCCAATACTGAGAAGGAAAAACCAATGGACATTGCCTTAGCTACTACATAGCCACGGGCATGAACCGTTAGTGAAGGATTGGTCCTATCTCGCTATGGCAGAGCGTGACCACCATAACCCTATCTAAAAACTATCTATAATCAATTATACCTAAAAGTATAAATCTTAGAGTGACCAACCTGTTCGCTTTTTTCTCCATGTTTCAGAAGCACAGCCGCCAAGGTTTGTCTCTTTTAAGATTTATGACTTAAAAAAAACAATTTCTAGCGTTGGAAAGTTACCCAACTCATCGGGTCCACCCGTCCATAGAATGATACTGATAGCCGTTTTTCGGCTCTCCGTAATTGCCATAGTGAGTTAACCCACCCTACCAAAATCATCCAAACACTGTGGCTATCCCTACCATTTCACTGTATATAGGTGTGTGTGAGTTAGGGGACTTTTCCCATATCTTCTTAAAAAACCTCAATTAGCTAGTCACTGGGCTAGTTGAGCCAAAAAAATAAAAAAAATAAGTATATTATGGTCCATTTGTGTAAATATTTCATTGTATATAGGGCCTAAATAAAAGGAGTTTTCATAATTATTTTGGTATTTATTTAAATATTTTTACCTATGGTGTGTTGTTTATGCTATGTACATTGACTCACCATTACCATATTTTTTCTTACCATTTTGCATACTCTTTATTCCATATAAAAATAATTTCATGCAAGATTCTCTTATTTTTGGTGTAACTCCATCCCAACAAAAATCCAAAAAAACTAGTTCTATTTATGTGTATATTTTTTCACTATTGTGATTTTTTACTTCCTACATCTATTCTCTATTACTCTCATAAATTTGAACACCAAAAATATTCATCTTTTTATGATAGACTTATAATGAGAGAGATTTATTTTGACCCCTTTATATTTTTTCCTCCTATATTATTTATATTTGACATGTACATATTTTTTTAGACCCCTCAATATTTGATTTTCTTAGTTGTACTATTCGCTTATATCATGATCTCAACAATATCTTCAATTATAGACCTACCAAATAAGATCAAGGGTATGTGGAATGCATGCATGCACCATGGGGGGCTCACTCTTGGAGGTATTCAAAAGAATCATCCAAAGAAGGACCTCACAAGGACTTTGTGCAGTGGAAAAAAACAGTCGGTTTTAATGAATTTTTAAAGATCACATGCTCCCCGAATTTGAAAAGGTGATACAAACAAAAGTTGTAGCTCGTGGGCTAAACTTTTCCCTCAAAGTTTTTCATATTTTTTTGAGCTACGAGCTATGAGCTATGATTTTATTGGTGGACCCCAGTTTACCCATGCTATGAAACCACACTCCCTCTTCCACTTTAAAATTTTCCTCTTTCACACACACTTCTCCACTCATCATCCCCACCTCTCTCACCACTCCTCTCTCACCCCACCTCTCTCACCTTCTTCTGAACCTTGAAGAATAAGAGAAACCATGGTGAACTCATGTCTCCTACACACACATCCATTCCAAAATTGACCACCTACTCTCATTTTTCCTCTTCCATATTACGCATATCTATCAAGAAAACCACAAAATTCAGCCTCTTCTCTTGAAAGACAGCACCATGTTGATTGATTACTCATATTCAATCACCTTGGCTCCCAAGGAAGGTCAAGAGTGGACAAAAAACGTACTGTCAAAGCTAGTGGACCGTCAACAAGCGTCAAAATTGACCCTCCTCAAGACACTTGGAGTATCAACATTGTAAGAAATCCATATTTTCTTACCTGTTAAGAGTTTTTTCTTCCTTATTTGTATCCTATATGGATACTTCCATTGTAAGTATCCAATTCCATTTGTAAATTAATAAAAATACTAACTCTACTAATTTACTAACACTAACCTACTATGAAAAGTCCTATCACCTCCACTTCTCTCCTCTCTCTCTTCTTCATCTATCCACACCAATTTCTTGATAATTCCAAGCAAAAGAAATTCTAACCCAACCATGGTTAGAGGAGTAACCCTAGCCCTCAAAATTGCTATAAAAAGAGGGTGTAGCTAGCACAAAAGGGGAGAGCCATAAGCAAGAGCACTATGCTATAGCTTGAGCAGCTAAGATCAATCTCTCTAGAAAGAGCTCTTGAGTGGAAGCTTATTGGATTATGCATATGCATGTGTTGTATGAGGGTTGATTAGCAAGGGAACTCTATGCCATTGTAAGAGAGAGTGATCATTCAATTGAGAGTAGGAAATCTATCATTTCTCCTACTAGTATAAGCCCAACATTTGCTGAATCAAGGTGGGTGGATTTGGACTAAGCTGGGATACTTTGTCTCTCTTCCAACGTAAAGTAATGGACAACAATTATGTGTAAGTGTCTTGGTGTTTTCTTTAAGTTCTTGATAGCTTGTCTCTGGGTGTTGTCATCAATTTAGCCAAAAATCCCACATACTGTAAGAGGGCGACAGGGTGGAGAGGACTCCCCTCACCTTAAGATAGAGATTGGGGTGTCTTTTCTTGTGATGTGTTGTGGTGTAATTTACTCAAGCTATATTGAACAAATACTAATCTCACTTTGATTAGTCGTGACAGATTTGTAAGAAGGTATTAATGCAACAAGAATCCCCTCCCCCTTCCCTTTTTTTCTTACATATATAATTGAGTTTGCTTGATCACTTTTGAACATTTCAAAGCAGCGTGAGCACTCTCTCTCTCTCTCTCTCTCTCTCTCTCTCTCTCTCTCTCTCTCTCTCTCTCTCTCTCTCTCTCTCTCTCTCTCTCTCTCTCTCTCTCTCTCTCTCTCTCTCTCTACGCGTCCTAGTTCGAATCCAAAACTAGGTGGTGCCCCAAATTTGTGTAGGGTTAGGTTGCGGGTTTGTGTGTGTGTTTGCTATTTTTCCCAATCCCAACCCAATTGAGCAGCATGAGAGCCTAGAAAAGTGCTTAAAGGCCACTCTTCTTGTTGCCCGCCCCGGACCACCTTCAAATTGGTGCCCCCACTGAGGACGGCTTGTGTATGTTTTGTGTAGGCTCAACGTTTAGCATAATCAAGTAGCTTGCATGAATCACAAGAATTTTTATGATCCCTTCATTCCCATTGCAAGGCAAAAGGTACACATAATTGTTAGTACTAAGTTGCAATTTCAGCGAGTAATTCGTAGAATTTTAGGTCCTCTTAGGTTGACCGAGATAAACGCTTCGGTAAATCCTTTTATTTTGCCTCTCATTAGGTACGACCTTAGTTTGGACGTCTATATTTTTGCTTTGTTTTAAGCATTAGGTCATGCATAGACAATGGATAATGGCCCAAGAATAGAGGTTTTTCCCTTTCATTTCACTCCACACATTAGAATAAACATTGCAATTAGTAGAAAAATCCATTTTCAACAACGTATGGTGGTCATGTTTGGTGCTTAAAGAGTAGGAGAAATTCTTGCATCACCAAACCCTGTCATCCTGCCTCTTATTGATTATCATAGGTCATTTGATGTGAATATTTTTATTTTGTTGTAGAATAGATTGCAATTTAGAAAACATTATTGTGTAAATTTTTTTAAGAAAGAAAAACAAAAACGTGTTGTCACTTTGAAACCGATTCAATGGAGGCCCAACGCCAAATGTCTGGATATCCTCTTTTCTTTGGAGAGCCTGGAGAGGATGCAGCATTATTTTTAGCAAATTTCAAGATGTCTTGTCATATCAAGAGGATAATAACTGATCAAGAACATGTAGGGGTGTTTGAGGTGGTCCTCAGGAAAGATGTTAGCACTTGGTTTGACTCTTTGCCTAAGGAAGTTAAAGGGAATTACACGGAAGTTGTGAATCATTTCAAGAGATACTTCTTTGATCCCCAAAACACTCAAAATCTATGGCAAGACATTGTTTCTCATAAGCAAAAAGACTTAGATGACTACTACTTGTACAAGGAAGAGTTTCTACGTCTTTGGGCTCTATGGATACGAAATGTTGCTAACCCTGGTGATGGTGGATAATTTCTAAAGAAGGAGAGATTCATAGCCGGACTCTTTCCTTACCTTAAGGTAAAAGTTGAGGCGGGTGCACCTGCTACCTTTGATGCAGCTGAAACTAGGGCTGCTAAGAAATATAGGAAACTCAAGTGCTTAAGGGGGGAGTTTCCAATAGAAGGTCTTAGACCCAAAGGTAAGTCACAAGCATCAACATCTAGGGAGCTTCCTGAGGTAACGGCGGAAGTGATTGAGAAGTTAAATGAATCTTTAAGCAGCTTGTCAATTCACCTTGCACAAGTTGTAGGTCCAAAGGGACAAGCAAAGAAGTCTGAAGAGCGAGATCCACGACCTAGGAGAGTCTTGCAATGTTGGATTTGCGGAGAGTCTGGACATGGGATGTATAATTGTCCTTGGCCCCGTGGGGAGCCAGGGAGACCTAACTTGAATTACCAAGTGATGAATGCAGGTGAAGAAACAAGTTAGCAACCACGGCTTCTACAAAGGCCAAATGGATCAAGACCACCTCCACAAGGAGTGGAAGGAGTTCCACCTTTGCCAGATCCAAATGTGCATGTGGTAGAGGCGACAAAATCAAATGAGGTTGACATGGAAGCAAATGGAATGAAGCGTGGCCGAGGAAAAGGTAAAGAGAAAGAAGGTGTCACATCACAGAGTGGCCATGGACGAGGCAAGAAGGCAAAGGAGACCAAGGAAGCTAAGAGGACTCGACGTAGTATCAATCTCCAAGACTTCCCTCTTGGACATGGTATGGCTCCATACAACCTATTGGAAGACATGAGAGGTAAGGGTCCTGATATCTCATGGCCTCAGTTACTTGCATTATGCCCACAAGTTAGGAGGGATTTAACGAAGGCAGTTAGCACTAGGAGAAAGATAAAAGAGAGTGTTCCTATTGTAAAAATTGCACATGCTGAAATGAATGAGGAGATTACACATGTGCTAGATTGTTACATCAAAGGAAGATTGGTTAGGAAAGGTCTAGTGGATGGGGGTGCACAAATTTTCATCATGACAGAAGGACTCATGCAAAGACTAGGCATGCACATCCATGAGACACCTGAAATTAAAGTCAAAATGGAAAACAATAGCAAGGCTAGGTGCGTAGGCATTTGTGAAAATGTTTTTGTGGAGGCCTTTGGCATTAAGAAGGCAGTGGATTTCTATGTCATGTCTACCAAAGGAAATGGTTACCCATTTATCCTAGGAAGACCATGGCTAATGAAAATGCGAGCTTTGCACGATTGGGAGAGTGGAAAGCTAATTTATAGGCATGAAAATCATAAGAAGGTTGTCTTTGACATGAAGGAGCAACGCCAAGAGGAGCTCCATGAAGAATCATCTCAAAGTGAGACAGAGGAAGGCTAGACCAATAGCACTTCAGAAGGAGAAAGTAGCGGCAACATTAGTGAAGAGGAGTCTTCCATCGAAGTCATGGAGGTAAGGTTTAATCCAAACAACCAGGAGACCTCTTGCCCAAGTTTGGAAGAGGTAGGTTTCCAAGAGAACCAAAATGTGCAAGATGAAGGAATGTTAGAAGGTATGTTGTCTACAACATTTACAAAGGACGAAAGAGAGGAGTTCAAATGTGTGCTAAGGAAATTTCCTAGGATTTTTGCAAAAGACTACACCGATGTGCATGGAGTAGATGCTGTTCAACACAAAATTGAGTTCAAGCCAAAGCCACACCTAAGGCTCAGAAGCTACAAAGGCTAGGAGTCATAAGGAGCAGGCTTTACTCAAGGAGGTAAGAAAGCTTCTAGCAGCAGGTTTCATTTATCCAGTGAAGAATTAAGAGTGGGTCTCTTCCGTTGTTGTCACTCCGAAGAAAAACGACAAGTGGAGGGTGTGTGTGGATTACCGTCCACTTAATGAGGCAACAAAAAGAGATCACTTTCCCCTCCCATTTGAGGATGAGATATTAAATGAGGTAGCTGGTCATGAGAAGTACAATGTGTGTGATGGCTACTCGGGTTACTTTCAAATAGGTATCACATTAGAAGATCAGTTGAAAACAAACTTCATCACTCCTTGGGGTTGTTATGCTTTTAGAGTCATGCCATTTGTCATGACAAATGCTCCTGCAACTTTCCAACGTTTCATGAACATGGTGTTTCAAGCATTCTTTGGAAAGTCAATTAGGGTGTTCATTGATGATTTCTACATTTATAGCTCAAAATCATTGCATTTACAAAGCGTAGAAGAAGGTTTAAAGAAGCTCTATGACATGGGAGGTCAACTCAACCCCGACAAGTGTCACATAGGTGAGGATGAAGAGATTGTGCTCGGTCACAAGGTTTCCTATAAAGGCATTGAGGTGGATCCTTCAAAGGCAAAGGCTCTTATTGAGCTCCCATCACCCAATAATCTCAAAGAGGTCATCTCATTTATTCAAAAGGTGAAGTATATGTCACGCTTTATTCACTTAGCTTCAAAGTTGCTTCATCCTTTGCAAAAGTTAACACAACAAGTAGAATTTGCATGGTCTTATGAACTTGAAGAGTACTTTTGTAACATTAATGTCATTTTGTCATAGCTACCAATACTCATGCCTCCTTGTTGGGAGTACACATTCTTTGTTAGCTCTAGTGTTGGGAAGGAAACAATTGGTGCAGTTTTATTACAACAAGATTCCCACAGTACCAGGATGCGACCCATCTACTTTGCTAGTAGGGTCATGAATGCTTTGGAGAGAGGCTACACGGAGGCAGAACTCATGATGCTTTCTCTCATGTTTGCGGTGAGAAAGTTTAGATCCTACTTGCTACCAAAACCTTTTGTAATTCTCACTGCAGAAAATTTGTTTCCTTGGGTGTCATCTCAAATGAATCTCAGCACTAGGATCTCAAAGTGGATTATGGAATTGCAAGAGTTCCAATACTCTTTCAAGGTAGAAGATAGCGTGCGTGCACAATTGGCAGGGATCCTTACTTGGTACATGAGAAGGAGATTAAGGTTCCTGAAATAAAGACCCTACCATTGCCACCACCAAAAAATATTCCTAATTCTTTTACCTTGTTCTTTGATGGAGCTTTTGGACGAGCCACAAGAAAAGCAGGGGGAGGTCTAGTATTTCTCAACCCAAGTGGGGAGGTGGTTATGCAAGAGAAGGTCAATCTACCAGGTTCAACTAGCAACAATGAAGCAGAATATGACACACTACTTCATGGTTTAAAGACATGCATTGGCCAAGGTATACAACGTCTCATAGTAAAAGGGGATGCACTTCTCATTGTGAAGCAAATTTTAGGCATTTGGGCATGCAATAATGAAAGCCTAAGGACAAAAGTTCATGCCATTCGTAGATTGTTTAATCAATTTGAAGAAGTGAAACTATATCATATTCCTAGGAAACAGAATGAAGATGCCGATTTACTTGCATAGCAAGTAGTTACATGTGTTGAGAAATAAGTGCAAGTCATCATAGTGGCAGCAAATGTCAAGCAACCGAGATACCAGGTATTGGAGTCATTGACTCCCATTATTAGCTACATTTTGGAGGGTGAGTTTCCACAAGACTTCACAAAGGCTCAGAAGAGGAGACTCATGAAGAAGGCAAGCACGGATCTCTTTCTAGAAGGATCCCTCTATCAAAGAGGGAAGGATCAAGTGTGAAGAAGAGTACCAACTATCAAGGAAATTCCAGCCATTCTAAAAGGTTTGCATGAAGAGGCATGTGGTGGTCATTTTGCCCAAGAGTTAACTGTGAAGAAGATTTTGCTTGCGGGGTATGTTTGGCCAAGTCTGTATGTGGATGTCCAACATTGGTGTAAAAGTTGTCACAATTGTCAGGTAAATTTGAATAGAAGATTGGTTTATGGTCCAAGGCAAATCATGCTTGCAAATGGACCCTTTGAAAAGTGGGGCATTGATGCTATGGGTCCTCTCCCTAGGAAAAAAAATAGTAAACTCTACATTCTAGTGGCTGTAGACTATATGACTAGGTGGGTGGAAGCACAAAGTGTGGCAAAGATAAATGAGAGGATAGTGAGCAAATTTGTGTACACTCACATTTGTTGTAGATTTGGCACACCTTTGGAGATTGTTTCTGATAATGGTCCTAGGTTTAGAAAGGGCTTGCTCACAGAAGTCTGTGAAGAACTTCACATTCTACATCATCATAGTACACCCTACTATCCCCAATCAAATGGTTTGGTAGAAAAAGCTAATGGTGTCATTGCAGGCATCATTAGAAAGATGGTGAGAAACAAGACAAAGTTGTGGGATGACTTCTTGGATGGTGCCTTGTGGGCGTATCGATATAGGGAAGCCATGGAGTTTACACCATTTCACTTGGTATATGGACAAGAGGCTCTGCAGCCTATCGAGCTCAACATTCCAACAATACGGCTTTATGGCAGAGGTGCACAAAATGATCAAGAAGCATGGATGGATCGACTTCTTACCTTAGCTGAGCTTGAGTGGAAAAGAGAAGTAGCATACGAGTGCTACAAGAGGAAAGCTACGCAAGCAAAAGAGAAGCTTGACAAGAAACCAAAGGACAAAGGCATCAATGAAGGAGATCTTGTGCTAAGGTATAACAATCGACTCGATAATCGTTTTGATGCCAAGTTTGAAACTAGATGGCAGGGACCATACATAGTCAAGAAGGATTTCAATTCAAGTTATTATCAACTTATGGGCTTGAATGGGAAAGAGCACTCCAGGAAAGTAAATGGGTATCGCTTGAAGCGTTATTTGAGTCGCCTTCTACCAAAGGATCTACCAAAGATCTATCAAAAGGCAGCGATCTCATGTAGGTATTGTTCTGTGAAGCATGAGTGTAACTCAAACAAAAATTCTGAGGGGCCAAACAATGAAGATCTCGTCAAGGACTCTGAAGCACTCTCTTTGGAAAAGATGCTCTATGATGGTACATGAATATACCATCATCCTGGGGGAGGGCCAATCATAGCCGTTTTTTGGCTCTCCGTAATTGCCATAGTGAGTTAACCCACCCTACCAAAATCATCCAAACACTGTGGCTATCCCTACCATTTTACTGTATATAGGTGTGTGTGAGTTAGGAGACTTTTCCCATATCTTCTTAAAAACCCTCAATTAGCTAGTCACTGGGCTAGTTGAGCCAAAAAAATAATAAAAATAAAAAATATAAGTATATTATGGTCCATTTGTGTGTAAATATTTCATTGTATATAGGGCCTAAATAAAAAGATTTTTCATAATTATTTTGGTATTTATTTAAATATTTCTACCTATGGTGTGTTATTTATGCTATGTACATTGACTCACCATTACCATATTTTTTCTTACCATTTTGCATACTCATTATTCCATATAAAAATAATTTCATGCAAGCTTCTCTTATTTTTGGTGTAACTCCATCCCTACAAAAATCCAAAAAAACTAGTTCTATTTATGTGTATATTTTTTCACTATTGTGATTTTTTTCTTCCTACATCTATTCTCTATTACACTCATAAATTAGACCACCAAAAATATTCATCTTTTTATGGTAGACTTATAATAAGAGAGATTTATTTTGACCCCTTTATATTTTTTCCACCTATATTATTTATATTTGACATGTACATATTTTTTAAGACCCCTCAATATTTGATTTTTTTAGTTGTACTATTCACTTATATCATGATCTCAACAATATCTTCAATTATAGACCTACCAAATAAGGTCAAGGGTATGTGGAATGCATGCATGCACCATGGGGGCCTCACTCTTGGAGGTATTCAAAAGAATCATCCAAAGAAGGACCTCACAAGGACTTTGTGCAGTGGAAAAAAACAGTCGGTTTTGATGAATTTTTTAAGATCACATACTCCCGAATTTGAAAAGGTGATACAAACAAAAGTTGTAGCTCGTGGGCTGAACTTTTACCTCATATTTTTTCATATTTTTTTGAGCTACGAGCTGTGAGCTATGATTTTATTGGTGGACCCCAGTTTGCCCATGCTATGCAGCCACACTCCCTCCTCCACTTTATCATTTTCCTCTTTCACACACACTTCTCCACTCATCATCCCCACCTCTCTCACCACTCCTCTCTGCACCCTACTCACCTTCTTCTGAACCTTGAAGAATAAGAGAAACCATTGTGAACTCATGTCTCCTACACACACTTCCATTCCAAAATTGACCACCTAGTCTCATTTTTCCTCTTCCATATTACTCATATCTATCAAGAAAACCACAAAATTCAGCCTCTTCTCTTGAAAGACAGCACCATGTTGATTGATTACTTATATTCAATCACCTTAGCTCCCAAGGAAGGTCAAGAATGGACAAAAAACGTACCGTCAAAGCTAGTGGACCGTCAACAAGCGTCAAAATTGACCCTCCTCAAGACACTTGGAGTATCAACATTGTAAGAAATCCATATTTTCTTACCTGTTAAGAGTTTTTTCTTCCTTATTTGTATCCTATATGGATACTTCCATTGTAAATATCCAATTCCATTTGTAAATTAATAAAAATACTAACTCTACTAATTTACTAATACTAACCTACTATGAAAAGTCCTATCACCTCCACTTCTCTGCTCTCTCTCTTCTTCATCTATCCACACCAACTTCTTGATAATTCCAAGCAAAAGAAATTCTAACCCAACCATGGTTAGAGGAGTAACCCTAGCCCTCAAAATTGCTATAAAAAGAGGGTGTAGCTAGCACAAAAGGGGAGAGCCATAAGCAAGAGCACTATGCTATAGCTTGAGAATCCAAGATCAATCTCTCTAGAATGAGCTCCTTAGTGGAAACTCATTGGATTATGCATATGCATGTGTTGTATGAGGGTTGATTAGCAAGGGAACTCTATGCCATTGTAAGAGAGAGTGATCATTCAATTGAGAGTAGGAAATCTATCATTTCTCCTATTAGTATAAGCCCAACATTTGCTGCATCAAGGTGGGTGGATTTGGACTAAGCTGGGATACTTTGTCTCTCTTCCAACGTAAAGTAATGGACAACAATGATGTGTAAGTGTCTTGGTGTTTTCTTTAAGTTCTTGATAGCTTGTCTCTGGCTGTTGTCATCAATTTAGCCAAAAATCCCACATACTGTAAGAGGGCGATAGGGTGGAGAGGACTCCCCTAGCCTTAAGACAGTGATTGGAGTGGCTTTTCTTGTGATGTGTTGTGGTGTAATTTACTCAAGCTATGTTGAACAAATACTAATCTCACTTTGATTGGTCGTGACAGATTTGTAAGAAGGTATTAATACAACAAGCATCCCCTCCCCCTTCCCTCTTTTTCTTACATATATAATTGTGTTTGCTTGATCACTGTTGAACATTTCAAAGCAGCCTGAGCACTATCTCTCTCTCTCTCTCTCTCTCTCTCTCTCTCTACGCGTCCTAGTTCGCATCCAAAACTAGGTGGTGCCCCAAATTTGTGTAGGGTTAGGTTGCGGGTTTGTGTGTGTGTTTGCTGTTTTTCCCAACCCCAACCCAATCGAGCAGCATGGGAGCCTAGAGAAGTGCTTAGAGGCCACTCTTCTTGTTGCCCGCCCTGGACCGCCTTCAATACCATCGGGGTATCATTCTCCCACTTTCCACACCACACTCACCCTTCTTTTGTTATCTCATTACTACCACACTATTTAAACATACATGTTCTTTTACTTTTTTTATGATACTTGTTCGTTAAAACAGCTCTTCAAATAGTATTACAAACAATAGTCAAGCAAGAAGTCGTCCAATTTTTAAACCAACAACCCTTGGATTAGGTTCACTCAAGAATCTCTAATGGCCCTATTATGTCCGATCGGTATATACATTATTTATAAAAATCCTTGTCCTCATGAGCATCCCATACCGTTCGACAAGTACACGTTGTGCTAATCTAAACATACTCCCGCCACAGCAACAACGGTGTCAATCTGGGCGTCATCCTCACGCCACGGTAAAACAAAACTGCAATATCCAACTAGGCTAATCTGGGTGTACTCCCACCATAGCATCAGCTGTGCTATCCTGGGTGTCATCTCACGCCTCGGCAACTGCCACATAATACCAGCGATAATAAGTAGAGAGACTTGAGAGAAACCCTACCGAAGGTTTTGGACAAACATTCTTTCCTATAGCAACCAGTTTAACCAAACAATCTTTCCTACTTGTCAAACTTATGTCGAGTTTCTTGGGGTTAAGTCCAGTGGTTTTGGTCCGTGTTTTCTTTTCATAAGGTAAATAATATATTCCTATGGTCTCGCATATGTAATAATGCATAACTTGAAAATGCAATACTAACCTGTACCATAGCTCCGATTGGTCCGATTGGTGAAGACATAGCTTGTTCCACAGGAGTTCCCCCGTTTCTTGTATCGGCTTCATGATCATTAGCACCTTGGGTTCGAGCACTCTTTGGAGCCATTTCTTTTTTTACTACACTTATGTTATACACTTAGAACTTTAAATTGGTCAATTTCCCTAGTAATCTCCTTGTTTCCAAAGAGAGTTTGTAATCTGAATCCTCGCCAACTCGGATTCACAGTTAGTGTTGTTGTTCTACATCTAATTTCTATACCTCAAATATTTGCTAATCGTAATTAATCAAAAATTAAGTGTGTAAACTGTGAGTGAAAGTTTAGGACTGCATTACTTTTATGCATGACATTTCTGATCCAATTCTAACTTCCATTTCTATACTTCAACTAAATCAATTTTTAGTATTATTCAAAATTCTACTTAATCTAATTGACAATAAAATTGTTGAATGATAATTTCATCATGTATAATAAGAATATGATGAGTTCTCTTATGTATTAACTTTCAATTAACTATGCATAAGTTAATAGTGAAGATGTATTAACTAGAGAGCGTAGGTATACTTAGAGAGATTAAAGTAAGAGATAGCACACATACACACATATCCTTTTTAAAACTAATTGAATCTTACTAATCTATTAGAGAAATTAGAGTAAGAGATAGCACACACACACACACATAGCTAATTGAATCTTACTAATCTATTAGAGAGATTAGAGTAAGAGATAGCACACACACACACATATCTTTCTTAAAACTAATTGAATCTTACTAATCTATTAGAGAGATTAGAGTAAGAGATAACACACACACACACACATATCCTTCTTAAAACTAATTGAATCTTACTAATCTATTAGAGAGATTAGTGTAAGGGATAGCACACATACACACATATCCTTCTTAAAACTAATTGAATCTTACTAATCTAGTAGAGAGATTAGAGTAAGAGATATCACCCACACACACATAGCTAATTGAATCTTTCTAATCTATTAGAGAGATTAGAGTAAGAGATGGCACACATACATCATTCCTAAAGTTAATTGAATGCTCAATTAATACGCACCTTATTAGTCCACTGGAGTTTTTGCTCTCTTAGTGGTTTGCGGAAGCCTTCTCTCTAAGAGAAGTGGCAGCACTTCGTGAGCGCTATAGAGGCAATCCCTATGTCTAAAGTGTGAGCATGGATGCTCTATTTATAGCAGAAAAGAAAACGTCCAACTTTTTTTCTTTTTTTTAAAAAATATATATATATATAGATTTTTTATTTCAAAAATCATACCCGCGTTTTTGGTACCTTTGTGGTACCCATTAGCTTGACCACTTTGTCATTATCATCAAAAGATAAAGCCACACAGCCTCCCTCATTAAGATTAGTCAAGACTAGCCTCTCCTTTTCATGTGACACCGTGTCCCACTTTGTCCCCTCCTATGTGAGTCCAGGTGAGTCCATGTGCCTTCATTTGTCATCGCTGTGTATTCTTTTCTCTTTATAATTATTTTATTTATTTCCTTAATGATAATTTACTTTACATTTTTAAGTTAAACTTTACAGTCTTATATTAACTTTACAGTAGTAAAAGAAAATTCTACAATCAGTAAATAAGTCTTGCAATAAGTTAGTTATTGATTCATATAGTTAAACATGCCAGAATTTTGTAGCGTAAATTTTAAATTCTAGGTTTTCTCAACCTACGATTCATAATTTGAACTCGAATATCTTAAATAATGAGTGATGGTTAAAAAAAATTCAAATGCGTAATAGAACTTGTGTGAAATTCGAAAGTAGAGACCTTACAAAGGTTGTGAGTGACCAGGCCTACAAGCTAAAATTACCTGCAAACTTGAAGGTTCATGATGTATTCCACCTCAGCTTACTCAAACCCTATATTCCTAACCCTGATCAATTCTTGGACTCAGATCAGATAATCATGCGAGCACAAGGAGTTCTTGAGCTCCAACCTGACTATGTACTTGAAACAAGGGAAAGAAAGTTACGCAACAGAACTATCACGGAGCATCTAGTAAAGTGGAAGGATTACCCTGAAGAAGATGCAACTTGGGAGAATGAACCAATGCTCATAAAGGATTACCCAAATACATTCTTGAGATGAGGACATCTCAAATGTTTCACATTGGGGAGGTTGTAAGGTCTCTGACTCTGATCAAAAGAGCACCATTGTACCTTGAAATGAATATGCTGGAAAAAGTAACTATTTTTATCAGTTTTTTGAATTCTGTCAGTGCCATGATGTTTAGAATGTTTTAAAGCTTCAAAATGTGAATTAAAATAATTTTTGTAAAAAAATAGTAAGTTTTTGGTCACCCGATCGGTCTAGTTTTGACCGTCTCGAAAAACTGCACCCGTACCTCGAATTTGAAAAAAAATGCATTTTCGGACCTCGGGGGCTGCTAAATATGGCAGGTACTCGGGCCAGTATGCCTTAGTTAGAGCTTTCTATAGCAATTTTCGGCATCAAAATCCGACTCGTATGACCCGTTTTAGCCTAAAACCAAATATTCCCAAAATTGTCCGGGGAGGCACCGGGGGCCCGAGGCTGTGTGGGAGCAGGCTCCAGGCCACTCCACGTCAATTTAAGCAGCTAGGGGGACACCTTTTGTCCTTGTGGGAGTCTTGGGAGAGTTTCCAAGCTTGCTACTGAGCGTGAGAGTCAGTTAACCAAGCCAACTAGACACTTGGTGGGTAGGCAACTAGACTTGCCATGCTTAACTGAAGTAGCTCCCAGATGCAAATAGCAAGCAGGTTCGATTTTCTGCTTGAGGAGGCCTATTTAAAGGTGTGCTCACACACACACACCCAGTACACACACACACACCTACACACACCTCGGGTAGATTTGATGAAATTCATTCTTTTATCATTCAATAATATTATAAATTAAATTAGACTCAATTTTCTCCCACATTAAAATGTGATTAAGGCTGAAAATTAAACCGTCATTAGGCCATTAAGAAGAGAATTTTCTATCACACATGCCTACGGTAATTCTCCATCTTCAAATTGCGATAGGAAAGTGATTGATCTTGCTTACTTCATCTCTCTTGTAAATCAATTAGTAAAATTCTGAATTTCTTAATCATCTAAGCCAAGTGATTAACTTTAGAGCCAGTTCCCATAGGGCAAGTAAAGAATTACCCTTTGAATTGCTAGGTCTCGAAGGAAAATCTAATCTCTTGCATAAGGAGGATTCTTTAATGATTCTAATCTTCCAATTGGTTTGTTATGATGCTCTTGGACTTTAGCTCTTTTTTAAGTTTATCATTTAAAGTAGTGAGTAATATGGCCCCGGTTAAGAGAACTCGCTTCGATGGTGCCCATGACCGCGAGGCGGGAACAAGAGATGTCAATGGAAAGGGAAAAGCTCCCATGGACGAACAAACACCGGCCATCTCACGGGCCATTGACGAAGAAATGGAAGAGGTAGGTGAGATCTTCATTCAAGTTGTTTAATTTAACATTGCACACTTGTAGCTAGGAATGAACATATCCCCAAACATGTTGGATAAATCCGACGGAAACCTCGGCATTGAATTCATTTGTACATTAAAGCCTAAAGTAGAAAAGAAATGATTGATGGGTATGTTGTTTGCAATAGGAAAGAATGTCTGCTAGGGAAAATTTAGCTCGACATGTTCATTCTATTTCCAATGTTGAACCAATCCTGACCCCCCTACTGGTCACACGGGGCAGAGTTCCTCGTTAAGGGCTCTTGAATCCACGACTTGCTTTCTATGCGGTGGATACCCACGACTTGCTTTCTATGCGGTGGGAACCCACGTCTGGCTTTCTATGCGATGGGAGTGTCCATGTCGTGCTTTCTATGCGGTGGACATACCTAGTTGTATGGACAGCTAGGCGACAACGGGAGGAGTAAACTCTTGCTGGAGGGGGGATGTTGTACGTCTAGAACATTGGAATTTTAATGAATAATTTTGAGTAGAATTTTTACTAGAATACTGTTTTGGTGTTGTTTACAATACTGGTTGAAGGGCTGTCTTAACGAACAATGTGATTCGGAATCTAATCAAGGAATCTTTATGTTGAACAACCATTGTGGTAGTAATTAGGACAAACAAGGAAGTGTGAGTGTGGGGGTGGAAAGTGGGAGCTTGGCTCAGGTTGCCAATGCCTATGAGATGGGTGGTCCCGATTGGTCGGGAACTCTATGTCCCCATAGTGCTTACTTCGATTTTAGTAATACTCATTGCACCTAGAGCGGTGAAATCTCGAGAGTACGTGCCTCGGAAACATGGGGAAAAAGGCACTCGGGGTTTCTCTCCTCTTGGAAGGTGGGTCTTAGGATCGCTAGATAGTTTAAGTACGCTTCCCCTGCGAGGTGGAGCTAGATCTCCTTGCTAGTAGGATCGAGCTCGACTCACTTTGTAATGAGAGATCGTCCACTAGTCGAACCCTGGACAATTTTGTTTGCTTTCGCAATAGATCTAGTGGCCACCAGGTTTACCATCAATCGGGTGGTTGATATGGCGTGGTGGGGATCTCACACATGGTATCATAGCCTAGGTTAGGCTGGGAAATAAAGTCGTACTGTTTGAATATTTAAAAAGGAACTGAAAGTATATAGGTAGCTGATCCGAATTCCTTGCATTGGTGTTGCAGGAAGACCTCGTGCTAGAATATCGGGAGTTCCAAGTTTTTGAGCTTATTTATGAGCAAGCTCGGAGATCCCCAGTTTACCACTTCAGGCGAGATGTCATGGAGATACTGATGAAGGCTCATACACCTCACTCCACTCGCATTGATAGAGGATGGGTACTTGACTGGACATTTCCAGGAGGGATTTACTGGGTGAAAGCATGTTAACCTGTCGCGCTTTTTGTGCTAGTTAGCAGTTTCAAGTTAGCACATCTTTGAAAAGTTGGGCGTCCGGTAAAGTTTTTACAAATAATATCAAAATTTGTCAGAGGTTGTACATTTGGATTCCTTGTTTCAAGTGCTTTCTATTGATATATGATATGTCATAGATCTCGGAGATGTAGCTTAAGTTATTGTACTAGTTAGCATATGTCAAAATTGTGCTAGTTAGTATTGTCTGGGACATGAAAAAGCATGACAAGTTAACATGCTTTCATCAATAAATTGCTTTTTGTCTCTGAATCTCTGTCTCTTGATAAAGTGGTATCTTGAATTTTATTTAAAGTCTCGTGTCTATTTTGAAATCCAAGTAATTGTATCAAGAATTTTGTATAACCTCTGTAGGCACCGCCTGTTGCTCTGTACTCGGCACCGCAAGAGAAGAAGCTTCTCCTTAAGCAATCCCAACCTCCGATCTTTAAGGGCGAGGGGGCAAATGTGGAGAGAGATGCGGAAGTGTGGATGGAAGCCATGGACGACTACTTTGAAGCTGCGGGGACAAACAAAGGGTTGAATATTTTATATGCTTTGGTGTACACTTCCATGTCACCACCATCCATCACAGCAACTAGTAGCTTCTCACTTGGACTCTCCTCTCAAATCTCCTCCCGACCTTTGTTCATGGTATGGTTGAGAAAAAATCAAATCGGTGAAGCTAGCTAGGTACAGGGTGAAGGTTGAAAAGCATGCGCCAAAGTGATGGAGAGTGTAAGGTCTCTGACCCCGATCAAAAGAGCACCATTGTACCTTGAAATGAATATGATGGAAAAAGTTACTATTTTTAGCAGTTTTTTGAATTCTGTCAGTGCCATGATGTTTAGAATGTTTTAAAGCTTCGAAATGATAAATTTCAAAAATAGTAAGTTTTTGGTCAACTGACCCATCCAGTTTTGACCGTCTCGAAAAACTGCACCCGTAACCCGAATTTGAAAAAAATGCATTTTCGGACCCTGGGGGTTGCTAAATATGGAAGGTACTCGGGCCATTACGCCCTAGTTAGAGCTTGCTATAGCAATTTTTGGCATCAAAATCCGACTCGTATGACCCGTTTTAGCCTAGAACCAAATTTCCCCAAAATTGTCTGGGGAGGCACCAGGGGCCCGAGGCTGTGTGGGAGCAGGCTCCAAGCCCAGTCCAGTTCAAGTTTAGCAGCTAGGGGGCACCTTTTGTCCTTGTGGGAGTATTGGGAGAGTTTATCAGCTTGCTACTGAGTGTGAGATTCAGTTAACCAAGCCAACTGGACACTTGGTGGGTAGGCAACTGGACTTGCTATGCTTAACTGAAGTAGCTCTTAGATGCAAATAGCAAGAAGGTTCGATTTTCAGCTTGAGGAGGCCTATTTAAAGGGGTGCTCACATACACACACACATACATGCTCACACACACACACACCCAGTACACACACACACACCTACACACACCTTGGGGAGGTGCTGCCGACACACACACTATTTTTGAAGGAGAAGCAAGGAGGGAGGCGCTGCCGAAATTCTCATCTTGAGGATTCATTGGATCAGAAAAATTAGAGGATTCTCAGCCCCTAATCATGGTAATTATGGTTTAATTACGGTTCTTCTTAATTCTCATCATTACTCTCCCATATTCTTCGTCTACTATGCCTGCTTTTAGCTATAATTCCCAATAGCTGCTCCCTAAGTTTGCATAGCCATACTCCATTACATAATCATCATTCAATTAGCTAAATTATGCAGCCATTCATCATCCTTAATCAGAATAACTACATGATTAGGATAGATTCTCTTTCTAGGCAGCATAGTTAATAAATTGTCTACCGCTAATAAAGTAGATTTGATGAAATTCATTCTTTTATCATTCAATAATATTATAAATTAAATTAGACTCAGTTTTCTCCCACATTAAAATGTGATTAAGGCTGAAAATTAAACTGTCATTAAGGCTTACTTCATCTCTCTTGTAAATCAATTAGTAAAAATCTGAATTTCGTAATCATCTAAGCCAAGTGATTAACTTTAGAGCCAGTTCCCATAGGGCAAGTAAAGAATTACCCTTTAAATTGCTAGGTCTCGAAGGAAAATCTAATCTCTTGCATAAGGAGGATTCTTTAATGATTCTAATCTCCCAATTGGTTTGTTATGATGCTCTTGGACTTTAGCTCTTTTTCAAGTTTATCATTTAAAGTAGTGAGTAAAATGGCCCCGGTTAAGAGAACTCACTTCGGTGGTGCCCACGACCACGCGGCGGGAACAAGCAATGTCAATGGAAAGGGAAAAGCTCCCATGGATGAACAAACACCGGCCATCTCACGGGCCATTGACGAAGAAATGGAAGAGGTAGGTCATATCTTCATTCAAGTTGTTTAATTTAACATTGCACACGTGTAGCTAGGAATGAACGTATCCCCAAACATGTTGGAGAAATCCGACGGAAACCTCGGCATTGAATTCATTTGTACATTAAAGCCTAAAGTAGGAAAGAAATGATTGATGGGTATGCTATTTGCAATAGGAAAGAATGTCTGCTAGGGAAAATTTAGCTCGACATGTTCATTCTATTTCCAATGTTAAATCAGTCCTGACCCCCCTACTGATCACAGGGGGCAGAGTTCCTCGTTAAGGGCTCTTGAATCCACGACTTGCTTTCTATGCGGTGGATACCCACGACTTGCTTTCTATGTGGTGTGAACCCACGTCTTGCTTTCTATGCGGTAGGAGTGTCCATGTCGTGCTTTCTATGCGGTGGACATACCTAGTTGTATGGGCAGCTAGGCGACAACGGGAGGAGTAAACTCTCGCTGGAGGACGGATGTTGTACCTCCAGAACATTGGAGTTTTAATGAATAAGTTTGAGTATAATTTTTACTAGAATACTGTCTTGGTGTTGTTTGCAATACTGGTTGAAGGGCTGTCTTAACGAGAAATGTGATTCGGAATCTAATCAAGGAATCTTTATGTTGAATAACCATTGGGGTAGTAATTAGGACACACAAGGAAGTGTGAGTGTGGGGGTGGAAAGTGGGGGCTTGGCTCAGGTTGCCAATGCCTATGAGATGGGTGGTCCTGATTTTTCGGGAACTCTCTGTCTCCATAGTGCTTACTTCGATATTAGTAATACTCATTGCACCTAGAGCGGTGAAATCTCGAGATTACGTGCCTTTGAAACATGGGAAAAAAGGCACTCGGGGTTTATCTCCTCTTGGAAGGTTGGTCTTAGGATCGCTAGATAGTTTAAGTACGCTTCCCCTGCGAGGTGGAGCTAGATCTTCTTGCTAGTAGGCTCGAACTCGACTCACTTTGTGATGAGAGATCGTCCCCTAGTCGAACCCTGGACCATTTTGTTTGCTTCCGCAATAGATCTAGTGGCCACCAAGTTCACCATAAAATCCGCTGGTTGATACGGCGGGGTGGGGACCTCACAGAGAGAGCAGCCCAAACGAAGCGATAGGGGTACGTTTCATGATGTGCAAAGTGTTCGAGTTGTGTCGTGTGGGAGCTATCTAGTGGAGCTTAGTAGAAGCCCGAACCACGCGAAAGAGGTTCCACCCAGAGTTTGCAAACGGGTACCCTCACGGCATGCGGGAGGAAGGGCCTTGAGAGACCAAAGCAACGTATAGAGTGGAGAGAGAAGTAAAACAAAGGCAATTTCTCGCGTCGTGTGGGACAAGTAAAAGTACAACACCAATAAAAGTCGAGATCAAGCTTTATATAAGGTGCCAAAAATAACCGTTATGGACACGTGTCATCCATGCACACGTGCCATGTGCCATGATTCCAACGATCCTCGTACGGAATATCGGCTGTATATAAAGCTCTCTCACGTGCTCATTTTTTACCTTTCCCCAAACCACACATTTGCGTCATGTCGTACCTTCTAAACGACCAGCACATCCCGTTTCTACTAGTCTTATCTCTTTCTTTAGGCATCTTTCCATCGACCCACGCTACCCCTCCTCGCCCAATTCTTTGCACTTCCAAATTGCTTCTTATTCCTAACCCGTACGACGCGATACGGACAAGTTCTAGACTCTGGGTGACCAAGCTATCGCATCGTGCGGGTTCCTTGCCACTTGGTCAACAGGTTCAAATACTACGTGATACGAACATGTTCTAGAATGTGGGTGACCCGGCTATCGCGTCGTGCAAGTGTACTTCCTTAAGTCATTGCCAAGATCAATAGCTTCATATACAACACGATACAGACATGTTCTAGAATGTGGGTGACCCGGCTATCGCGTCGTGCAGGTGTCCTTCCTTGATTCATTACCAAGGTCAAAAGCTTCACATATGACACGATAAGGACATGTTGTAGAATGTGAGTGCTCCGGCTATCGCGTCGTGCAGGTGTCCTTTCATTATTCCTAGCCAAGATCATTAGCTTCACATACGACGCAATACATACAGCTTCTAGACTATGCGTGACCCAGCTATCGCGTCGTGCGGTGTTTTGTACTTTTTGACCCAAATGGCAAGGACGAAACAGGTTGAAAGAAAAGTCTACCAATCCCCAAAAGATCCAGAGAAAGATGACTTAGAGAAACAAGATCCAGAGAAACCACCTCCACAACCTCGTCAAAGGCCCACTGCTATAAAAAGGTTGAATTATCAAGTCAAATTTTTAAGAGAAATAAGAAAAGCACAAAAGTCTACTTGTCTTACTGATTCCAAAGCTACCTTTCATGAGAGTTTTCAAAGAGATATCAGATAGACTTGTGATCATGATGAATATCAAAACTTTTGTCTCAGTAAGGTGGCAATCTCAAGCTTTGATGTGCCTTTAGGAAGCTGCCGAGGATTTTCTCATAGACTTTATGAATGATAGCTACATTGCAGCTGCATTTGCTCACAGGGTCACACTTATGAGCAAAGATTTTGTGCTTCTGTCAAGGCTGAGGTTCAAGTTTGATAAGGATCTTGAGCTTATTCCTAGTGAAGATCTTAAAGCCTTCCAAATTTTAAATATCCCTCCTTCCAGGCAGCAGAAAGATTCAGGGGTTGTCATTGAGGATGTTACACATGAGTATGAGACAAGAAAGGCCCAGGATATCAAAGCAGGAAAGGAGGTTGAGAGGGAGCAAGACATGATATTAGAGGATGCTATCCTTAAAGAGCAAGCATAAATTTTAAGAGCATCCAACTCTCTCCTTTATGAAAAAGTTACAAGCCAAATGGTGGTGGATGTCTCCTTGTTTGGAGATAATGAGGTGTACTTGGACATATTCCCTCAAGACACAAGTATGCTTGTAAACGCCAACATTGAGCTTAGTGACACTGCTCTCTTTATCTGTCTCAGGTATGTGTTGCCCCTTTGCTAATTATTAGTGCATGTGCAGGCACGAGGGCCTCATTGGGGGTGTGTTTTCTTTTTCAGGTGCCTTATGGGTGACCTTCTAGAGGCTCTAGCTATGCAAATTTCCATACTTGACCCTCTAGTGACACAGTGCCTTTTTAACAAGCAAGGAAGCCTTTCAAGTTTTATTGAAGATTTTTAACATGCTAACCTGCAATTACATAATATACCCCTATGTTGTAGGGTAAATCTTAACTCCTTACATGTTATTTTTAACATTTTGTGGTATTCCTAGTGACGAAGGAAATTTGCAATGGCGGCCTCTACACCAAAACAAACTCCATTGCACCACAAGGGAAATGAGATGAGGGCACCACCTAGTCTTGGAAGCGTGGACTAAGACCGCTACACAAAGAGAGAGAGAGAGAGAGAGAGAGAGAGAGAGAGATAGATAGATAGATAGATAGATAGATAGTTCTATTATCGTCCTGGGAGGTCAAATATGACCTATGGGACCAAATGAACATGTCACGTGGTGTGAGTGGAGTTCATAAGTGACTCTCGATGCTCAAAAATGGCTGAAATGAGCGTCGCAATAGAGAGTCCACATCGTGGTTGGGAGAGGAAGGTATGTAGGGAGAGCTCATGGCTGAATATATGGGAAAAAGAGGATCTAATGTGGTCAAAAGCTGAGCACTCAAGTAGTGTGTGGTACTCACTCTCTCGCACTTGACGAGGGCATAAGGTGCAAAGTCGATGACACTCCTCGCCAGTGCCCCAACGTCCTGTCTCGCAGCGTAGAGAATGGGAGCTAAGACGAATGGAGGCAATGGTGCGGATCGCACTCAACGAGATGGGCTCAAGGATGTAGGAATGGGTTCGGTTACCTCGTTCCGAGAAGAAGAGAGATTTGTAGTTTGGGGCAACGTGTGTGGTGTAATGGCTGAAGCGAGAACCTCCGGATTTCTCCCAAGCCATGATACATTGGCGTTGTAAGAAGGCCTCATTAACTTGGGAGTCGATCGACGCATCCTTGACCAAGTGACATGCATCCCATCTTCCAAACCATTTCTTGATATCAAGCATCCACCCCGAACTTAGTATTTTGCTCTTGCATGTCTTTTGAACCTTTTGACTTGCTTCATATGCGATTCTAGGAAGTCGATGCAAAGGGCTACGTTGTGTCTTACGCATGTACTCCACAACCCTTTCCATGCCCAAGACCTCAATGGGAAGCGATCCGGACTCAAGAAGTAAGAGCATGTAGGGTGTTTGTGTCTTGACTTGGAGAAAGTTGGTGAGAAAACGCTTTTGGACATTCTCAAACTCTTTCCAAGTAGACTTCCCGATGCTTCCACCCCACACCTCCACTCCATAAAGAAGCACCGGTGTCACCAATGTGTCAAAGAGGTACTTTTTGAGAGCCCAACACTTGATCTCTCCTGCATTGCACATGTTCTCAAATGCATAATAAGCCCTCTTTCCGGCTTCCAAGCGACGCATTGCACAATCCTTCCATTTATGATTGGATGGAACCTCAAGGCCAAGGTACTTGAAGTGATCTACCACTTCAAGTTTCTCATGGTTGTATACAATGCATGGATTTTCGTCATTGAGGGTCTTTACAAGCATAACCTTGGTTTTGGATCCATTCACGATCAGCCCGCTATGTAGGCAAAAGCGTTCCAAGACACTCATAAGCTTTTGTGCATCTTCTAAGGTATGTGCCAAGAGCACTACATCATCGGCATAAAGCAAAAGCATGATCACCGCATTTCCAATCTTAACCTCTTCTATGCCTTCTTGCTGCATAAAATCAAGAACCATGTATTCCAATTCATCAATGAGTAGCCCAAAGAGGGTTGGGGAAAGTGGGCATCCTTGTTTGACACCAATAGTGCTTGCAAAAAATTCTGAAATTCCATCTCCCATACGTAATCGACATATCACTTTTTGGTAGATGCGAAAGACTGCATGCATAAATTCTCTCGGCACTTGAAGGCTTTGCATACGTCTCCAAAGATTTCCTCGTGGTACCATGTCAAAAGCTTTCTTGAAATCCACAAAACAACAATACAACTTTTTTCCTTTCAATCGAGACGCTTCCATAAGAACTCGAAGAGTGACAAGGTGATCAATAGTGCTATGATGCTTTCGAAAACCTGCTTGGCCAAGCGCACGTTTGCCATTCTTTTCAGCCCATTCACTTATCTTCATCTCCATGATACATCCAAATAACTTTGCCATCAAAGAACCAACCATTATAGTGCGATAGTTGTTCACATTGTTTACATCTCCTCCTTTGTGCAAAGGTTTGATCCAATTTGCACTCCAATCATGAGGCATGCCATACTGAAGTGCAAGGTTAAACATATCGCATATCCAATATCGTGTTTTTTTGCTTGTCCATTTAATCATTTCAGCCTTGACACCTTGAAGGTCACCTTGAGAGAGCGAGAGAGAGAGAGAGAGAGAGAGAGAGATCACTATGAATGAAGCATTAACCGTAGTGTGTGTACAAGGAATGGATGACTTCAAACACTCCCAACACAAATAGCATATAGATTACCAAACAATCACTCAAGGATTAGCCAAGATCACATCAAGCATTCTCACACACATATAAAACATTTCTCTTAATTAACATAAGTAAGAGGAGGAGAGGTTACTAGTATGAAACAATTTGCACTGTAGGATGTGCAAGAATAGAGTGAATGAATGAGCTTATGGGCTCATGGTGAGTGATACAAAGGCTCAATAGGGCTGAGGGAGGCTTGAAATTACAAAGGGGAAGGCCTCTTTATATAGGAAAGAGAGTGATTAGGAGTGAGGTTAAGATCCAAGTGTAATTTGTACAAATGAAGCTTGATTAGGGACATTCAACCAATGAAGAAGCTCCTTTCAAGTGATTTGTTGACCAATTAGCTCCATCATCACTTGTGTTGTCTTCACTCCTTCCTTCATAGCTTGAGTCCAAGAGCTTCCTTATTTTAAAATGTAAAGAATCTACATAAAATCAATACATATCTAGTAATAATAGGAAGGGGTTGAATGAGAACTTATGAATTACAACAAGATTAAGCATGACTTGAGAGGTGATTAGAAGAGGAACTTTGATGGGTTTTTGAGCTTGAGAGAGAGAAGGAAGGAGAGGAGGGTGAGAAGACTAATGGCTGATTTTAGAGAAGGTCTCAATGTGGAAAAGGAAGGGTGTGTGTGTGTAAAGGTAGAGGGGGTGGTCTCCACCACAGTTGAAAAAACTGGCGTCCACCATTTTGGCCATATCTCCTAGACCGTAGATGCAAAAATTATTAAAAGAATATGGCCAGAATCTCCAGCTCATCAGCTACAATTTTGATGAAGACAACTTTTCTTGGATCGGAGTGGAAGTATTTTGTAAAAATTCAGCAAAATCATGTGTATGGTTTCTTTCTTTACCAAGTCTTCCACTTGGGTCCCATTTGTTTGAATCATCATATGGCTCCAAAGCCATGATGATATGAGCCACTCATGACCCTTGAATCATGGGTGCATGGCTCCACAACAACATCATATCTTTTCTTTTCACATTTACATATTTTCCCTTCCCTTTACCACTAGGTTCTCCCTCTACCTTTCACCTCCGGTGAACTAGTCAAGGAAAAATCATTTTTTTAAAAAAAATTTCCAAGAGGTTGTTCTCACTCTTTCTTTTATTGTAAACCTCTAGAAGCAAGGAAAACCAACAAAATATGATAAACAAAAATTTGTGATAGGCTCGGATCATAGCCCCCCCAAACCTGGCTAGGGGTATTTATGCCTCTAGCCTACTTTCTTTGATCTTGAGCTGACCTTATCCTGATGTGATAAGGCTTTAGACGCCATCCATTTGTCCTGGTCTTGTGCACTTTACCATCAATGTCTTGAAGTCTGTAAGAGCCATTTTTGAACTTTTTGGTGACCAAGAACGGGCCTTCCCATTGGAAAAGAAACTTTCCATCCTTACGAGTGTCGAAGCGATTGTCATATCGAAGCACCAGAGATCCCTTTTTGATGTCTTTGGATGCTAGCTTTTTGTTGAACTTTTCTCTGCGCTTCTCTGCTTCTTGAGAATAGTGGTTGATGGATTCTTCACGATCCAATTGCAGCCTCTCTAGATCCATGATCCTTTGATGTACTTTCTCCTTTTGAGAGCCTACCTGGCTACCCAATATTCGAAGACTTGTTAACTTCACTTCAATGGGCAAAAGCGCCTCCTTTCCATAAACCAAATGAAAGGGTGTGTACCCTAATGTGGTTTTGAAGGAGGTTCTATAGGCCCATAGAGCTCCATTCAGGTGTTTGTCCCAATCTTGGCGCCTGGCATATACCTATTTGGTGAGAATTTTGCAAATGATTCCATTTACTTTTTCCACCAAACCATTGCACTGAGGGTAGTAAGGAGTAGAGTGTTGATGCTGAATATTTAGCTTCTTCATGAGTTCTCCTACCAAGTCTGCTCTAAACCTTGGTCCTCTATCAGATAGTATTTCAAGAGGGGTGCCAAACCGGCAACAGATGTGGTCAAAGATGAACTGACTCACATCCTTAGCAGTAATTCTATTGGTCGGCATAGCCTCAGCCCATCTAGTCATGTAGTCTACTCCCATGATGATGTACTCTTTACCTGACTGAGTGCGTGGTAGAGGCCCTATGGCATCAATTCCCCACTTCTCAAAGGGCCCATATACCTTTATTGGGTTCTGAGGTTCAGCTATGAGCCGTCGTGGTCCTGCTTTCTGACATTCATCACATGTTTGACATCAGTATTTGACATCACGATGAAGACTTGGCCAAGTAAACCTAGCTTGTAGAACCTTTCTACTAGTGACGTCGTGTGCAAAGTGTCCTCCGCATATATCATCATGACAAGCTTTTAAAATTTCTTCAATTTCACTCTTCAAAGGCACTCTCCTAAGCACACCATCCTTACCTAGACAATACAAGTCATCATTTACTATGCGATACCTGGTAGCCTTCCTAGCTAACCATCGCCTTTCCCCTGCATTCAAGTGTTTAGGAGCCTCTCCTTGCTCCAGAATGTGCATAATATCTTCCAAGTCCTCCTTGCCTTGCTGAAGTGGAAGTTTGATGGCCACTGCTCCCACTATTGACTCATTTAACTTTGATGATGCTAGGTGGTCTGCATCCTTGTTCTGGTCTCTTGGCACATGATGTACTTGTGCCTCCCTAAATCTCCTCATAAGAGCTTTGGCTTCTCTCATTTTAGTAGAGAGACAGGCATTTTTGCAAGCCCATGTACCTTGCATTTGCCTTACCAAAAGCATGGAGTCACCAAAAGCGTTTAATCTCTTAATTGAATTATCGAGGCACCAACAAAGGCCATGAATTAGAGCATCATATCCTGCTTCATTGTTGGAGTGGACATCTTCTAGAGTGATCCCTTCACCATGGATCCTCTCTCCCAATGGAGATAAGACCACAATGCCTGCAGCTGCCTTATCCTTGGTTCTCTTGTATGCTCCATCAAAGTAGAGGCTATAAGCATTGACCAAAGCCTCTGGAGCTGGAGGTGGTGGAAGTTCCTTTCTCTTCAAATGTAAAACTTTTTCATAGCACTTGTTTTTAGACTAGTCATGCACCATTTTTTCTTCCCTCATGAAAGGACGTCCTAAGATCATCTCAGATGCCATAGTGTGCTTGGAAAAATCCATAACAATGAAGGTATTTCTTATTTTATGTCCAAAGACCTTGATCTTGAGATCTTCTACAATCCCACTAGATTTAACAATAGACCCATTGGCCATCTTTACTACTATGGTTGTGGTCCCAAGGTGAGGTCTTCCCATATTTTTCCAACAATTTTTAGTCACAGTGCCACCATCAAGGATTCCCTTCACAGTTAATCCGTTGGTAATGATTGGTATGGTCGCATTGGATTCGTCGCCCTCAAAGTATTCTCCCAACTTGTTAACAAGTATTTCTACAATAGAGTTCTCATATGGGTTGGGTTGTGGATCTAAGTGTTCCTCCTCTATTGGCATCTCCCTAGCTCCATCCATATGTGCAAATTGTGGTAGCCCGTCTTTTAGTTCTCCATTGAGGAAAGCTCAAAGAGCTACGAATAGCTCGGGGTCTCCATATAGTTTGGACATGATGGTGGTTCTAACTTGTGAAGCCATGAAATCCATCAATTTGGCAATACTTAACGACACCTTTTGGGCTTCAGTCCCTTGATGTTGGGAAGATGGGATCTCCATTTCTTTGATAGGGTCAGGTAGTCCCTTTTTAAACATTCTCTCCAATAATAAGTGAGTACACCCACTTTCCCATGACTTCAGGTCACTTTCTTCGTGGGATGACACTAGGTATGGCTAGGGGTCTATGGACTTTGTTAGGTTGTTGTTGAGTAGAAAACATTGTGTCTGTAATCTAAATCTGCCTAGGTGTTGGCTCTAGATCCCTCTAGGTATCTTCTACCAAACTCCTTTATTTCTTGACCCTCTTTATCTCCTCTGTAGGGTTTCGGTAAGTTCCTATCTTCTTTTTGGGTCCTGGCCATTATGGCTCATGACGATCTTCCTTGTTGGTTTCTTTCCTAGTGGTCGTTTTGGTCTCCATGGTTTCACCTGAATAAAAATCCTCTTCAGCGTCATTCATATACATGGTCATCACCAGTCCCTATGTTGGTCTTTGAACTCGGGTATGCCTTTGCTTGCTTTTTGCGATCTCCTCCTTCGTGTTTTCTTCTTCTTCTAAGATTGGGCAACTGATATCGTGTCTCTTTTCTCAAGAATATAATATTGTTTTTGGAGCATCAATCGTGTGAGTACATCTACCAGTACCATAGGTATACTTTGTGACGTCTCCTCGGTAACCTCAATGAATTTTAATGGTGTGATCTTCGGTTCATTTGGAATATTTGGACATTGGGCAATCAAATGATCTATGCCGCATCGATTACACAAGAGTATTGGCATTGTAGAGGTGCTTGCTTGATTGGTTTGCATTCTTTTGTAGGCTAATAGGACACTCGGCTACACGATGTGGACCTCCACACTTGTAGCATTGAAGAGGTGGTCTCTTGGCAGTGTAATTGATATTTTATCCTCTTGCAGTAAGAGTGGATACTTGATAGACATGTTTGACCTGTCATCAATAGTCATCTATGTAATATTGTTGAATTCATTCAATCGCATCAATCCCATAGGAAATATTAGGGTCTATATCCTCCTCACAATTTTCTAAACAAGCAATAGATGACTCACAATCCACTTGATTCTCAGATGTGGCAGTTGCGATCCTAACACTGGAGGTGATAAGGGTGTTGTTTGAACAACATTTTTGGGCCCTAGGGACCATGTGTTGTGATGTTTGTTCAAGAGATGGGGCCGGCATCAATGCAGGCACTTGAGGTGTATCTGTCCATGCTAAGGTTGTTCTTTTAGCCATAGCACGCTTAAATACTATGCCATCCTTGGCTTGATGACCATACCTCCCACATGCATTGCAATTTCCATTGAATATTAATATAAAAGTAGGGCATTCACTAGTACTATGCTGACCATAGCAAATTGAGCACCATTGTTGCTCCCTTCTTGGATACATATTATTGTTTTGTGGAGCACGATTGTCTCTAAGACTCTCTTGAATGGCCTTGGTGAGATGTGATAAACCCATCTTAGATATCTTGGGCTCCTTAGCAACAGGCTTTAGGGTCATTGGCTAATGCCTTGATGCTTGCGAGCTGGTAAATTTAGGCTCACCAGACACTCTTTCTCCTTGAATCATTAAATTATCCTCCAATTGGATCGCATTGGTGGTGACTGCTTCCCAAGTGGTGACACCTCTAATGACTAGGCCATTGTAGATATCTTCATGTCATAATCCCCTAATGAATCTATCAAGAAATTAATTATTATTGAAGTGCTCATTTGGATTAAAACAAGAATTCAAATGCTTCAAGCGACAAATAAAGTCTCCCACCAGCTCTCCTTTCTCTGGTTGAGCTTTCTGGAGCTGAGAGGCTACACACCAAATCACTCCCTCTCGTATGTATTCTTTCAAGAACAATATCCTAAGATTAGGGTAAATTGTTTTTTCTTTCGCCCTTAGGGTTCTATACCAATCTTCAACCTTTCCACTTAAGGTCAGGCTTAAAGCATTACTCTTATGTAGTTCATTCTGTTCTCCTAGCAAATCACATATTTATTCAAACACTTTGATATGCTTTCTCACATCCCCATCTCCACTAATTTTTTGTGTGAGCTTGGCTATTTGTACTTCCTTATTTCTAGGCTCCCTATCAAGTGTGTTATGCATATTATCAGGAATAGATTGACCGATGGCTTGAGCAAATGTTGCCAAGTCACCTAAGTGAGCTCGCACCGTGGTGAAGGCGCTCCAGAGACTACATGTGGAGTAGGTATTGGCATTGGGGTTGGCGCATAGGAAGTCGTTGGGGTTCCAAGTTTAGTAAGGTGTTGTGCCATGTGGTGGCCCAAAGTTCATATGTGTGGACCTAGGCATAGCAGACGTCAGATGTCACATGCTAATGCTAGCCGGTAGGGTCCCCTTGAAATAAGAGGTTGGATGTTGTGGTTGTGGAGCATAGGGAGGGGTAGGAGCTACACGAGTATGAGGACCCATTGGTGTATATGATTGGTACACACTTGTAGGTATTGTTGTAGGCATTGAGCTACCATTTAGCGATGCTTTACTAATAAAAGAGGTCCATGGCATATTTCTTGGCATGGCCATCACTGGGGTAGGCATGGTAGCCGTGGTGTCATCAAGGGAAAGATGAGCTAGACTTGAAAAGGTAAAGCTATCACTTGTGGGCTTAGATTGCAATGAGATCCCTGGTGAAACAACATATGGAGGATCCATCGGACTTACCGAGGGAGTCTCCATTTGCAATAATGTTGGTTGTTTAGCCTTCTCTGTATCCAAGACTCTCATGAGACCCGTTGAAGGGACGTGGATCCCCTTGTTCTGTCTCTCTAGCTCAATTACCCCATGGATGACCTCACAAACTCTTTGTTGTTGACCCTCTACACTAGTAGCACCCGTTGTGGATTGTAGGACATCAAACCAACCCATGTGATAAGTGTGACCTATGTATAAGTCGGTTAAAGTCTATGTTTGTAGTTCACACTCCCAATTTTTTTTTAGGAATGATCCATCTAGGATTGAGGTGCTAGGGGTGTCCTTTAAACTAGATACAATGTGGTTCTCTATGGGTTAACCCTTAGTGCTCACTAATTTAGGAGAATTCGATTGGTAGCCGCAATGATATACATCTCAACCTCTTGCAGTTCGGCAAGGCTTCTACCATCAGGTAATATAACCTCCGAGGGGAATAGCTCTGAAGAGTCAAGAGGTGCAGAGAATGGAATATTCACGTGCACACTCTCATGAGCATGGTGTCTATGTTGTTCATGAAAGGTGATTTTACTTCCCCACCACCCTCATTTATATCATTAGCTCCATGTTCAGAGTGAGTGTCTCTACTAAAGGTTTCCTTCAAGCGTCTAAGCAAGCTTGGACCAGACCGTGGACCCATGGCATGCATGTCTTGGCTTGAGCTATCAAGATTAGGCATCAGGTAATCCTTCATGACATTGTAGTCAGAGAAAGAGTCACTAGACACAATATGTGGGTCCTGTGTGGTACTACCCTGGGTTCCCGTTCAGGGCCTAGAGCCTAAGGTAGAGGAATAATGAGTGCCCGCATAAATGGAGACATTCTCGATGTGCTTGTCCTCTAGCACACGACCAGAGCGTAGGTGCATGTGACCTCAACACTCTAGAAGTGTTGGTGAGTGCCTGTAAAGGCTGCTCACCTATATGGTGTGTGATAGCTCAAAACGAGCATCTTGGCTAGGGGGACGTGCCGTGCTTTACAGTTCCTGATTCGGTTACGTACAACCCTCAAAATCCTAAAACTAGTCTTATCCTAAGTGGGGAGAGGGCTAGAATTAGTAAGTCCAAAGGGTGAGTATGAAGCGGATGGTGGAAGACTTGAGGAACTTGTCTCACATTCCCTCCCTTCACTTGAGGTCCTAGTTTTTATATATAAAGTAGTGTGAGTAGTATATCCTGAGGACTGAGGCTTGGGCTTGGGAAAAGATCCCGATCCCTTCCTCTTAGAATAATATTTTCTAAATTTATTTTCCAAATTTCTTTTTGGTCTCAATATTATCGAGCACTTCTTAAAAATTTTGAAAATTTAATTTTTTTTACGTTTTTTCAAAAATAGTTTTTCTTGAGGATAATGTGGCCGCATGGACGTCGACCTCCGACGCGCACACAGCAACTCCTAGGATATTTGTCTAACCTCTTTACAGCTAATTAACAACTAATTAACTGTCTAGCACACAGAATTGCACACTCACACACAGTCAACTCTACTGCTCATTGTCTACTCTACTTTTCACTGTATACACTCACGAACAACCCTACTAACACCTGCACAATACAAATCTTGCAAAACTAAGGAAAACAAGTACAATGCAACACTAACAGAGATGACAACCACTAACAGAATCTCACAAAAACCTGCTAATCTACCCTTTATAGTCACTTAACAGCTCTCAAAGAACACAACAAAAAGTAGAAAAACAGATGGAAGAAAGGCTTCCAGAGGTAGCATTGAGTGCTCCTCAAGCTTAATACAAGGCTGTCCTCGCCAATGACGCAAAAAATGTACGTTTTGTCATACGTGTCGAAGGCTTGGAACTTGCCTCTATGCACCGTGTGCGAGCCTCGAAAGTCTGCAAACACACAACTAGAAGAGCCTAGAAAGCTCAAAGGGGCAGGGGTGTGTCACTCACCGCTCAATGCTTCTGTCGTGAAGGATCCTGTGCTGCGAAGAAGAAGGAGCCGCCGTCAATGCCACGCTCAACCGCCTTGCCACCGTCGATGTTTCCACAATGCTTGATCTCTCTCTCTCTCTCTCTTTCTCTCTCTCCCTCTCTCTCTCTCTCTCCCTCTCTCTCTCTCTCTCTCTCTCTCTCTCACACACACACACACACACACACCTGTGAGCATATGAAGCAGAAGGAGATAGAGATGGATCAAGATCACTTCTTAGCTTACACCTCCCAAAATAAGGAGTTTAGGTCAAAATAGATCTTTTATAAGAGTTAAACCCTTTCGCACATGGGCGCCCACAGTGGCCGATCAAGGTAAAAATAGTATCAAATGAGATATGTGGTGCACCTCTCATCGGCGATCACCTACACACTTATTGGACCAACAATCCCAGTCTCTGACTCAAAAAAATGTAATATCCGTGGATGTTAATTGGGCCGACATCTATTTGCTAAGGTCAGTACCAAGTTATGGGGAGTGTTGTTGGACAATCACCAAGCCTCCTATTTGCCCATTGTTCACTTCACTCTATGACTTGTAACCACATCACCACAAGGGTATCCATTGTCGTTTATCATGCCCCAAGCTTTTTACTCTCACTTGTAATGGCTTTAACACCAAGGTCAACACCCAGTGATATGGGGTGTTGGACAATCACCAAGCCTCCTATTGGCCCAATTATGACTCCACTATCTGACTGTTAAGGGTCTCCGTTGTTGGTTAACATGCCAAGGTCAACACCAAGCGATCGGGAGTGTTGGGAAGTCACCAAGCCTCCTATTCGCCCAGTATTGACTCCACTATCTGACTGTTAAAGGTCTCTATTGTCGGTTAACATCTACTCATAATTTCCATTTGGCCTCCATTTCCACTACGTGCAGTACTGCATATGCAATTTTGTTCTTTTGTGTAGAATTTTTGTTAGTGCTATTTTTTCTACATAACAGGTCCCTTACACTTTTCTTTGGGTTGTGCTATATATCACGACTTTGTTTCCCCCTTTTTTGGGCAGTTTTCCCAATAGTGCAGCCACTTGCCATTGCTGACAACAACACAGATGTGCTCAAGATGTTTGCTACTCAGGATAAACTAGATAGGGGCAATTACCCAATGTAGGCTTACATGATGGATCATGTTCTTGTGTCAAAGGGCGTTTGGAATATTGTGTAGGGCAGTGATGTATGTCGTGATTTTGTGGATACATGTGCAGTTGAGGATGTTTCAAGTTTTGGCGGCAGGGTTTCTTTTGCTAGAGCCATTTTGCCAACGACCAAGCAGTCTTGTTGGGATGTTAGAGATGCACAAGATCATTAATTAATTGCATCATCTATGAAGCACACTATTACTCCTCACATTTGTTCATTTAAATCTGCAAAGCAGGATTGTGATTTTCTATCTGGTCTTTATGGAAGTCGTAATGAGGCTAAAATTGCATGAGGAAGATGACACACTGCCTAAAGAGCTGGAATCAAAGATTATGCATGAGGAAGATGACATAGACACTTTCCTTGTTGGTATCGAGGATAATAATGAGAGACTCATCTCTGCAGGCGAAGTCATTTCTGACAGTTTCCTTGTGCAGACTGTTCTTCATCCATTGCTAGATTCTTACCAGACTTTTGCTAGTACTTGGAGACTTATGACCCAAGGAAATCCTAATGTTTTCAAGATTGATTCTTTATGCACATTGTTGTTTCAAGAATCACTTTCAAGAAAGAATACGGCAAAATAGCATGCAATTGAACAAGCTTTTATTGATGCTCAAAGAAAAGTTGGTAACAACAATGTAGCCACTTCTCATGGTTGTTCAACAAGTGGCAAATCATTTGTTTCCAATGCTTCTGCTGACAACACCTCATCTGGGAATTCTCGTGAAAAAGGACAAAAGAAGATGCATTGCCATTATTGTAAAGCTAATGGTCACCTAATCAAACAATGTTCTAAATTGAAGGCAAAAGAGGCCAAGAAGAAAGAGGCTAGTTCCACCACAAATGAAACTATTCTAGAATCTTTTGGGAAAGAAGATTGTGATGCTGATGTAGATGCAAAGTAGGGATTTAATGTAGAATGCACTTATGATCCTTTTTTCCATGACACATGTATGTCATTGTTGTAGATTCACATGTGTCGTATGTTGATAGTGGTGCTACAAAGTACATTACCTCTCATTGTGATTTCTTTACCTCTCTCGAGGATGTCGCTCATGGGAATTCAGTCACTTGTGCCAACAATGCCTCTTCTCCGATTAAGGGAGTTGGAAATATTGTGATGACTGCTGCAAATGGCAGTTCTTTCACACTTGCTGATGCACTTTATGTACCTGGGATAAAAAATAACCTTTTGTTTGCATCTGCACTTACTAGACTTGGTCTTGTTGTGAAATTTGTGGATGACAGATGTGCAATTCATGATCTTAGTTTTGGTGATGGAATTGTTGCATCATACATTTTGTGTCGTGGGTTGTATAAGATCACTTTGTATGACAAGTGTGGGTAGAATTTTGCAAATGCCGCCTCTTGAAGCACCTGAGAAGAATATTTGTGAAGGTTTTGTTTTAGGTAAGATGTAGCGTTCAAAGTTTCCAAAGGATCGTTCAGTTAGCGATACATGTAGATTGCAACTTGTACATAGTGATGTTTATGGGCCCATGCAAACTTTGTCCTTGGGCAATTGCCTTTACTTTGTGACTTTATTGATGATCACTCTAGGCATGCATGGGTGTATCCTCTGAAAGCTAAGTTTGAAGTGTTTATGTGCTTCAAGAAATTCTTGGCTATGGTTGAAAATGTGTTTAAATGTGCTATGGTTACTCTTCGTTCAAATCGAGGGGGGGACTATATGTCTCATGAGTTTAATGAATTTATGTCTAGTCGTGAGATTGTACAATGGCGTATACACCTCAACAAAACAATGTTTCTAAAAGGAAAAATAGTTCACTTATAGAGATGGCATGATGTATGGTCAAGAGTCAAGCTTGGCCACATTCGTTTTGGATTGAGGTCATCATGTGTGCTACTTATGTACTCAACAGATGTCCTACAAAATCTTTGCAGCTTATGACTCCTTATGAACCATGGCATGATAAGAATCCATTGATTGATCGCATGCACGTTTTTGGTTGTTTAGCTTATGATTTGGTGCCATAAATGCAACACAAAGAATTGGATGATAAGGCTGATAAATGCATTTTTGTTGGGTACAGTATTAAGAGAAAAGGTTACAAGTTATACCATCTGCAAACGAAACGTATCTTGGTGTCATGAGATGTTGTGTTTTGGAAGATTCTGTTCAGTCCTTATTGTCATGTACTAGAGAGAGTAAAGTAAGCTCAAAGGACATTTATGACAGTTTAGTGCCTCTTTTCAGTAGTGGAAACTTAAATGTAAATTCCAGCGAGGAAAATGTACAGCCTGTGTGTTATAGATCAGCCTATTTTTGATGTAGATTACACGATGTACTTGATGTGGAAAGGGCAGAGAACGAGCAGGCTAGAGGTATGTCAAAATGGTCGGTGCATACTTTGCGTGGCAGTAAATTGGGCGCACCTCTGTCTAGTCGTACTCATTCAAGTTCTTGCCATGCATCTTATGCATCAGATTTTTATGCTTTGGTTGTTTCCAATTTATGTGATATGGAGGAACCTTTGTCTTTTGATGAAGCACAAAAACCAAAAATTGAATTGTTGCCATGCAATCAAAATATGATGCACTTATAGAAAATTTCATATGGACTTGACGTGATTTTCCTCCTATCAAAAAGGACATTGGTAGAAAGTGGGTTTAGAAGTTGAAGCGTAAGCTGGATGGTGAGATTGATTGCTATAAGGCTCAACTTGTTGCAAAAGGTTATACACATTAGAAAGGCATAGATTATAAAGAGATTTTTGCTCCCACTTGTTGTATGATTACTGTGCATTTTGTATGTGCATTGGTAGTTCATTTTGGATGGGATGTACATCAATCATACATTATTACTAATTTCTTGAATGGTGACATATTTGACGAAGTTTACATAACGTAGTCTCACGGTTTTGTCAAGAAAGGACAGGAAAATTAAGTGTGAAAATGTAAGAAACCTTTGTATGGGTTGAAGCAGTCTCCTCATGCTTGGTATGAGAAATCTGAAAATCATTTGGTTAAGTAGGCTTTCGTAACAGTCCAACAGAAAGCACTTTGTATGTAAAGCGTGAGCGTGATGTACTTCTCCTCATTGTCTCTTTGTTGATGATTTGTTAATAGCCCGAATGAGAAACTTCCAAGATGAAAGATTTGGGGTTGTTGCATCATTACTTGGCATACAATTTAAGTAGTGTGATTATGCTATTGCCTTGTGTTAGCAAGCTACATAGAGACATTACTATGTAAGTTTGGACTTGAGGACTGCAAGCCTATTGCTACTCCCATGGAAACAGGTTTGTCTTCATGATGCTGGTGATCTTGATGATGTCACTCTTTACCAAATTGATGCCAGATGCCTTAATATGTATGCAATACCAGGCTAGATATCCAGTTTACAATTTCACAGGTCAATAGATATATGCATAGTCCAGGGTCTAAGCATTGGTAGGGCATCAAGAGGATCTTTTTCTACTTGAGTGGAACTTTACATCTTGGATTATTTTATCCCAAGGGGGGATGATTGCTGCCAGATTTACATCTTTTTTTCGACTCAGATCAGGCTAGTTTTCATGACACACGAGTGTCCACGAGTGTTTTTTGTTTCATACTTAGCAGTTCATGCATATCATGGTTGAACAAGAAGAAACCTATTGTAGCCACATCTAGCTATGAGGCTAAGTATAGGGAAATCTTCACAATAGCTATGGTTGAGTGTGTGTGGCTCAGATGCCTTATGGCTGATTTGGGTGTTAGACATGACATTGCCAACATCATCTACATTGACAGTTAGAGCGCACAGGCAATTGCAAGGAACCTAGTTTTTCATGCTCGCATAAAGCACATTGAGATACATTATCACTATGTCAAGGAGAGACTCTCAACAAGAGAGATTAGCTTGGCTTATGTGCCAACACAAGACGATTTTGCAGATATTTTCACAAAGCCATTGTCTCATGAGAAGTTCAAAGCTTTGGTCTTACTCCCCTTTGTGGATTAATCATGTCCTTGGGGCATGGCACCTCCCTAAACACTATGTGCTAGCTCTTGTTCACCGCATCACTCCCAGGGGGGATTTGTTACCATACATATGTGGTGATTGTGAACACACTTAGGACCATCCGGGGGGGGGTGCACATTTTTTCCCTCACTAGGAGGTTTTTCCCCTTGTATATTGTATATACGCCCATCATTCCATGGCTATGTTATCTTTCAGTGTGCACTAAGAAATACATACTCTGTATTGTGTGTCTTGAGCTTCTTCATCTTCTCCAAGTTTTGTGTGTTTCCTTGCAACCCTATTTCCAACATACATTTATAACATATGTTACTCAACCAAAGTCCAAAGCCAGTATTAGCGGGTCGCCACGATGGACGTCTCAAGCCTAGCTCTTTTGTACTAACATAATGTCAATATGCAAAGAAGCAACTCGAGATGGGTCACAGAGACTTAATGAGAGTGTCAATCACACCAAAGTGAACTAAGAGGGCTACTCATTCTATTACAAAAGAAAATTAACCACTTCCTAGTCACACAATCAGTATGCGTCCAATCTCACCGCTCTAGGTCATCACGTTGTTAGGAGTTTTTTGGAAGAAGTGATTAAACATATGTATATACACATGCATGGTGCATCAAATAAAGGATTGCCCATTTTCCATACCCTGGTGGTTACGTGGGGCCCACATGTGTACAGGTAGGACAACATGTACATAGTGCATCGATTTTCACTATCACCGGTACTAGTGTTTTTTTTCTATAATAATGATTACTTGGTAGCACGTAAAACTTCTCAAGGAAGCTATCCGCGGGCCGACGACATGAGGTAATCAGGTGCGTCAGATGGCATCTAGTGGCATCAGGAGGTCAAATGGGGTCAATACTTACACACGTGGATGAGTAGGGACACAACGTGGGTGTTTTCTTGTGATAATTATGCAGAAAGGTCATCATGAGGACCATCTTTTGGGTCCACTTCACGTGGTGGTGGGATGCATTATTGGAAAAAGTTGAGTGCCAGGTGTGCGGATGGATGTAGCAGGGTGACAACTATGCACTACGAGGCCAATTGTTAGCCTGTTCGGGGTCTGTTTGAGGTCAACTAAAAAGCCAAAGGTGCCCAACTAATAAAGCTAAGTGTGGGAACAAAAAAATATGAGAGAAAACCAGAAAAAACGTGGAGAGAAGAGGAGGAACATCCGCAACTGTGTTTTTGCTATTTTTGGAGCCTGTTTTGGTCGTAAACTGCTCATCTGAGGTTGGATTTGAGCACTTTGACATTGTAGACTAGGGTTTTGGGACGTTCCAGACGCTATGGTGCTGTCCATTTTGCCAAATTACTCACTATTTTTTTGCTATTTTGGATGTGTAAGTCTCTCCTATGAGCGAATCTTCTACTCCATTTTGTGATTGTATCTGGTATATTGTACCCATATTGTGAGAGCTATTTTCCTCATTTGTGTTGGCCCAAGCTCACTTGTATCTAAACATAAAAATTATCCTCTTTTGAGCTGAGTTTTTTTGGAGTGTGTGTATGTGTGTCTCTCTGTGTGGAGTAGGTAAATGGGTAGACTCTCTCCTCTCACTCCATAGGTGTGTTCCCTGTCTCGGCCAGGTGGGTTGTGTAAGCCGAGTGGTGCCCCATAGTGTGTGTGTGTGTATCATCCCAAGAGTGTGTGTCGGGTCATTATAGAGGCGTTATGTGTGTTTCCATCCCACGCACATTCTTTTGGTGCCCCCATAGAGGATCTTCTTCGAGTACCTTCTGCTTCGAGATTCAAGCTTTGAGATTTGGGATTATAGGTTACAAGTTAGAGGTTACAGAGACATGTACAGGTACACGTGATTCACATAGGTACAGGTAGCTGGAGTAGAGTGGTACACTGGCAAGCGGGAGTCACTTGCAGTTGCCGTGGGTATGCATCATTTGGCGCTTGTTTGAGCGCATTGTCTGTTGGTATTGTACGTTAATTGTGGAAACTGCCATTGTACGCCTTTGTGGAGCCATACTTGGTTTTATTTGGTAGTCCCAGCCATTTTTGAGACTTGACTATACGAGATTTGCATAAGCCTTCGTGAGAGGGTCAATAGCGTGAGGTTTTATTGAGCTGGGGGATTCTCAAATGTGAGATCCTTTCGGTGATACAGGTATCTAGAGCACCCTTTTTGTGACCGCGCCATAGGCTATGTACTAGTGATTCCTACTTGATGCTCGGGTTCTATTGTTAGCAGTTTATGCATACATATACAATCTATATTTTGGGTTCTTACTGCTCTACTTCTGGGGAAACTCTGCCAAAATTTTTCCAAGTTGTGATGGCTGGTTTTTTGATCTTTTGAGCCATTTTTGCTATTATGCTACCGAAATTCTGGCAAAATCAGAGGATAAGTCAGGTGTGCCTTCTTGGGAGCTGCATGGTTGACTTTAATGGATGATCAAAATGGACCTCAATTCACTCCTTTTCATTTAACTCAAAGAATCCAGATAAATGTTGATGTGTCCAGGAAGATTTTTTTCCAGCAGCACATAGTCTTTATGTTCAGGCCAATGAAGATTAAGAGAGTTACTGGAATGTCCTTTGCCTGTTGTAATTCTCATGATTAACTATGAAAACTCATTTGATGTGCATGTGTTTGTCCTTATCTAAAGTTGAGCTCCATTGAAGTTTCTGGGAATTGGGTCAGTAAAAAGTTTGGGTTCTTGCACGTGTGTTCGAAGGGGTTCTCAAAGCATTGAAACTTGGGTAGCTATGGCTTTCTCTTATCCGGAATTTCATGGAAGAAGTGATGAAGATGTGGAAGACTTTTTGGAAAATATGGAGGTTTCCTACATTAGCAACCCGATCCATGACCCGGTGTAGATGTTACATCTTCTCAAAATTTGTTTGAAGATGATGCACGAGTTTGGTCCAAAGCATTTGAAGAGGAGTTGCGTGTGGTAGATCCACCTATAAGATTGAGTTGGGACAATCTAAGGCATGGATTGGAAGTGGAGTTTGTGAAGATAGAAGATCCTGACAAAGTGTGGCAAGAAGTATTAGGTTTGGTGCAGAAGGAAGGTGAGCCAGTAGATGCGTACATACGTAAGTTTTCATTGTCATGGGAGTGGATGTGCAGGGCCTTAGCATCACAGGTACCCCCACCTGACATAATGAAGAAGGACAGGTTCTTGGCTGGTCTTTGGGAGAATATACGTTGGAGAGTGGAGCTAAAGAAGCCTAGGACATATGAAGATGCACTAGAGGTAGCAAGAAACAAAGAGTGGAAGCTCAGCAAAATGAGCCAATTAGGGGTGGAGTCTTTTCCCATGAGGTCTGAGTTTCAGCCTATGGATTCTTTACAAGGTCGCTTGCCAAGGGTTCATCATGAACCAGTGGTTTCTGTTACTCCTCAGGTTATGCCAGCAGTGGTCACTACAACAGTGCAAGATGATGGGCTAAGGTAAGACATGAGGCAAGTGGTAGATTTAATGAATAATCTCAGCCTAAACATGCTTGGTCAAGTGGAAAATAATCGAGGTCGAGGGAGGTTTTCAAATCAGCTAGGAGGTGAAGAAAGACCTAGCAATGGTGTTGGACAATGCAATGGTAGGTTCTGGAGGCAGACGCCCACATGTTATAATTGTGGAGAGTTGGGACACATCAGCCCGCAATGTGATAAGCCACCAAGGATGGGGGGAGACATGTATCCATTGCCAAGACAGGTGCTAACTAGGTCAAATGATTATGGCATCGAAATCAAGGGAGAAGAAGGAACCAGTGGATTAACCCAGGAGGAAAAGGGAAAGACAAAAGTGATAAGTGTAGTCACCTTGGAGAAGGCATCAAAGCTAGAGGATACATTAGTGATGCCTATTGGGAAGAGGATCACAGAGGAAAAGGAAGGAAGAAGTGCCCCAAGTCCTAGTAAGAAGAAGGGAAAGAGCCATGAAGGCGAGGATGTCAAGGCCAAGAGGAAAAGAAGGGCTCGTCGCAAGTTTCATGTTTTAGATTTTCCACTAGGGGATGGGCAATTAATCTATGACTTGAAGGAGGATCTGAAAAAGCAGGAAGGCAGATGTTACGTTTGGTCAACTTATAGAGATGGTGCCTAAGCTAAAGCGATAGTGGAAGAGGCTGGTTAATCCAATAAAGAAAGAGACAGAGAGAGGTTCAGTAAAGGTATTGGCAATGGATGAGCTATCAAACCTTTTCCCAATAGTAGATGTGTGGCACAAAAGAAAAAATGTGGGACAAGGTTACATGGATGGTGGAGCCCAAACATGTGTCATAACACACTCATGCGTTGAGAAGATGGGTCTTAGAGTGACTGGGGTGTCAGGATTTCGGATCAGATTGGCAAACCATAAAAAGTAAAATGTTTGGGTGTTGTAAAGAGATTAGAAGTGGATACATATGATGCAAAGGCAGTGGTTGATTTTCATGTGATGCCAGCGGGGTTGGGAGCATATCCTATTATACTAGGTAGACCATGGTTACATGCAGCGGGAGTTGTTCAAGATTGGAGACATGGTACAATTAGCTTCTATGGAAAGACAACTGCCAAGAACCTATATAATATGGACACAAGGAAATGATTGGAGGAGCTTTATGAAGATGAGGACAGTGATAGTACTACCAGCAGTGATGAGGATGTTGATGTTGCATTTCTTTTGATGGACAAAGAAATCCACGAGTCTGGTCTAGTTGCATTTCCAAATGAGGTTGAAGATGAAAGTAAAGGACCTTATGAAGTGATTGAAGGGCTGATGCAAACCAAGGTTGAATTGTCAAAGAAGCAGGAATTGATGACACAAATGATTAGTGGAGACCTCTCAGCTATGGAGAAGGAGATATATTTGCACATGCTGGCTAGTTTTCTCATTTGTTCATTACTTCATATGAAGAGATCAGAGGGTTCAAGGGCAAAGAGATGCATATAGAGCTGAAAGAAGGTGCTAAGCCAGTGCGGCAAAGGCTAAGAAGGATGGGTCAAGAGCAAATGGAAGCCTTGCGGGAAGAGGTGGACAAGTTATTGAAGGGGGGGGTTCATAGTCCCTGTGGAGACCACAAAATGGGTGAGTCCAGTAGCAATCCAAATAAGGATGGGAAGTGGAGGATTTGTGTAGATTTTAAACCCTTAAATGCAGCCACTAAGAAGAACCCATATCCTCTTCCATTCATTGATCAAATCTTGGATTCAATGGCAGGTTATGAGAGGTACATTGTGTGTGATGGTTTTTCAGGCTATTTTCAATTGAAGATTGCTCTTAAAGACCGAACAAAGACAACTTTCATTACACCGTGGGGTTGTTATTGTTACACGGTATTGCCATTTGGGTTGACAAATGGACCTTCCTTCTATCAAGAGAGAGCAAATTGGGTATTGGAGCCATTCATTGGTAGTTGTGTTAAGGCTTTTATGGACGACTTCTGTGTCTATAGTAGTAGGGTTGAACACCATGAGAAGCTGCAGATGGTTTTGGCTCGATATGATGAATGTGGAGGACAACTAAATCCAAAGAAGTGTCATCTAGCATAGCCAAGGGTGAAGTTATTGGGTCATATGGTGTCAGAAAATGGCATTGAGGCTGATCCAGACAAGGTTAAGTCTATTATTCTTCTTCCATCACCTACGAGTGTGAAGCAATTGGCAACCTTTATACACAAAGTGAAATACATGGCACGGTTTATTCCATTGTCTTCACAGCTCTTTTATCCATTACAACAAGTGGCAAAGCATGATCCACTGCAATGGGATGAAAAGTGTGAAGAAGTGTTTCAAGAGGTGAAAGAGGTGTTAGGGGGGTTGTCAGCCATGCAAGCTTCTGATTGGGAGAAAGTTTTTTATGTAAATCCATCAGTAGGGGATGATGCCGTTAGAGCCATGATATTACAAAAGGGGAAGGGCAGCCATTATATGAGGCCAATGTATTGTGTAAGCCGAGTGAAGTTGGTAGCAGGGAGAAAATTCTTAAAAGTAGAGCTAGTGATGGCCAGTGTAATATTTTCTTGTGACGATTTTGTCATTACTTGCTACCATGACCTTTTGTTTTCTTGATGAGTTACGCCTTTTTGCCACAGTTAATTAATGGCACTAACATGTCAAATGTGGTGAAGAAATGGGTAATTGAGCTGCAAGAGTTCGAGTTCTCGTTTTTAGTGGAAGACAGTACAAGAGCTACCCTAGTTGATTTGTTGACCTACAAGGAGAATCCCCTCCTTGTTAAGGAAGATGTGGTGAGAAAGGTAGTTGAAGAAGTGCCATAGATCAGCAATGCACATGTTTTGTTCTTTGATGGCTCATACATGAAGAGCCATGATGCGGCTTCAGAGGGTATAACACTCTACGATCCAAAGGGGAAGCTAGTATGCAAGGGAGGGTTCAAATTGGATGCGCATAGTAAGAATAAGGCTGAATATTCTACTTTGGAAGCCGGATTACACATTTGTTTGAAGCATGGGATTAGAAGGTTGAGCATAAAAGGTGATGCCTTGTTAGTGGTGAAGCAAGTTCTGGGTGTGTGGAAGAGCAAGAACACCTCATTGAAGGAAATGTGTTTCGGAATTAAAGGCCTATTAAAAAAGTTTGAAGCATGGAGCATCCAACACATAGAACGTGCTCTAAATGGAGAGGCACATGAAGCATCTCAAAGCATGATTGGGGAGCTATTTGTGTTGAGGACCAATATACCTCTTTATCATGGCCGAGAAATTTTGGCTCAAGAAGAAGAGTTTTTGCTAACAGGAATCATTCTGAAAGACATTCAGAAGTCTAAGAAGTATGGTTTTGTGCATAGAGCATACAGGTACAAATTGATTGGTGATGTCTTGTACATGAAAGGGGTTGATCTCATGTTGAGACGTGTACCTTGGCAGGAGGAGCTTTATAGAGTGTTGGAAGAGAATCATGAAGGTGCTGACATAAGCAAAGCGAACCCCGAACCCCGACGGCCTCTAAAACACTGGGGACCAAATGGTGCGCCTCGAGCCTGTCATGGTAAAGCAAACAGGGGGCACCACCTAGCTTCAGCGGCTAGGACGCAAACAACACACCACCATAACAAAGTTTTCATCCAAGAGAGATGGATGCTTGGGAGTAATGATGAAAAGGAAAGGGAATGAGATCAAGTGAGAGAGAGAGAGAGAGAGTGAGGGAGGGGGTATAGCGGCTTAGTACTTAGGCATCACAAAAGGATGGCGAATCCGCACACCCTTCACACATACACAAGCTCACTCCAAAACACAAGACTAGGTGGCGATTCCGCACACCTCACATGGGCAAAACATTGCAAGAAAACATACTCACAAAACCTCAAGCTTTATTTAGAGAATTAGGCAATGAAATGGGGAGCATAGGGTAGGGGAATGAGAAGGGAGAGAGTGGTAGAGCACATGGCGGATAGGTGGGAGTTGATGGCGAAGACTCGCAGGAGGGTTATGGCCATCATCCTTCATTTAGTTTCCCTTCATATTCCATAGCCCAAGGGTGTAGAGGTCATGCTCAAGACGAGCATGGTGAGGGTGTGGGTGTGTGTGCACTAGGCACACACAGTGCATAGTGTACTCTTTGGTGATGGTGTGTGTTTTTGTGTGATGGTGACCCCTGTTTATATAGGGGAGGAGGGGGAGGAGAAATTCTAGAATTTAGAAATGAAGAAATCATTATCTACATAGGCCATGTGACTGTGGGCCCCACTTGTCTGGCTATGTGTATATGTACCAGAACAGCAGTCTCATGAGAGAGATACTAAGAGAGAGAGATGGGTTGATGAAAAAAAGTGAGAGGTGACATGGAGAATAAAGTAATTACAAGAGGGGAGAGAGAGGAGTGTGTTCAGAGGTGAATCTGTGTGCAGATGTGTGTGAACACAAGAAAAATCAGGTAACCACCGGGTGGGGATGGGTCTGTGGGCACCTTTTTTAGTGAAACTGAGTGTGTGTGAGTATGGGGGAGGGTATTTAGCTACAATACAAGAGACATGGCGCCCTTTAGAGAGAGGGGGGGGTATTTGGGTCATGGGATATGATAGGAGAGAGAAAGGGGGGGTGGGGTATACTATTTTGAAAGATAGGGTAAGTTGCATGTGAGTTAGGGTGCATTATTGGTGAGTTAGAATGCATTATTGGTGAGAGGTGGGGTAGCTTGAGGGGAGAGAGAAAGGAGAAAGGACAAGGGGAAGAGAGAGGGGGTTGACCTTTTGAGTGGAGGAGAGGAAAAGGGACACACGGCGGGGCAACAGTGAAGAAAAAGGAGGCAAGGTGGGAATGGGCTGCCTCGCAGGCATGAGGTGGCCTATTTTACCTTTCTCATATATTTACATAATCATACTTTATTTTTTTTCTTACTTTTTCCAATGTCTTTTATCACTCCCTCCCTAAGAGGGGGTTTTCATGGGGTGGGGACGAGAGAAGAGGGGTATGGGAGCTTGGCTTGTGAAAAGCCCCCATCATTAGCCCTCCTCTTTTGGCTAGAGGCATTCATGTCTCTAGCTCATCTGTTTGATCATTATCGTCGGAGGTGGCGGCTGTCGGTGTATACTCATTTGGAATGCCAATAGGTGGAGCCTAGTCAAATCGAAAAAAATAAGGTTTAAGTCGCCAACCATTTACCCTGGTTTTATGAAGTTTTCCATCAGCCTCCATAAGCTGGTAGCTTCCATTGGCATACTTTTTCCTGACGATGAAAGGACCTTCCCATCGGAGTAGGAGTTTCTTATCCTTGCACGTGTCGAAGCGATTGTCGTAGCGGAGCACCAACATTCCTTTCTTCAATTCGTTTTTTCGGAGATGCTCGTTAAAGCTAAGCTACATAATAATTTATTGCTTCTTCTATGTTCAGCTGCAGTCTTTCTAAGTTGATGATGTGATCTCTCAAATGCATGTTGGGTTGTTGAAGCTGGCTTTCCATTACTCTGAGACTTTGTAGTTGCACTTCAATGGGCAAGATTGCTTCCTTACCAAATACTAGATGATACGGTGTGAATCCCAAGGATGTACGAAATGAAGTTCTGTAGGCCCATAAAGCTGGTAGTAGATACTTATCCCAGTCTCTAGGATGATTGTTTACCTGCTTGGTAATAATTTTAGAAACCATTCCATTTACCTTTTCAACTAGGCCATTACATTGAGGGTAATATGGTGAAGAGTGCCTCCTTGTAATGCCCAGTTTTTGCATTAATTCTCCTACCAAGTCTGCTCCTAAACCTGGCCCTCTATCAGAGATGATCTCTAAAGGTGTGCCAAACCTATAGCATATGTGCTCGTAGATAAATTTAGCTACCTCTACCGCCGTGATTCTAGTGGTGGCTGTAGCCTCTGCCCATCTAGTCATGTAGTCGACCCCCATGATAATGTAGAATTTTTCTGAGTTGGCCCTAGGTAATGGCCCAATGGCATCGATACCCCATTTTTCAAATGGGCCATATGAGAGAATAGGTGTCTGTGGTTCAGGCATAAGTGACCTAGTGCCGGCCTTTTGACACAACTTACATGTTTTGCACCAGTGGTGTACATCACGGTTGAGGCTAGGCCATATGAAGCCTGCCTGCAAGATTTTTCTACTTGTTATGTCTAGGGCAAAGTGACCACCACAAACCCCGTCGTGACAGCTAGCAATTACTCCCGTGATTTCCTGAGAGACAGGGACCTTCCTGAGTATTTGGTCCTTACCCTTACAGTACAAACCATCATTGATGAGTCGATACCTTGTGGCCTTCCGCGTCAGCCATTGCTTCTGTCCCTTTGTTAAATCTGATGGGCATTCCCCTGTTTCCAAAAAATGCATGATCTCAGGCAAGGCATCACTGCCTTGAAATAGAGGGAGCTTTAGTTTTATTGCTCCAACCACCACTTCTTGTAGTCTTTCACTTGCTAGGGCATCTGCTTCTTGGTTTTGATCCCTTGGGATATGGTGTATTTGAACTTCTTCAAACTTACCGAACAAGGTTTTTACACCACTTAAGTGAGTCCTTAAACTAGGATTCTTGCATGTCCATGCTCCATTTACTTGCCTTACCAGAAGTAGAGCATCCCCAAATACATTAAGGCGTTGTACACCTTGCGAGATGCACCATTCTAGACCCTTGGTTAGTGCTGCATACTCAGCTTCATTGTTAGAATGTGAATCTAACAATTGGACCAACGAAAATACCTTTGTTCCTTTGTCGTCAAAGACCACTATGCCTGCAGCTGCTTTGTCGGACGCTCGCTTGTAGGCTCCATCAAAGTAGAGAGAGTATGCTCCTTCTACCATCGGTGGTACTGGAGGTAATCGGACTTCTCCTTCCTTAGATTGCTTCTCCTTCATTTCAAAGACTTGGTAGGTCATGAGTCCCCCCAAACTTGCCCTTGTCGTGCTTTCTACCTGTACCGTGTAGTCAAACTCTTGCAGACGAACTAGCCATTTAGTAATTCTAGCAGACACATCCATGTGTTGTACAACATAGCAAAATATTTCATCCGTGGTTAGAATCACAAATTGCTTAGGGAGCAAATATGACCTAAACTTTGTAGTTGCAAATCTAAGAGCTAGGACTAAGTGTTCCACATGGGTGAAACCTTTCTCTCCTACTGTCATCATTCGACTAGAGAAGTAGATTGGCCTCATGAAAGATGTCTTTGTATCCTTTTGGAGTAGCACCACCCCCAATGAGTCATCACCAACACTTGAGGTGACGTAGAATTTTTCATCCCACTTAGGTGGTGAGATAGTTGGCAAAGTGGCTAAGACCTCCTTTACCTTGTTGTAGTGCATCATAGCTTCGCTCATTACACAGATTTGTGCACCTCCATCAATGTAGGTGTTTCCAACCCTCTTCCCTTTTATGTTTACGTCGACAATTGGAAGGATGTCATCCATGTTGCATCCCGAAATTGCTCCGGCTACCTTTGTTTTGGAGCGTCTTGTACTTACCATTTTAGACCATTGTCGCCTTACTTTTGGTGCAAGATGTAGCAGTTGTGGCCATGTAATCTTCGGTCCTTGCTCTGCCACATCCAATGTTAGATCATAGGGCTTAGAACTTTCCCCTAGCTGGAAGTCGGTGATGCCCAATTTCCGTCGTGGCCTGGATGGCCTCTTGCTAGTTTCTCCTCTCATGCTTCTCTCATCATCTGATTGTGTAGCTTTCTCCCTCATACCTCTTTTCACAGTCATGGCTTCAAGTGGTTCTAAAAAGGTTACCTTCTCCTTACCCTTTTCCCTCTCCTTTGCTCTGGGTGGATCCACTACTACGGCTTTTCCTTTCTCTTCTAGCCTTATGATGTTTACAGGGCAATCAGGTGGTGGGGTTGGTGGAAGAGGTGGGATGGATACTTGTAGTGGTGTCTGGGGTGGACGTAGAATTTGTCTTGGTGGGGTTGGTGCTCAGGGTGGGGGTGTTCTTTGTCTAGGGGGTGACAATTGGTTCCTCCTACCTCCTCTATTATAGTTTTGTCGTGGTTTGGGACAGTAGTACATACCGTGACCGTCTTCTCTGCAGTTGTAGCAATGATATTCCCTGTTTTGTCGTCGTGCTCTTCCAGGGTCTTGATCTCTTTCTTGACTCCTCCCTTGTTTTATTAAGTGGACAAACAAATTCTGCAGTTGGTCAGTAATATGGGCCAACATATCTTGTTGGTCATCTCTTACCCCAAGAGCCGGTGGTGGTGGTATGGTGGTTGTCGTAGTTGCTGGTCGATGCGATGTTCCTGCTTCTGTTGACTCAGTTTCTTTGGCTTTCATTCGCAGCTTCTTGTCCTTAAGGCGAGCAATCTCAACGGCTAACTCGTACGTAGCCGGGAATCTACCTTTCACCTTCTCCTTGAGAAGCGGCCATAAGCCATGCGTGAACTGATCTTTTTTTAGGAAATCGGGTGCAGCTTCCCCCCTAGCCAGTGGCTCAACCCACCGTTCCCACAAATCCACAAATTTGGACTCATAGGTGGCATATTCTAAAAGACCCTCATGCTTCAAGTCTCTCAACTTGTCCCACAACTTTTATGAAGTGGTACCTCCCCCAAAGCGCCTCTTAAAAGCGGTTTTTAAGGGTTCCCAGTCATCCTTGGTTGCTTGTGGAAGTGCACTGTACCATGATCTAGCTTCTAGCTTCATGAGATGCTTAAAGATTCTAACCCGGGATTCATCCGTATCTTTGTTGCTCACTACACATGCTACTTCAAAGTCATCTAGGAAGTCTGTTACCAAATCCTCCCCCTTCTTTCCTTTAAATGTTGGAAATGCTACACTTTCCATGATTACTGAGAGAGAGCTAGAAAGACACACTGCTTAACTTGCAAAAGTTTTTTTCTTCTTTACAAGGAGGCGTGTATACCCTCTTATACTAGGACATAGATTAAAATTTCAAACGGTACATTGCCTTGTACCAAAGGTAGGACAAATGGTTGATCTGATGCCAAAACCTCAAAAAATCGCTCCCCACCCAGCATGGTGTCAATGACGTGCTGGTTGTGAGCCTTCAAATCCAGTATTACCTTGATTGAGCGTACACGTGTTGGTATGTGTGATATGTCTTGAGGTAGGTTGTACTGATTCATGTGAAGCTTAGAGGTGCTTAGTCACTGTCCAAGCTTGTGGGAGAGGGTGGTGTTCTTTCCTGAAACAAACTCAGTAGATCCATAGTTTCTCTAGTGAGAGTGTGAGCCAATGATTCCGTTATCTGTGCTGTAGCATCAGGTGCGACTTGAAAACTGACTGTGATAATTACCTCGATGACTTGAGTTACCCGATTCTCAAAGTAGAATAGTGTTGATTCTCTATTGTGTAGAGCTCCTTCCATTTTGTTGTTGTGGGTTGGTTTAGGTTGCGGCCATGGTTTCGACCTTCTCCTTCTTCTTCTTGGCACTTGGCCTATGTATATCCACTGGGTTTGGCGTGTTGGTTGACTCTCCCACTGCAAATCGATTACCGTTACGCCTGGCACTCGAGCTTCGATGGAGATGCGGAGTTCGTCTAGTTGTGCTTGGAGCTCTTCTTCTTCTGTCGTCCAATTATCAAATCCCGCTAGCCATTCATCCATTCACAATAGTTTAGGGGTTTCACTCTTGTAAACCGAAGGGTTTCATGAAAAGATCCTCAGTGGGGGCACCAAATGACGGGAGCAAAGAGAACCCCGAACCCCGACGGCCTCTAAAACACCGAGGACCGAATGGCGCGCCTCGAGCCTGTCATGGTAAAGCTAACAGGGGGCACCACCTAGCTTCAGCGGCTAGGACGCAAACAACACACCACCATAACAAAGTTTTCATCCAAGAGAGATGGATGCTTGGGAGTAATGATGAAAAGGAAAGGGAATGAGATCAAGTGAGAGAGAGAGAGAGAGAGTGAGGGAGGGGGTATAGCGGCTTAGTACTTAGGCATCACAAAAGGATGGCGAATCCGCACACCCTTCACACATACACAAGCTCACTCCAAAACACAAGACTAGGTGGCGATTCCGCACACCTCACATGGGCAAAACATTGCAAGAAAACATACTCACAAAACCTCAAGCTTTATTTAGAGGATTAGGTGATGAAATGGGGAGCATAGGGTAGGGGAATGAGAAGGGAGAGAGTGGTAGAGCACATGGCGGATAGGTGGGAGTTGATGGCGAAGACTCGCAGGAGGGTTATGGCCATCATCCTTCATTTAGTTTCCCTTCATATTCCATAGCCCAAGGGTGTAGAGGTCATGCTCAAGACGAGCATGGTGAGGGTGTGGGTGTGTGTGCACTAGGCACACACAGTGCATAGTGTACTCTTTGGTGATGGTGTGTGTTTTTGTGTGATGGTGACCCCTCTTTATATAGGGGAGGAGGGGGAGGAGAAATTCTAGGATTTAGAAATGAAGAAATCATTATCTACATAGGCCATGTGACTGTGGGCCCCACTTGTCTGGCTATGTGTATATGTACCAGAACAGCAGTCTCATGAGAGAGATACTAAGAGAGAGAGAGATGGGTTGATGAAAAAAAGTGAGAGGTGACATGGAGAATAAAGTAATTACAAGAGGGGAGAGAGAGGAGTGTGTTCAGAGGTGAATCTGTCTGCAGATGTGTGTGAACACAAGAAAAATCAGGTAACCACCGGGTGGGAATGGGTCTGTGGGCACCTTTTTTAGTGAAACTTAGTGTGTGTGAGTGTGGGGGAGGGTATTTAGCTACAAGACAAGAGACATGGCACCCTTTAGAGAGAGGGGGGGGTATTTGGATCATGGGATATGATAGGAGAGAGAAAGGGGGGGTGGGGTATACTATTTTGGAAGATAGGGTAAGTTGCATGTGAGTTAGGGTGCATTATTGGTGAGTTAGAATGCATTATTGGTGAGAGGTAGGGTAGCTTGAGGGGAGAGAGAAAGGAGAAAGGACAAGGGGAAAAGAGAGGGGGTTGACCTTTTGAGTGAAGGAGAGGAAAAGGGACACACGGCGGGGCAACAGTGAAGAAAAAGGAGGCAAGGTGGGGATGGGCTGCCCCGCAGGCATGAGGTGGCCTATTTTACCTTTCTCATATATTTACATAATCATACTTTATTTTTTTTCTTACTTTTTCCAATGTCTTTTATCACTCCCTCCCTAAGAGGGGGTTTTCATGGGGTGGGGACAAGAGAAGAGGGGTATGGGAGCTTGGCTTGTGAAAAGCCCCCATCAGTGCATGTGGCGGACATTTTGCTCTAAAGATCACCTTGCATAAGATCCTGCAAGAGGGGTATGTATGGCCTAGTTTTCACAAGGATGTTCACCATTGGTGTAGGTCTTGCCATAGGTGTCAAGCATTTGGGAAGAGAGTGTTTAAGCCAGAGCTACGAAAAACCATTATGGCATTTGATGTGTTTGAAAAGTGGGGGATTGATGCAATAGGCACATTACCTATCACAAGCAGGGGCAAAAGCTATATTTTGATTGCAATGGACTATCTCTCTAGATGGGCAGAGGCTATAGCAGTAAAACAAATCACTGCAAAGGATGTGGCAAAATTTGTGTATGATGAAATATGTTGCAAGTTTGGGGTTCCATTGGAGCTACTTTCAGATAAGGGGCTAGGATTTAGAGCTAAACAACTAGACTTTTTATCCGCGAAGATGAATATTAGGCACCAGCATACCACTCCTTATTATCCCCAATGTAATGGCTTAAATGAAAGATTCAATGCTGAGTTAGTACAAATTCTTTCAAAAGTAACAGAGCACCAAGGAAAGAATTGGGATTTAGAATTGCCTAGTGCATTATGGGCTTACCATACTTCGATAAAGATAGGTACAAGATTTACTCCCTTTCATTTGGTGTATGGAAAGGGTGCACTATTTCCTGTGGAAGTAGAGTTGCCTGTGGTCAAGATATTAGAGAAGTTGCTTGGACCGCCTAGTGATGCATTCAAAGAGAGGCTCTTACAGTTACAAGAGGTTCAGCTAGATAGGATGAGTGCATTGGAACATTATGGGCAGATACAAGATAAGGCTTTGGTAAAGATAAATGAAATGGTCAAAAGTAAGGGTATCAAGAAGCATGACTTGGTTTTGCGTTACAACAGTAAGTTGGACAAGACATTCCAAAAGAAGTTTCAAATTACGTGGGAAGGCCCTTTCAAGGTAGTGGAGAGTTTTTCAAATGGTACATATCAGTTGACTGACCTGGATGGGATTCTACATAAGTCAAGGGTAAATGGATTGCGTCTTAAATTGTATCATGCTAGATTGATGATGGTGGAGCAAGATGAGTTTTCTAAAGAACAAGTAATGTGTGTGAGGGATGAGGAGACCTGTGACATGGCGAGTCTCATATCTCTTTTTGCTGCTGCTACTGATCATGAATGATCTAGTAGGCTAGGGGATGGGCAAATTATGTCAGGAGTTTTTTGGAAGAAGTGATTACACATATGTATATACACATGCATGGTGCCTCAAATAAAGGATTTCCCATTTTCCATATCCAGGTGGAACTTACGTGGAGCCCACATGTGTACAGGTAGGACAACATGTACATAGTGCATCGATTTTCACTATCACCAGTACTAGTGTGTTTTTTCTATATTAATGGGGAGTTGGTAGCACGTAAAAATTCTCAAGGAAGCTATCCGTGGGCCGACGACATGAGGTAAGCAGGTGCGTCAGATGGCATCTAGTGGCGTCAGGAGGTCGAATGGGGTCAATAGTTACACGTGGATGAGTACGGACACAACGTGGGTGTTTTCTTGTGATAATTGTGCAAAAAGGTCATCATGAGGACCATATTTTGGGGCCACTTCACGTGGTGGCAGGATGCATTATTGGAAAAAGTTGAGTGCCAGGTGTGCGGATGGATGCAGCAGGGTGACAAGTATGCACTGCGAGGCTAGTTTTTGGCCTGTTCGGGGTCTGTATGAGGTCAACTAAAAGGCCAAAGATGCCCAAATAAAAAAGCTAAGTGTGGGAATTGAAAAACTTGAGAGAAGAGCAGAAAAAACATGGAGAGAAGAGGAGGAACAGCTGTAACTGTGTTTTTGCTGTTTTTTGAGCCTGTTTTGGCCATTCACTGTTCATCCGAGGTCGGATTTGAACACTTTGACATTGTAGACTTGGGTTTTGGGCCTTTCCGGACGCGATGGCGCTGTCCATTTTACCAAATTCTTCACTATTTTTTTTCTTATTTGGCTGTGTAAGTCTCTCTTATTAGCGAAGCTTCTGCTCCAATTTGTGATTGTATCTGGCATATTTTACCCATATTGTGAGAGCTATTTGCCTCATTGGTGTTGGCCCAAGCTCACTTGTATCTAAACATCAGAAATTCTCCTCTTTTGAGCTGAGTTTTTTTGGAGTGTGTGTTTGTCTCTCTGTGTGGAGTGGGTAAATGGGTAGTCTGTCTCCTCTTACTCCATAGGTGTGTTCCCTGTCTCGGCCAGAGGTGGGTTGTGTAAGCCGAGTGGTGCCCAATAGTGTGTGTGTGTGTGTGTGTGTGTGTGTGTGTGTGTATCATCCCAAGAGTGTGTGTCGGGTCATTATAGAGGCGTTCTGTGTGTTTCCATCCCGCTCACAACTCCATTTCGGCATCCAAACGTATTCAGAATGCAACAAAACTTAAGGACAGGTATCACAACACCTAAGGGCTCAATCCTACCAAGTTATATCACCATCTGGGAAGGTACATAAATCACGGTCCATCACAAAAAATGTAGAGAAAATTGAAACTGAAGTACTCAAAAAGGTCCTCCTTAGAAACACATATCCATGGTCAAAACATTAAAAAACAACCATTTTAACCTTCAAATCAATGTATTTAGCTCACAACCAAAGCGTCGCGAACCACAACAGAATAGAAAGTGATTACACTTAGATTGTAGAGCAAGAGACAAGGAACGCAATGTCCTATTCCAAAATGAATTCTGATTACCCGTCAAAGAGAAAAGAGGATTACAATTTGTAGCAGTAAGAGGCTCCCAAAATGCACATTAAAAATCTTCCAAGGTAATGATCATTCTTTTGTCCAAACTAAGGGTTTTGACTTAAAACTTAAGGAAGATTTTCCACCGCCATCCGGCTTCTTACAAGGGTGTAGACTCAAAGAGGTAGAGAGGGTGTTGTCTAATTATATCACAATTACAACTCATCATAGAATGAATTACATGGCTTTCTTCAAAAAATCGAGTGAGTGTTTACACGGTGTGGTGTGCACACCAAGCATTTTCCCCTTCCTATTCATTGCACGTCCTCATGCAAGCCGTTTTTGAGTGTATGCTACTGTCTTATCTTGAGCGTTGCAATGAGGTTCCTGAACTTCTGAGCTCTTGCTTCAATCTCGACTTTGGTGGCCAGCTCTCTGAATGGATTGTTGCTGAGTGTACTTTGATAGGCAATGTGTCGAGCTGGCAGATCTTTTGTCACGGGATTGAATATGGAAGAGTCCACTTCAAAGAAGCCTGTCATAAATACCTCTTCAGAGGTCTGCATGTAATGAGATGCCAGGAACATGACTCTTGCATATAATCCCATGGTGACGTTTCTGCTTGGGATTTTGATCTCCATATTCTAGCAAATGCCTGGCGTACCTTTGATAAAGATTTGCCATGGATGCTCTGTTGCTTCTATCTCTTTGAAAGCTATAATTCACGTGATGAGCATCCTGGCAATCTTTACAAGCATTTGACAGGCGAGGTTGGGGATCTCCTTCATCATGTTGATCACCCCCTTGAACGTTTGAGCCATATATTGCTCTGATGGTGGGTTGTTGTTTAGTGGCTTTGTGATTACTGGGTAATTCAGCACCGCCGGCCTTTTGCTTTGCCAAATATTAAAGGTGTCCCAGGATCGCCATCTGTTGATGAGACAGTCAGTTGGGTCGATCCTGGGATGCTGGGGAGCGTTCCTTTGATCAAAACCATATCTTTCTCTAGAGGGGTTGATTATCAATGATTGTTCAGATTTGAAATGCCGTGACAAGAACCTCCCTGTAATCCCCTCTGCTGTTTGGTGCAAGTTTGGGTAGCATTTTTTGTTGCCATAACCTAGCCTCTTTCCGCATTAGTGGCAGGGTAATCATCTCATGTCCAAGATTCTTAACCACCTCATATGGAGTAATCATGAGGAGGGCAGCCGATTCCAGCACTTTCAGTTCGTACAGCATATAAGATTTGTGCAAGGTATCCTTTACTTCTGAGATCCAGCGCCGAATTTTGTCCTTGGCCGACTCCGAAGTGGATGTCGTGGCTGGATCTGCAGATTCTTGTGTTGCTTTTCTCATGCTGGTAGTGGGCAACTTCATTTGATGAGCTTCAAATGTGGACTATTCGAATCCTCCTTCTTACTCAAATTCCACTGGGACTTGTTGATGCTTTGTATGATTGGCTCGCAGACCCACTAATTCCCCTCTTGCCTCAGCCAATTGCTTTTTTAATTCTTCAATTTCCTCATCCTTGACTTGCTGTAGGGCCCTATGTCGTGCTGTCATGATCTATCTGTCATAATTTTCTTGAGCAAGGGCTTCTTTCAATTCATTAATTTCTTGATTTAAGGAGGCGGATCCTGCAGTAGTCGTTGTGGAGGAGGGGGTCTCTTGTATGGCCAAAAGCTGAGTTAGAGATCTACTAATCACAACATACGAGCTTTGCAGCTTCTCATTTTGTTCCCTTTCTTTGGTTAGCTCCTCCTAGAGACGTTGTTGCTCAACTTGCAGTGTGGAGTTTGCCTCATTAAATTGTTGCACCTTCTTGTAATAGTAGGCTGCATTCTCTTGTTCTCTTTGCAGCTCCGCTTGTGCCTGGAGTTGTTCCTTCTCTAGTGCCTCTATTTCTTGCCTTAGCTACAAGGACTTTGCTGCCATCTTAGATGATTCTTCCTTTGTATCTTCTAACTCCAGCTCTCGCAGATTGTAAAGAGCCCTTTGACATGGAAACTGTAACTTGATATGCTCTAAGTGAGCATCAATGTTCAAAGGACTTAATTATTTCTGCTCCTTCCTCCATTGCCGCTTGTGATTGAGGCGATCTTGGCCTCTGCTAGCTTTTATGGCCTTGATCCGATTGTTCAACCTCATCAATTTGCTTTTCACTCCATTGCTGGTTTTCTAGAGCATTAGAGGTTGTAGTGAGCTTTGTTTTTGTGGCCTCTGTTTCTTGATCTGCTTTTCGTTCCTCCTGTGTTTTCTCTACTCCTTGCTTTGGTAAGTCTTCAACTTTTTCCTTTTCTTCGAAGTCTCTAGAGGTGACTCAGTGTCCTTGGGAGAACCAAAGTCTTGACCGTGCTGGTCCTTGGTGTCTTACTGTTCCTCCCCTTGTGAGTGACTTTCCTCCTCTTTTTTACTTTAATCAGATTCGTCAGATGATTCAAGATTATCGACGCATGGATTCTTTGATTCTTCTTTCTGCCTTTGCTCCATCTTTTGCTTGAGTTCATTATGGATTTGCTGCCACATTACGCTGGCAATCTTGCGTTTTTCTTCAACTTCCTGCCTCTTCTGCTGCTTGATCCTTTCCAATGTAGCTATTTGCCGGTGTAGCAATGGAATGTTTTTGACTTCTTCTTCCTCTTTCTCATCATTGGCTTCCGTTCCTTGGGTTTGTTTCGCATCATTCTTTTGTTGGCGGAGCCTTTCCCTCAATGCCTGAGCTTCTTCCATTGTCCTCCTGGCATGAGTAATGGGAATAGCCTCTACCACATGCACAAATGTCTTTCACAATCGTGTGTATCCAAGTGTGTATTGGTTGTCATGCTCCTCCTCCAAAGACTGATACTTTGAAGGAGTGGCTCTCTGCTGGGACCCCATTTCCTGGCTACTCCGAGCATCTGACTCGATTTTGTTTTTACTGTTAGAATCCTTTAAAGGTGCGCTTTGCCTCGTCTGCTTAGCTTCTGGTTTTGGCCTTGTGGAAGGTCTTGCCACTGGTCCTACTGCTCTTTTGGATCTGTGGATCAAATCTATCTATGCTTCGGCTTGTGGTAGATCATCGATCATCCCCAATGCTTGATAGGCAATACGCGTCAGCATTGGTCTGCCGTTCATGTAGGCTTTGCTTATTTGGCTTCCCTTCAGGTTTGCTTCGACAATATTGTTAAGGAGATAATTGACAAAGTCAGAACTGACCACTCTTCCCTCTGCCAAGCCTATTGCCATCTCCATTGCCATGTGCAATAAAGGTTCCGTATATCTAGGAGGCTTCTGGACTTTGAAGTGTTGTGATATAAGGTGCAATGGCAGTTTAGTTTCTAAGTATATCAAATCTTGATACGTCAGCTTGTGGCCTTGTTGCTTCAGGAAGGCTTTATCATTGTCTATTGCCTTTTTCTTTTTCAAGAGATTGTGTGTCCCTTGTGGTAGGTGTAGGGCTTCATTGATAATCTCTGTTGTGATCTTTACCTTGATGACTACCCCATCCTTGTCATTCAGAGTGGCTTCTCCATTGTACTGAATTGAACTCCATTGTCTAGATGTAGGAACCTGCCCCCTGCTTGCACTTCTGGCTTTTGGTGCAATGTCCATATCTTCTGTGGAAAGATTGTGGCCTTTACTACTATTTCCCCATCTGCTGCTTAAAACCTTCCTATGAAGATGTTCACTGGAATTGCTTCAAGTACCTATTCGGTGATGTGAGATTTCTCATTTGATGAGATATCGGTTATCTCATAGGGTGCCGCATTCCACTCCCTTTGTGCTTTTCTTCGAGGCATCTTGCGGTCACTTTTAGCATTGAAAATAGGTTTTAGCCATTGATCAGAACTATCAAAAAGTGTAAACTTGACCATAAAATGAAACATAACTTTGTCAAAACTACTCCAAATCTGACCAAATTTCACCAGTGCATCTAGGGTTACTATAGGCACAAGGAGGTAGTCTAATAGATGAATTTGGGGAAAAAGGAACATGGATCGGGATCCATGTTAGGAAGAATTTTGAAATTCCAACTAGGGGAAATTGCTCCTGGGCATATGAAGATGCTACTGTGTAATTTTCTCTAGATTTAGGGTCTGAGGTACATGGATCGTGATCCATGTTGGACAACATTCTGGAAATCTAATGATACCATCTGGTAGGGCTCATCTAGATCATGTCTTGGTCCAAGAATTTTGGGATTTGGATCAATGGTTTGACACTTGGGATAAATTTTGGAAATATTTTGCAAACTTAGAGATTTTTGGCATGTTGAAGTGGATTTTGGGATTCAAATGGCTTGAAACTCCATGGCTTGGCTCTCTTGAACATACTGAATCAGATGGCATGGTTTTTACTTTGATTTGGCAAAAAGGTACATGGATCCGATCCATGTTGATCAGAATTTGAATTTTGATACAGTTCTTTTGCACATATGTTGCTATATGTTTTCCTAGTATAATGGTGAAATATTTTCAACTTTGGACATGTTTTTTCTTAGTTTGCCCCATTTTCCAGTTTATGGCCATCCATACCTATTTCTGGCAACCATTTTGGACACATGTTTTGCCTGAGATCTATCATTGTCAAGGTTCGTGATGATTTAGGTCTGTAGTTCATAGATTTGCCTGACTCCCTGTCAATTCCACCAGATATTGAATCCATTTGAGAAGACAAATTGAATCGTGCAATTTTCACCAGTTTGCAAGTAATCCTTTGCTTTCTTTTGATCCTACCACTATCCTTAAGTTACATTTGCTTGTTGATAGGCTTCGAGGAGAGTGTGAAGTCTCCCAATTGTCTTTAGCAGCAATTTGCAAACTTGTCAAGAAGTCTTCCTTTAGCCCATATTCATAATTTTTTTTGGCATCCCAACATTTGACCTCTCCCTGAGTTTCTTTTCTAGGATCCCACCCTTTTCCTTTTTGAAATTGACCAAAAGACCATTTGCAGACTGAAAGTAGCACACCAGGAGGATTTGATGATCTTAAGAGCAATTCTTGTAATTATTCTTGCAGCACTAGTACTATTTTTGCATTCCCCAACTAGCGAGCCACCCTTGCTTTGAATTTGGCAAAAAGAAACATGGATCGCGATCCATGTTGGGATGCATTTTGGAAATCCAGTTATAGGAGCTTGTTCCTGGCCATATGTGGGTGCTCCTGTATAATTTTCTCTGATTTTAGGGTTTGGGAAACATGGATCGTGATCCATGTTCCACCACTTTTTACTATTGTTTTTGTCCTGCTTGGTTCTACCAGCTATTTGGGGTCTATTGGTGAAATATTTTTGGTTTTTGATGGGTTTTGGACATCCCCATTGGCCCTATTAGTTTGCCGATTTTGTGACTTTGTATTGCTTTGATCTGTTGTTTTGACCATGTTGATGCATTATGGGACATACACACATGCTCTTGCAAGGTTAATGATCATACCTGTCAAATCTCGTGTAGTAAGATCCACCGAGGTGGTCGCAGTAGGCAAAAAAAGTCCGAAAACTCTATGATTTTGTGGCTCTCTCTCTCTCTCTCTCTCTGAATGCAAATGAGCTTATGTTGCCCCATTTGACTATATGTTCCTAGTCTACCTGGAATGCCCCATTTATACTTACCTCCATTGATCATATCTTGTCGTTCACTCACCTGCAGTTTGAACCGTTCATCATTCTGACGCGTGGTTGACAATTGGCATTCAATCTGCAGTTTTGATCCTTTAGAAGTTGGGTCAAAATCTATCTTGACTCGAATCTTTCCATATTTTCCATGTTCAAAGTCCTTGCTTTGAAGTTTTGGCGTTTGCTTCCAAAAGTCAATTTTGACTTTCTTGGCTCGACTTATCAGTTTTTGTTGCTTGTTTGTTTTTTTTTGCTTTTTTGTAAAAGAAATTATTTACAATCATTATTACTGGGGCAAAAATTAGTGTAATATCCCTTACATACATACTCTTATTTTGGTATTGGATAGTGACGGTATGGCTCATGATTATGCCAACTAAGAGTTTGTAAGGTTCTGAAAAAAAAAGGAAAGGAAAGGAAAAGAAAAGAAATAATATGATAATAATAATATATATACAAATGATAGTCCTGCCACATTTCCCCTCTTCCTAGAGTGAGTCGTCCCCGATGAGCATGTGGTAGAGTGCATGGGAACAAAGTACGTGTCTATGCATAGCCGTATAGTGTGGCTCTATGATGCTGATGGAGGATATGCATGGGGAAACAAAATGCTATGCAAGAGAGAGGTGCCGAACAATATGTCCAATGTCTACTAGTGGCAAGGTTACTTTGAAGCTGCATGGTCCGAACAATGGTAATTGGAGAAGACGCGCCCTGTTTTTGAGAGTGACCTGCAACAATTTTGATTCTGCTGGTTGTTTGGCTGGTTGGCTTTAATTTTGTTGCCACTGAAATTGTTTGCTTGTGGATTCTCTAGAAGAGGCATCTTGTGAGCGAGTTTGCTTTGGTTTCCATACCCACTTGTCATTGTTGGGTGGCCGAGGATGGTGTCTCATTGGCCTAGTTTGTCTGACAAAAGACGTAGGCAATTTGGTGAGGTCTGACTTCTATGTAGGCAATGTAGGCGGACTTGTATTGTTGTCTGACAAAAGACGTAGGCAATTTGGTGAGGTCTGACTTCTATGTAGGCAATGTAGGCGGACTTGTATTGTTTTGTCGCTTTGGTAACCACAATTTCTTAGGATTGGTTTGCATGATGGATTTTTTAACCCATAATTTCTTGATCGCTCTTCTGGAATATCGTTGAGCTGGTGCCTGTGGCGATGGTAGAGGTTCCCACACGTGGTCTGTTTGTACGAATGGCGTGGCAAAAGATTGACCCTCTTGTTTGATCTGTAAGGTATTGTCTTGCCAATTTGGTGTGACTTGATAAGTGCGCATCCACGACACTCCCAGAATGACTGCTTCGTTAAGATGCTGATCGTTGACCACATGAAACTGATGCGGATAAAATGTACCATCAATGGTGATTGGTAAATTGATGTGGCCCAGAATGTCCATAGTGCCTTTGTTTGCTACCTTGAATTCTATAGTGTTTGGCATTAGAGGCTCCCGCATGATTTTTCTGAAAGTGGAGTAGTTAACCACATTAGCTCTGGCCCCAATGTCCACTAACACTCGCTCCGTAGTGCCATCTGCAAGTTGTAAATTGATGCATAGATCCATTCCTCCTAACCATGTAGCTGTTGTTTGTATGGATGCTATCAGAGTGGTCTCAATATCATCGTTCAGTTGTGCTTTTCTCTAAAAGTTTGCTTGCCCCTTGCGCTTTAATATTCTGATTTTGGATTCTTGCTGTGTATGTTCTCGAATGTCATGTGCTTGACTTCTGCACTGATCTGTTGCATGTATTGTTGCAAGTTCCTCTGGTGTCAGCGAAAGAAGATATTTCTTTAATCTGCAGCCACTCATCCAATTAGGCATCTCCTCTCCTGCTAATGTTGCAAGCTTGATGGCGTCACTTTGTGATATGTCATGTATTACAAAAGGCCCCATCCCTCGCTTTTTGAGTTTTTTGGAGTGTTGTTTGAGGGTATACATTAAAACGTAATCCCCTTTTTGGAACTCCTTGCCGATCACGTGTTAATCATGGAAAGCCTCCATTTGTTTTTTCTGAGCATATATCCCAGCTATCGCTCTAAATCGGGTTTCATCTAATTGTTCCAAAATAGCTCACGATGACTGGTCCATCCTAATTGTGTCTCCACTCTTAGGGTTTTTATTAGGAATTCCAACGGTAGGATCGCATTAATCCCAAATACCAGGTTAAAGGGTGTTGTGCCGATGGAAGTTTTAAAAGCTACTCTGTAAGCCCATAAGGCTGTGTGTAGCTTTTGATCCCAATAATTTCTTGAGTCACTGACGATTTTGGTGAGTACTGTGCATAAGATTTTGTTGATACTCTCTGATTTCCCGTTAGCTTTGTGGATGATAATGTGCCAATTTGCGATGCACTACCATGAATTAGTCAAAGAGGTTTTCAATGACATCATTTAAAAAGTGTGTGCTCCTATTGCTCACTATTTGATAGGTAGTCCATATCTCGTAAAGACGTTTTTAAAAAGGAATTGATCTGTAGTTCTTGCATCATTTTTCTGGGTCGCTTTTGCTTCTGTCCATTTTGTCATGTAATTTGTTGCTACTATGATGTATTGTGCATGCGTGGTGTATCCTGGAGGTATGATGGGACCAATAAAGTCAATTCCCCATTTGGCAAAATCACGTACCCCCATCATTGGCCTCAGTGGCATTTCGTCTCTCCGTAGGGGTGGCTTTTTGCGTTGGCATTCATCACATTGTTTAACATACATCCATAAACAAGGTTGGCCACCATATGCCTGAGTGTAGCATGAGCTTTGTTGTATTATCAGCAAAAAAATGTCCCCCTGGCTGTCCTGAGTGTGCTTGGTCTAAGATAATGTAATATTCACTTTCTGTAGCACACAACAGTAGTTGTTTGTCCTTCCCTCGCCTATACAGTTGATTGGCAATGAGCAGATAGTGTTTGGCCTCTTCTTCTACAGTTTTCATTCTTGCTTTGCCCCATTCCACTCGGAAGGTCTTGTTTTATAAGTACTCAACTATGTGAGCAATCCATTTGGGGCTTGAACTACTCGAAACAGGGTGACATGCTCCACTGGAGGTTGTTTTGTACAACTATCGCAGGGTTTGGGATGTACACATAGTCTTAATATCCCATCCTTACTGTGTTTGTACAATCCTCCTGCCAAAATCTGGAGATTTTGTGTTTGATGTATAATTGATGGTTGTGTTTCTATCTATAATGAGCAGATTGTGAGTAGAGGAATGAACTATTCACTCCATCTCGGTACCATTTTGATGTTAAACAGATACGAATCACGAAGATCATCATCGACACCCTTAGGTGCTTCCCCATGAAATAGTCGTGAAAGTGATGTGCACTTGTGTGTGTGGTACCCTTTTTTATGACGACCGTGAAGTCAAACTCAAGCAATAGTATAAACCAACGAGAAATTCTTCCAGTGTTGCAAGGTTTGTTTACTAGATATAGTAGTTCTTGGTGATCCACAAAGAAAAAAAATTTGTTGGCTAGAAGGTAGTGTCTAAATTTTTTGATAGCATAAATCATCCCCATACCTTCTCGTTCTGTAGTGATATAATTTTTCTCTACGTTGTTTAGCTGCCGACTAGAGTAGCAAATGGAAAAACCATTTTCTTCTCTCCTGGCTGGGCTAATATGCACCCGATGGCATAGGTTGATGCATCCACATGAACATGAAATATTTTGCTCCAATCAGGGGCTTGCAAAATTGAAGAAAAAATTAATTTTTGCTTCAATTTTTGGAAAGCCTACTCGCATTCCTCCGTCCATTCAAACTTAGCAATGAGGGCGTACAATGACTTAGCTATTACATCATACATATATATGAAACGCCTGTAGTACCCGCAATGCCCTATCACTGCTTGCACTTCTTTCATCTTCATTGGTCGCGGTAGTGCAACAATTTTTGGTACCTTCTCTTGATTTGTTGAAATTCCGCTTTTGGACACAACATGGCCCAAAATTTTACCTTGTCTTACCATGAAGACACATTTTTCCGGGTTTAAGAAAATACGATACGTTTTGTACATTTCAAAGACTTTTCCTAAATGAGTGATGTGGTCACTTCTTCAATGAGAATGAATACAAAGATCATCCATGTAAATCACCAAAAATTGTCTGAGATATTATTTGAATGCGTGGCTCATTAGTCTTTGAAATGTGGCAGGGGCATTGGTCAGAGGCCGAAAGGCATTACCCTGTAGGAAAATAAACCCCACTCTGTTGTAAAAGTTTTCTTATGCCGATCTTCTGCTTTAATCGTCAACTGGTTGTATCGTGAGAACCCATCCAAAAACTATAGACTTCTTTCCGTGGTAGCCTCTCAATAACATGATATGTTATTGGCAGAGGATAGTTATCCTAATGGTGGCTGCATTTACCTGTTTGAGGTTTACACACACCTGTAGTTTGCCATTATTTTTGGGTACCACCACAATCGGGGACACCCAATCAGTGTGTTCAATCTCATAGATAAACTCAACGTCCTTTAGTTTGTCTATCTCTTCCTTGATTTTCTTGGCAAAAGTTTCATTCTACATGTAAGGACATTGTCTGTGTGGTCTAGCATCACGCTTAAGGGGTATAGTGTGCTAAAAAATCTTAGGATCTATCCCCTTAAGATCTTTGCATGACCATGCAAAGACATCTTTGTATCATCTGAGCGTATCGAGTAGAAGTTTCTCTTCCTCGTCAGTAAGGTCCGTGGCAATGTATGTCGGTTTAGGCTCCTTCCCTAGTTCTGCTAAGTTGATGCATTTGGCTTTTTCAGGCCCATCATATGAAGTTCCTGGTTTCTTGGGATCTCGTTTGGGTTTCTGCACCACAATTTTCCTATCCTACATAGTATACTTCTTACAGTGGGAAGGTGCATTGAATTTATCATCATTAGATTCCTCGTTAGTTTCCATTTCTATTGTCCAAACTTCCTTCAAGGCTCGTTTCAGTTCATTATATTTGATTTTGTGCTCCATTTTGGACAACTTCATTGATTTCTTGGAATTGTCCTCTCTTTTTTTTGTTTTTGTTTGTTCGCTTTTTTTTTTGGCTGTCAAGTTTCATGTATCTCTAGTATATCCCTTCCTTGAGGCACTTCGTCATTTCTACTAACCTTAAGTACTCCGTTTTGTCAGTTAACAGAGGTACTGAGTCCTGGTTGTGTTTGTCTCGGTTGTTTCTTTGTTTGTCTCTATATTTTTGTTGTCTTCAAGGATTTTGGTTTCGGAAATCATAGTAAATCACCCGTCGATCCTTCCATTTGATGCTCTGACTTGAGCTACTAGACAGCTCGTCGTCTGCGTTATCCTCTAGTAGCGTATCAGTCAAGTCTTGGAAATCTTCTTCATCTATTTGGTCAATGTCTCTTACAAAGATTTCTTCCACTATGTGTCGGCACTCAGCAAACCCGTCTTTGTCAGGGACTTCCCACACTGACTTCGGAGTTAGGATGACACCCATCATTTGGAATGGAATGATATCATATCCTTCCTCATTTGCAGAATTTGGTGAGGGTCACCTCGTTCACACAAACATCAAGAGTGGCTAGTATCTGTTGCCATCCAAAAGGTTTGAACATCTCTTTTGGAAAAGGCTCTGGTATATATGCCTCGTCTTGTGCCGTCCTATCAAGAATGAAATTCTCCCTTTTTAAACTTCCACCTTCAGAAGCCTCTCCTGTCCACTGGTGAGATTTGTTCTGTAGCTCAGCCGGTATTCCCCCCTCTGGGTCAGTTTTGGAGTTCAAGTCTTCTCCTGGGATTCGTTCTACATCTTTTTAGCTATGATCTGCGATACTATTTTCGTAGTGACATCCTTGTTCCTTAAATAGATATAGTCGTAACCCCAATCTTGCACCATTTTGAGCTGACACATGAATGGTCTGCCCAATATGATATCGAAATTGCTGCTCTCATTGAAATTCATAATATCAAAAGTGCGTTCATATGAAATTCCGCAAGAGGCTACCACAATCTGCTCCAAGATGCCAATGGGTCTTTCCAGATACCCATCTGCCAATTGAAGTTTCATCCTATTCTTTTGGAGAGTAGGTTTTTCCCACTTTTGCCACATTTCTTTGGTAGCTATGGCTATCCCAGCCCCACTATCCAATATTGCTATCAAATTAACCTCTTTGTACTCCACCAGTAGAGTAGTATTTCCTTCTTCACCTTCACAATAATTCCCTACCTTGTTTATTGGTACTGGCTCATGTTTAGTTTGTTCGAGGTTTGTGTCTTTAGTGTTTTGGAGAAGCCTCGAGTGACGTAATTTCCAGCCCTATTTTATCCAAATTTCTCCCGACCTCATCCCAAAGATGCGGTCTAATGTGTAGTAACTCTGACAAAGTTAGTGTACAACGGATAGGGGAGGACATCAGCTCGTGAAGAGTTTTAGTATCCATCATCTTAGGATTGGCTTTCCATTGAGATGGTACTTTTTTTTACCTCCTATCGAGTTTCATGGTTACCAATACATGAAGGTAAATTCTACAATGACTGCGGTTTTCTATCTTTCGATATCGTTGTACCTGCATCGCCATACAGTGATCTGATGTCATTTGGGTAGAGCTCATGCTCTAAGTGAATCTCTGGGATGGGAGTTCACAAAAGTGTAGCACTTCCATCTTTTCTATTCATAATCTGTTCCCATAGCTCCTGAGGCTATTGTTCTTCTACTTTCAGAATTGGCAGTGGTGCTTGAGAATACACTCCATCTGTTGTATTGACCGCCACCCTCGTATACAATGGTGTTTTGTCTACAGGATCTAGTCGGTCCTTATTTTCAATTCCCCGCCCCTCTAACTCTTGAAGCTTTTCTCGGATTAATACCTCAGTTTTTGGATCAATAGGAACTGATGGTTCCATAAGCGCTTGAGTGGCTTGGATGAGCTCCTTGCACATGTTTAGCCTCTCTTTCTCATAGCCAGATGAGGGTACGTTAACCACCTATCCTCTTGGGTTTGGTTAGGCTTTAGTCTTACCTTAAAATTGTGTCCAAAGGTTCAAACACCTTGTCTACCAAGACAGATCCTCCCGATGGTATATGCGATGGTTTTTTTATCTCGTTATTTCCCTTAAGGTCTCTTTCCCTTTGAAGTTGTTCCTCTGTTTTTAGTAATTTTGCCATTTTTTCCTTTTCTCTTTTGGCTTTCATCTTGTCTCGTTTTGCCTTCCAGGATTTTCTAGTTCGGACAAACAAATTTTCTATCTCTGTTTGGCTGGCTGGAACGTTCCTTGCTGCCTCATGCGCTTGAGCTCTAGTGATCGCGTTTATTGGAATGTCCGATTCTGTTTCTGATCCACTGGAGCTTCGCACAATCCCCATTTTGTTCATGGTTGCTTTCCCTTTGTTGTTAGGATTTTTTGGACAGTGTGGAATGAGATGGTCGGTCATAGATCCATCACAGAATCCGAAAAGTTTTACCCATTCTCCTTTGTTTGGACAAACTCTCGCCCAGTAATCACTGCCACATTCATAGCATGGTCCTACAGGTGGTGGAGAAGCTTGTGGAGCCTCCATAGGTTGTCCTACTCTAGGAGGATACCCCCTAGGTTTATAGCCCTGATTTTCCATGAACATGAGCATATTCTCATCGACCAAGTAATGATTTTTTGTTGGCTATGCTATGTATGAGGGCTCCGGAATCTCTTCAAGAATTATCCATGGATTGTGTCCCTCTGGAGAAAATGCATTTCCATCAAATACCCTTTCGTAAGTATTGTTTGATTCTTCCCGATACGAGACTACTTGAACCATACTCTGATCAGAAGGTGGTTTTATGGGTTGAGAAATCCTTACCATAGCCCTATTTTTATGGGGTACAAGAGGTTGATGTCCCAACACAGGCTGAGATTTTTCTTGCTCCAAGATTGCGTTATTTGGCCCTACTTGGTACCTTGGAGGGGGTGAAAAATGTTGCCCTCCATGTGGTTCGTATTGTCTCTCTCTAACATAGTTCGGATTATAGAAACATTTGTGAGTTTCATGGTTTGTTCATTTTTTTTTGGTAGCACACCACTTCAATATTTGCCATTTACTCCAAGCCTTTGTTGAAGGTTGCACCACTGGGTTGGATGATCTCCTCCACATGTGTCACATTTTTGGGTGGGCGGTTGTCATGTATTTAGGTTCGTCCTGTTTCCTTGGTTTAATCCTCATGATCACTTCCTCGACCATTTGATCAACGTCCGACACGGTTGGGTTTTGCCCTCCCAATTTTGTCGTGGACGCACTACTGGTTGATGAGGTGCTACTCATCCCTTGATCTGTGTCTTCAATCACCTCTCCATATGCCTTGCAATTATCTACCAAATACAATGCCTCTTTTGTGACTTGCTCAAAAGTTACACATGCCTTCAAGTGCAAGTCCTTTTTGAGCGTGTCATTTTGTAATCCTTCTATGAAAAGTACTGATAGTCTTTCATCCTGAGGTAGTTTTTGAGTAGGGAATCTCTCTATGTACTTCTTGAAACAAAGCTGTGCTTTCTTCACTTTCTCGTTCTCCTTTTGCCTAAATGCATAGATCTGGGAGACACTGTTATGCTTGATCCCCCTCTTTGAGAATTCCTCAGCGAATTCTCGGAGAAGTTGCTCAATACTTGGGAATCAAAACTATTTAATGGTTGGAACCAAGTGAAAGCAGTACCTTCTAATGTCAACCCAAAACCTTCATATTGAGTATGGAAATAAGTTACCTGCTCTGCTCTCAACACTCATTTGAAGATAGAAACATGGGCATATGGATCTCCGAATCCATTATACTTTTTGGGTACGCACTTTTTCCACCTGAGATGGTCACATACGTGTGGCCTCTGCCACCATTCTAAGAACACCTGGTCCACCTGGTGTGGCTTCTCTAGGTTCATAATCTTCTCTTGGTACTATCCGTGGTATCCTATCCGCTATACGTTCATCGAGTTGATCCTGTGTAATAGTCGGAGGGATTCTAGTGCATTAGGAACAATGTTGCCTCTATGCATGTTCATGGAAGCTATAGACGTAGTTGATCCTAAAGGCCCTGTGCTTTCGGACTCGTTCATGCCCAAAAGACTCCTCCACTTTAGTTCTTAAGGGTAAAACATGTACAGTCTCAGGTCTTGTGTGAGTAGTCATGGTTTTTACCTCTTCCGGATTTACATGGTATTGGTGGAGTGGTCCTCCAAAACATGTATATCTCTCTAGTTCCTTACAATCCATTGGAAAGTAATTTCGACCATACTTGTCTACTATGACCACCTAAATACTTCTCCCCTCCGTGTACATGTAAACATACAAGTTTTTTTTATCAGTCAATTCCTTGATGCGAGGCTCATCACGTCTGTAATTTAGAGTGTTTGTTCTCCATTAATGAATTTATAAAGCCCCCCATACGTTGGTGCAGCCAAAGTATGTCGACTCTAGAAGATGGCATGGACAAGTATGTACAGGCAAGCAGAAGCATGGCAAAGGAATGAAGCAAGTAGGAAGTTCACGGGATAACAGGTAGCAGCAGAAGTGTATGCATGATGCGGCTTATAGGCCAAGGAAGACTACACAAGGGGCTAAATGGGGTGGCAGGTGAAGGAGATGCAAAGTGCAGCCTGGGGGTCCATGGAATGAAGAGCTTGAAGTGCTGAAGGAGCAGGTCCAGATGGCTCATCAAACTGAGCTACGGAGCCCAAGTTGTTGAAGGTTGAAGCTCTTTATGGTTTGCAGATTCTTGCCAGACAGGGCAGTTGGAGACAGATGGTCCAAGTGAAGCTTGAGGTGTGGAGCTTACCTGTCTTTTCGGATTGCGGATTGGAGCCATGGTTTGCAAGATATGGTCAGTGGAAGTTTTTTCGGGGGCCGGGTCTTAGCCCACTTGGTCACATTGGAGAATGTGCCATCTGGAATCTTTTGGGCCTCGACAAGGTTCTCGATGAGGGTGTACATCATATGGAGCCAGAAGGAAGTGATTGCATGCCAAATGGAGGTCGGGGCACGGAGAAATGGCCAATGGAAGTTGGCAGTGGACAATGGAGGTGCAGCTACAAATGATTTTATTCCGTTTTGGAGTTCGTGGTTCGAGGACGCAGTGTGGTCAAAATGCCAAGCCGGGGTGAGGGATGAAAGCCTGGAATGTAGACTTTTGGTGGGATTTGACAACCGAAGCAGTGGATTTTTTGAGTAGAGAATGGCCATGGTGTAGCATGCAAGGTTTCCGAAAATACACTAGGCCAAGTGTTGGCAATGCATAAAACTTCTAAAAAGAACTCCAAAGGGAGTGCACGACATAGTATCACACCACATTTTTTTCGTTTTTGGACTCCTATGCACACCCCTATAAAAGGATGCTTATGTTCATTTGTAAGGGTCTTTTGGACCAGTGTCTTTGAACCAAGGAGAGTTTTTAGGCTCAGGCTTTTGGAGCTCTTGTTTTTGGTTGCCGAGGTTCATGCGGGCGGGGTGTTGGATGTACATGCTATTGCCTATGCTAGTAGATGATTCCCTAATGTTTCTGGCGTCATTCCCCCCCCCCCTTCCCCCTTTTCTTCTCTGCTTGTGTGCATGTGTTTTCCGGGTGTGTGTCGGCATGTGTGCCCCCCCGAGTTTGGTAGTGCAAAGAGAGATAGAGAGAGGTTGTGTGAGTGTGGAAGGCTGTGAATTGAGCGGAGCGGAGTGATTGAGTCTGTCTGGTGCATTGCAAGGCGCGTGTGCTTATGGTTGTGTGAAAGCGATGGTTTGCTTGCGGGTAGTGTTGAGTTTTGAAGGTGAACTCTAGTGGATTGGGGCACTGTGTATACCGTGGGCTATAGTGAGGCATTGTGTTGTGTGCTGGGTGTGTTCCCCTTTCCCCCTCTCCATCTTCTGGTGCCCCCACTGAGGATCTATCTGATGCTCCAACTTGCGGCTAAAAGTGGTGTTTTTTGGCCAACAAAGCGGTTGGCGAAGGGTCGAGATGTTTGATGGTTGAGGTTGAAGCTGACAGAGATGGTGGAGCCAGGTTTTGGCCCCATATTTACGGGCGTCGAAGATCCCGAGGATTGGTTAGCAGATTTTGAGTTATGGTTGTTGTCGATACGTATGTCGACGGATGCGCAGAGATTACAGACGGTGCCGTTGTTAATGCGAGGACGAGCCGAGGTGTGGTTCGATGGCCTAGAGAGAAGTGATAGAGAATCATGGCAAAAGTTGCAGAGTCAGTTTCTGGAGCGGTTTCGAGAGGTGATCACTGCAGAAAAAGCCGATGCAAAGCTGAAGGCGGTACACCAGGATGTAAGTAAAGATTTCTCTATTTTCATTGAGCAGTTTGAAGCTTGTTGGAAGCATTTAGAGATTGCTACTGGGGTCAAGCAATCAATCTTTGAAGTTGTCAAAGCTGTTAGAGTGCTTGCATCCGAGGATTAGGGAAAAGGTCGAAGATGGTGCCGACACCTATGAAGACATGGTCTATTTGGCAAAGATAAAGAGCAGAAAGGTGAAGCGTAAGTTGGAGTTGGGAATGCTAAAGCCAGCAGGTTATATACCTGTTGCGGAGGTAGTGAAGTGCTCTTTGGTCCAATCAAAGGTGGTTCCAGTTATGCAAAATGCAAGGCCTGTGGAGGTAAGACCTACTATTGGTTATGTTCCTTGGAGGTTTCCAGTTTGTGATGTGCATGTGCCGAGGGTGGAAGAGCTGGTCAACGAGGAGAAGCTCCATGTAAAGGTGAACCAAGATGCAAAAGCGGTAGCAGATGTGGAGGTTCCAGTATGGATTGAAGAGGTAAAGCATGTTCTTATTGAAAGTTTGCATGAAATGGTAGCAAAATGCAATCGAGACGCAGATACCGAGGGTTCAAAAGCTGATGAAGGAAGTGAGCAAAGCTGTGAAGATGGTCAAGCTTTTGTGGAGCAACAAGTGGATGCAGATGCTGATACAGAGTCAGTATATGATGCCGATGCCGATGATGATGCACGCTCGATTTGCTGGGAGACAAGCGAGGAAGATAGAGCCGATGAATATACATCCTATGAAGAAGTGACGAAATCTAATGAACCTGAACCGGTAAAGGTAAAGCTGCCCTCTTATATGTTTGATGAGATGGTAGTAGCCCATGTGCAAGAAGAGCAGGGAACAAAGCAAGCCGAGATACTTTATGAAAGCCAAAAGGTGCGGTCTAGACCTACGGATGATGAAATGCAGGTGAAGGTGGTATGTGGTGCCATGCTAATGGCTGTGATGATGAAAGTAGCGGTGGAATCTGCCATGGTGGTGCAACATGTGCAGACTTTTTCCAAGAGAGATAAAGCGGCCGTGTCTATGGAAGAACTGGAGATGAATGCGGTAGAGAACGAGTTTCTCTTTTCCTTAGAGGAGCATGATGCAGCTGTAGGAGAGGTGATTGAAGAGTAGGAGACTGAAGCTGGACAGAAGGAAGTGTTGAGCGACCTTGAAGGGCCAATCGATGATGAAGGGCTTGATGACAGTATAAGTGAGTTCGAAGAGGAGGTACAAGAGAGCATGAAGCCAGTGCAAGATATGCGTTCTATGGCATATGGAGGAGGTTCCCAGGCTGTGTCCAAGATTTCAAAAGAGGTATGCAGTCCATGGTTGAAAGGTGTGCTTGTAAGTGCAACTGTGCAGTATGTTATCCGTCGGATACGGGGTTCCTTTGAGAGGAGCTCTACTTTACATGGCTGGGAGGGAGGGTCAGAAGTGTTGGTTCGTACAGATGATGTGTTTGCATATCCATATAGGTTGATGAGGCAAGATGATGTTCGAAGAGGTGCTAAAGTGCAATGGGCCTTTTGTGTGCATGGATGGCTACATGCTTGGGTAGGGCACTATTGGAGGTTGTTGCAGATGGATGAAAGTGAATAGAGCCAGGTGTTTGATCCAGGTGGAAGCTATGTTATGCAGCGGATGGGGCAACCCACTTAAAGGTTTGGCAATAGGGTATAATAAAACAATGTACATATGGTTTCAGTTTTCTCATAGTGTGTGCGAGGTTTTGCAGTTTATAGTGAAATAAAGCTTTTATGTGGTTGAGCATAAATGCTCAACAGGGGGGTGGGCAATGATGGTGCAGCCAAAGTATGTCGACTCTAGAAGATGGAATGGACAGGTGTGTACAGGCAAGCAGAAGCATGGCAAAGGAATGAAGCAGCTAGGAAGTTCATGAAATAACAGGTAGCAGCGGAAGTGTATGCACGATGCGGCTTATAGGCCAAGGAAGACTACACAAGAAGCTAAATGGGGTGGCAGGTGAAGGAGATGCAAAGTGCAGCCTGGGGGTCCATGGAATGAAGAGCTTGAAGTGCTAAAGGAGCAGGTCCAGACGGCTCATCAAACCGAGCTACAGAGCCCAAGTTGTTGAAGGTCGAAGTTCTTTATGGTTTGCAGATTCTTGCCGGATAGGGCAGCTGGAGACAGGTGGTCCAAGTGAAGCTTTAGGTGTAGATGCGTAGAGCTCGATTCAATGAGCTTACCCGTCTTTTCGGATTGCGGATTGGAGCCATGGTTTGCAAGATATGGTCAGTGGAAGTTTTTTCGGGGGCCGGGTCTGAGCCTACTTGGTCGCATTGGAGAATGTGCCATCTAGCATCTTTTGGGCCTCAACAAGGTTCTCAATGAGGGTGTACATCATATGGAGCCAGCAGGAAGTGACTGCATGCCAAATGGAGGTCGAGGCACGGAGAAATGGCCAGTCGAAGTTGGCAGTGGACAATGGAGGTGCGGCTACAAATGATTTTTTTCTGTTTTGGAGTTCATGGATCGAGGACGAGGGATGAAAGCCTGGAATGGAGACTTTTGGTGGGATTTGACGACCGGAGTAGTGGAGTTTTTGAGCAGAGAATGGCCATGGTGTAGCATGCAAGGTTTCCAAAAATACACTAGGACAAGTGTTGGCAATGCATAAAACTTCTAAAAAGAACTCCAAAGGGAGTGCACGACATAGTATCACACCACATTTTTTTCTCTTTTGGACTCCTATGCACACCCCTATAAAAGGGTGCTTATGTTCATTTGTAAGGGTCTTTTGGACCAGTGTCTTTGAACCAAGGAGGGTTTTTTGGCTCAAGCTTTTGGAGCTCTTGTTTTTGGTTGCCGAGGTTCATGCGGGCGGGGTGTTGGATGTACATGCTATTTCCTATGCTAGTAGACGATTCCCTACTGTTTCAGGCATCATTCTACCTTCCCCCTTCTCTTCTCTGCTTGTGTGCGTGTGTTTTTTGGGTGTGTCTTGGCATGTGTGTCCCCGCGAGTTTGGTCGTGCAAAGAGAGATAGAGAGAGGTTGTGTGAGTGTGGGGGCTGTGAATTGAGCGGAGCGGAGTGATTGAGTTTGTCTAGTGCATTGAAAGGCGTGTGTGCTTATGGTTGTGTGAAAGCGATGGTTTGCTTGCGGGTAGTGTTGATTTTTGAAGGTGAAATCTAGTGGATTGGGGCGGTGTGTATACCCTGGGCTATAGTGAGGCATTGTGTTGTGTGCTGGGTGTGTTCCCCTTTCCCCCTCTCCAATGTGTTGTCTGTATTGAGGCCCTCTGTCTCATTGGTGCATCTGAGTACCGTCTTTTGTTCCTCTATTTTGGGTGGTTCATCGGCCAACTCATTATCCACCTTGTCCTTAGTGCCACTCATTCCCCATTTATCCACAATAAAAGGGTTATGAACCACTAGGTACATCATTCCCTCTCGGTTAAAGTATCTATCCTCATCATAATCAACATCTACAAGGTCTCTGAACTCACTCGGCTTATTCTCCAACTTAACACAGTAGCCGTCCATTCCATCCTTATAAATTATGGCCTTAAGCACATTTTCAAATTGAAACTTCAAATACAACAATTTTACATCAGATGCAGGCTGAGAAGGGCCTGCCCCCATCGAAAATGTTCCCTTAGGGTTTGACTTGTTAGAATCTTTAGTCATGAGGCTGTATGATCTCTCTAACAAAGTGTCGAAGAAGCTCTCCTCTAAAATGGGTTCTAAAGGCGCTAATGGTCTCTGATTCACTTTCCTCCGCCGAGTGATGGCTCCCTTGGTCAAAGATACTAGGATTCCTATTCTGGTACAATCTTCTTGATTGTAAATTCATGAAGAATTGGTAATAAAAAATCCAAACCAAGGTACCTCATTAAATAGTTTGAATCTCCCGTTTGTTCTTGCTTGCTCAGTAGTATCCTCTAGTACCTGCAACCTATCCAAAATTTGGTTGATAGAGCTGTGAGCTTACAGTCGTTCTTGTCAGCTCTTGCTTTTAATCAGCAAAATTTAGCTGGTTTCTTCAATAGCACACAACTCCTCACACAAACTCAACAATTTAGGTCCAATTTCAATTTTGAAAGAACCACCAAGAAACTGTGGACTAACTCTTTGTGTGGTAAAATTCTGTTTCTGTTCTGACTCAAAGGTACATGGATCGCGATCCATCTTGGGAAGCCAAATGAACTTTTGTTGATACCATTAGGTTCAACATGATTAAGAGGTCTTATGGAATCAATTTTTTTGGAAATGAACCTTTGGATTGGAAGCTAGGTTGATTCTGTCACTTTGCCTGAGCTCCTACCAATTTTGGGCTTTTGGGATGGTTTTTTGCATCCAAATTCAACTCTAGAAAAACTACTAGAATCTCTGGATGCCCTCTAACTATGGTGTCAGTTTGGTGTCAAAATGTGTCAGGGGAACATGGATCGCGATCCATGTTACTTAGTGTCAGTATGCACTGAAACTTTGTGCACAGCCAGTCCTTGGCCTAGTGATGCTGGCTATATGGTTTTTGAATGCTTTGGAGTTTTTTAGGTCAACCAAAAGTCAGTTTTAGGGCTTGTTTCAATGTTTTTCCCTTTGATCTAATTTTTGCTCACCTTTTTCCTCTTTTTGAACTTTTCTAATAAGGGTATTTTTGGGGGAAGTGTTTCAATTGTTATCACTTTTCTACTTGCTCACTATCAGCTCAAAATTCCAAAAAGGTACATGGATTGCGATCCATGTTTGGCAAGATTTTGGAATGATACTTTGTGAGCTAGTCACACAAGGTATGGTGATGGTATTCCCCAATTATTTTTGGATTTGATCAGTTTTTTCTAAGTCAAAAGCAAGATTTTGCGTTTGTTTTGTGGTTTTTTGCAAAACTCCTTTTTTGGTACTTTGGTCATACTTTTTCACTTTTTGTCTATGGCTTCTTTTGGAAAAGTTGTTCAACTAGTAATCAGGAGTACACTGGTCAAATCTTACTATCAGATGTCTATATGGAACATGGATCACGATCCATGCTGGGAAGCATCTGGACATGAACTTTGGTTTTGTTGGTTCCCTTCTTCTAGTTGATCCCAATTCTCATCCCTTTTTGCATTTGGACAATTAAAAGTTCAGTCTTTCCCTGTTTTTCCCATTTTTCAAGGTTTTGTTGTGCTCACCCCAATCTTTTGATTTTTGTGATCTTCTAGCACTCTATTTCTGACCAAACTCAAGCTTTTGATGCCTGAGAGCCTGTTAAGCAAAGGAAACAGTTTTAGCACATTTTGCCAAAAAGGTACATGAATCGAGATCCATGTTGGACAAGCAATTTGGAAGTTTCTTGAACAGTCTGTTTTTAGCTAGTATTTTTCCCCTTTTTTAAGGTTTTGCTGGGTTTGGTTCAATTTTGAAGCTCTGACCATCAATTCTTCAACTTTTCAAAGTTATGGTCTTCAACACCAAAATAAGGTTTTTGATAGTTTTTTCCTTGATCCTTTTGTCCCCAATTGATGGTGTAAATTGTTTCCTAACCTACTCCTATAAACTAAAATGAAATTGCAAACATAAATGAACTTAATAGTATGAAAATAACAAGAAAGTGTGTGGTGGAACAGTCCTTTCCAAGCATAGGAGAATCAAAGAATGAAGTACTATCTTGTACTTCACTCACAACTTTCTTTGCTCTTAAGGAGTAGTGTTGGCTAGTCTCGGACTCCAGTCTCTACCAAGCACCAAACCTACGTCTAGCTGCTTCACAGTCTATGTGTAAGCGGAATGGGTGTCAAAAGCTTTGAAGGGAGTCACTCACCACCTAAGGATCTGTTTCCCCGGCAACAACGACGCCAATGTTAGCGAGTTGCCACAATGGACGTTTACATCATAGCTCTTTTGTACTAACATAATGTCAATATGAAAGGAAGCAACTCAGGATGGGGCACGGAGACTTAATGAGAGTCTCAATCTCACCAATGTGAACTAAGAGGGATACTCATTCTATTACAAAAGAAAATCAACCACTTCCTAGCTAGACAATCAGTATGCATCCAATCTCACCGCTCTAGGTCATCACGCCATTTCGGCATCCAAACGAATTCGGAATGCAGCGAAACTTAAGGAGAGGTATCACAACACCTAAGGGTTCAATCCTACCAAGTTCTATCACCATCTAGGAAGGTACATAAATCACAATCCATCACAACAAATGTGCAAAAAATTGAAATAGGAGTACTCGGAAAGGTCCTCCTTAAGCATAGAAACACATATCCATGGTCAAAACATAAAAAAACAACCATTTTAACCTTTAAATCAATGCATTTAGCTCACAAGCAAAGCATCGCGAACCACAACAGAATTGAAAATGATTACACTTAGATTGTAGAGAAAGAGACAAAGAACGCAATGTGCTATTCGGAAATGAATTTTGATTAGAAAGGAGGATTACAATTTGTAGCAGTAAGAGGCTCTCACAGTTCACGTTTCAAATCTTCCAAGCTAACGATCATTCTTTTGTCCAAACTAAGGGTTTTGACTTAAAAGTTAAGGGAGCTTTTCCACGGCCATCCGGCCTCTTGCAAGGGTGTAGACTCAGAGAGGTAGAGAGGGCGTTGTCTAATTATATCACAATTACAATTCATCATAGGCTGAATTACATGGCTTTCTTTGAAAAATCGAGTGAGGGTGTGGTGTGCACACCAAACAGCCAGTTGTAATAGTCCAAATCTTTGTTGGTGTACTACTAGCTACCATCGATTTGAAAACTTTATGTGTGTGTGTGTGTGTGTGTCTCTGTGTGTGTGTGTGTGTGTGTGACAAAGTTGCATGCTTTAGTTGGATTATGCAATGATAAAGAGCATAATAAGTAAGGTACTGTTGATTTTGTCATTATTCAAGGTTGAATATATGATTGAGAGTGGTTTTCTTGGTCATGAAAGTGTTGTTTATATTGGGCATGGTGAGTGAAAGCAATATGCTATTCTTATTTAAGATTATATGGAAGTGCCTTATTTTTACATTATAGTCTCAAGCCACTTGATGATAGTAGTTTAGACTTTGATGTCTCCAATGACGAAGATAATGAGATGTTGACAATGTATGCAGGTCATCATGATGCATTGAGAAATGATCTTTGTGTGAGAGACAACTTTACTACAAATATGAACGTTGAAGGATAAGAATTCTACATGTTGTATTACTGTGTTGCCAAGTACAAGACCAACAAGGCCTTGAAAGATGCTTGGGGAAACTGCGTCTCGTGGTTCATACATAGTGGAGGGTTATTACTACAAGAAAGTGGAAGGCAATGATGATGGTTACTATTTTTTGATGGCTCAACCGCATGTCATTCTTCCATCACACCTGGTAAGGGCCATCAAGTTTCATTTAGAGCTAGTCTAATGGAGAGAGAAATGAGTTCAAATTGTCTCCAAATATATATGTGAACATATTCAACAACATGCCAGTTGATGTGTAGCACTATTTTTAAAACTTGTGAAAAATTTTCTTCAAACTTCATGAGAATTACGACTTCTTCTTTACTTGTTGTCATGTTTCTCTTTTCTCTCTCCATTAAGTACAGTTTACTATTGAAGCCTACATTTTATTTTGTAGTTGAGTTTGCATGCCAGTTCTTGTAATTATTTTGCATGCCAATTCTTGTGTGAGTGTAGTATGCGATAATTGTTGGCGGTGTCTGCTTGCAGGTAGTGATATAGGCATGGTGCCTACCAAATCTTGTAATCATTTTTTAATCTTTTTAAGATTCTTTTATGCTATTTTTTAGGCTTTTTAATAAAAATAGCACTGTTTTGTAATAAAAATAGAGCTTGCATAAAAAGGATTTGCAGATAGAAACTCTCTCTCTCTCTCTCTCTCTCTCTCTCTCTCTAACAACATGCAATGCTGCCGTCTGCACGGTAGTGATGACCTTGTTTTGATCTAGCTGAAGAGGAACAAAGGTAATCTAGAGGCACTGGGTTGAAGTCCTAGAGGTACTCATAAAGCTGTTTTGTCAAGTCTTTTCCATATGTGCATTTAGAGTACCTTTGGACCCGCATCATTGGACCTGTCTGAAGTTCCCACTTACAAGTGCTTTGCAAAGGGACTTTGCAAGTATCTTTGGGCCTATCAGAAGGTTCTTGTGAAAAGTCTTGTGCCTCAAGTGAAACCATGTTTGAAAGTACTTTTGGACCTGTCAAAAGGTACTTCAGGAGTGGCTTGTGTCTACTTCTATGTAAAGTATGAAAGTACCTTAGACATATCCAAAGGTACTTTTAAAGTTGTGTCCTATAAAATTGCAGTGTCTAGTATTGTGCAAGTTCAAAGGTGCTCCGAGGGTTCTTTGATGCGGTTCAAGAGTATATATAAGTACCTTTCAACCCATAATTGTGAAGAGTCCATGTGCACGGATGCGTGCGGGAAGGGGAGAGGGAGAGAGTAGATATTGTGTGTGGGTGGAGTCAACCTCTAAGTGAGGAGCTCCTTATTCTTGGTATATGTAAGAGAATAAGGTGGTGTTAGTGGGCGGGTGCACATCCTCTGGGTGGCTGGGCAAGACACATATGCATTTACCATAATAGTCTCCCACTTAAAGGCAAATGTGCGGATAAGTGGGTCCTACTAGCTAAACCACTAGTATGTACAAGAAAACAGGTGAGAGAATCTCTCAACCTGCACCCACTGGCTTGCTCAGTCAATCTACATGCAACCATATTAGTTCTGGTGGTAGGCAAGTGTGCATATCCACGCTAGAGCCTAAATGTAAATCTCGCAAAATCCTCTATATGGTCTGCAAAACTCTAGTATGCATCATGATAGTGTCAGTCATCATATGACTGACAATCCCTACTGCAAATGCTCCCACTGCAAATGCTAGGTCAGGACTCAACACTAGCAGGTCGTACATGAGATGCTCAAACGTTGACAAAATCTACACAAACCTTGTTGTACTCGCCTCCCTTGTGCTATCTGCAATCACTGCATCATCAAGACTACTCATTGCGTATGGATGTGTCAATGCCAACATTGGGATGCCTATGTCTCTCTCTCCCATAGGTGAAACTGTGCGTCTTGGCACCAACTTATCAACCTCTAGCATGAGCATATCAAAAAACTCCATGTCCGTCATCTCTATTGTGTCTCTAGGGAGTAGACCCTCTCTACTTCTACTTGCATAGACTCTGACAACACCTACTCTATCTCACTAGGGCATTTCCACTCTACCTCTCTCTATAGAGTCTACTAGCACATTCTACATAGCTAAATGCTCCATCTTGTGAGCATGGTGGAGCTCACCAACGAAGGAGACACGTCTCGTCTCTCGCTCAAAGCATGCCAGAAACAACCGAGACTATGTTGTCTTGAACCTCAGGCACATGCATATGATAAATCAAGCCACTACGGACACTTCTGGAAATTAGTAATGAGCCACAATGCATCTAGAGAGACTTATCTCTAAGCAGTTTTTGACACCCAAAATCTTCTAACTATCTCATAGAGATCAAGCTCTATCTCAGTTGAGGAACATAGGGCACATGTCGTAGCGTATATGATGCACCACTGGGAAATGACAAACAATCATCTCCTGCACCATTTGTGTCAAACGCCAAACCATCGGCTAAGTGTAGAAAACCAAAGCTCCCACTAGAGAAGGTGCTAAACCAATCACGATGTGGTGTGACATGTAAAAATGCATCCTCATCTAGCAACAAACGAGGAGAAGTGTCATCGCTCAAAGACATGTAATTAGGAGGAACGCTAAAGGAAAATGTGACATCATCATCAATGGCATATGAAGCCACCACTCTAGCACGTGTCAAAACCTCATCTGCGCCCTGTGTGACCACGATGCCAACATCGCATGTATCGAGAACTACGAGACCACCGTCTCTCATGAGTCATCACTGTAGACTCTAAACTATCACACATGTCTGCAACCATAAGTGAATATCAAGAACCAAACTATGACAGATAAGTTGGGAGAAATTTGGCAGACAAAAAAATCAAGTACGATCTCTACCATAAACCATGCCAAACTAACAACAAAGTGGGAGATCACTCGACCACTACACAATCATGAAACCCATGATCAATTGCATCAAAACTGATGCTCACATATGCAGAAAAAAACTCCATAATCTGCAAACTGCAAGCACACAATGTGGGACAAATAGCTCAATTGGACGTAAAGCGCATAACCATATATGCAAGTAGTGAGCAAACTAGCTCAAAATGCATCCCATAAGAGAAATTGCCAGTAAAAATTTGCAAAAACCTGTGAGACTATCTGCCTATAGCCACACAAGCATATGCTATCCTCACTCTTGCAAGAGTGGATACACGAACACTAAACTATGTCCAAGGTGACAAAACCTGTCAAAGTGAGAGTAGACACTCAAACAACTGTCAAAGTGGGAGTCAAATGCGGCCACTAAACCATCAGAGAGTAAAATTGTAGATACACATAGAACATGGCAAGAATCTGGGAATAATATGATAGAGTTTCCCCTTAAAATTGAATAAAAACTCAAAACACTCGGTGTCTCAGTAAACAGATCCACAAATGGTATACATGCACTACCAAAACCCTGGCAGACTGGCTCACCCTTGAACCAGTGGCTGTAAGGATGTGTACCTATCCAAAAATGTTGTAAAACTGTGAATCTGGTACTTGCAAGCTATACCTAGCTCAAGTTGTATCTGCACATGTCTACATAGTATGAAATTGCACAACACCGTGCTAAAAATTGCTCTCTCGAATGCCCCACACAATCTTACATAGTCTACACAGTAAGAAAGTGCAAATTGCAAGAAAAAACTCCTTGAAACTAGCACACTATGTCATTGTTTGGTAAGTACGTTGAGTGGAAACCAAGCACAAAGCTCAACCAATGGTCATAAATGCCACTCAAGAGCCACTCACGGGAAAAATTGCTTTGGAATGGACCTTCGAAGCTACTTTGCGTGGATATGTGCCGTCAAAATTGGAAACTAGAGTACCATCAAATCTGGGATGCAGGCGAGAGTCCTTCGGAGCAAATCCACTCTAGAATGGACGCGAGATGGAAAGCCGTTTGGGGAAGCTACACTGGAGCAGAGCCAAATCTCTCTCGCTTTCTCTCACTATGTCAAAGCCAAGAAAAGAGGGTCGATGTCGCCTTCCGCCTGGAGCAGAGCCAAATTGATCTCGCTATGTTGAAGCTTAGGAAAGAAGGCCGACGTCGTTGGACAAAATCTCTCACCAAGGTTGTAGCTTTAGATGCCAAGTTGGTGATGCTAAGAAGAACGCCAAAACATTGAGAAACTACCAAAATTGGTGTCAAAACCGATGTGCCAAGGCGATGCCAATCGTTGATGCTCAAAGCCAATGGTGAGAAGAATCTGTGGTCGAAAAAAATACACCTCCAATGTGTGGAGGTGTGACCGCCTCTGTTGGGGATGATTCGATGCCGAGGAATGCCCGAGCTTACTTGCCCTATATGCATTGAGAATACACAGGCTTTTTCTTTGAGTCATTTTTGCCTCGGATGCCGCCTTCTTCTCTCGATTTATTTTTCCCTCTATCTTGTGAGGGTGTGTGAACACACCCTTACACTCAAACTATTTTTTTTTTAAATTCCCTGTATTCTTCTCTGTTGACTGCCAAGTTCTGTTTCCACTATCAGAGTTTTTTTTTTTTTTTTGGGGGGGGGGGGGGGGGGGGGGGGGTAGAGAGGAGCTCGTTTTTGTTGGAATTAGGGTTGTAGAGAAACACACACAGCTTGGAGAAGACGAAGGAAGCTCAAGGTACACAATAGAGAGTGTATTCCTTAGTGTGCAATGGAAAGATAGATAGCCCTAGAGTGATGGGCGTATATACAATGCACGGGGGAAAAAACCTCCTAAAGAGGGAAAAAATGCCCCGGCGGTCCTAGTGTGTTCACACACATCACTACCACATGTATATGGTAACAAATCCCCCCTGGAGTGATGCGGTGAACGAGAGCTGGCACATGAGTAAAGGGAAGTGCCATGCCCTGAGGACAGGATTAGTCCACAAAGGGGAGTAAGCCCAAAGCTTTGCGGAAAGCTTCAAGCTTCTCACGAGACAATGCCTTTGTGAAAAGATCTGCAAGGTTGTCCTGTGTTGGCACATAAGCCAAGCTGATCTCTCCTGCTGAGAGCCTCTCCCTGACATAGTGGTAATGCACCTCAATGTGCTTTGTGCGAGCATGAAAAACTGGGTTCCTCGCAACTGCCAATGCGCTCTGACTGTCAGTGTAGATAGTGTTGGCAGTGTCCTGTCCAACACCCAAGTCAGCCATAAGGCGTCTGAGCCATACACACTCAACCGTAGCTGTGAAGACTGCCCTGTACTCAGCCTCACAACTCGAAGTGGCCACAGTAGGTTGCTTCTTGCTCAACCATGATATACATGAACTGCCAAGCATGAAACAAAAACCACTTGTGGACACTCTCGTGTCAAAACAACCAGCCCAATCTGAGTCCGAAAAAGCATGTAAGTCTGGCGGCAATGATCCCCCCTTGGGATAAAACAAGCCAAGATGTAAAGTGCCACTAAGGTAGCGGAAAATCCTCTTGACAGCCTGCCAATGCTTAGACCCTGGGCTATGCATAAACCTGCTGACCTGCGAGACTGCAAACTGAATATCTGGCCTCGTGTTGCATACATAAATGAGGCAGCCAACAGCAGTTTGGTAAAGAGTGACATCAGCAGGATCGCCAACATCATGTAGACTCAACTTCAAACCTGTTTCCATGGGAGTGGCAATAGGTTTGCAATCCTCAAGTCCAAACTTACATAGCAATGTCTCTATGTAACTTTTCTGACACAAGGCAATACCACCATCACACTGCTTAAACTGTATACCCAAGAAATGATGCAACAGCCCCAAATCTTTCATCTTGAAAGTAGCATTCAAATCAGCCTTAAATTCAGCAATATGTCTCTCATTTGGTCCAGTGATCAGCAAATCATCAACATAAAGAACCACAATGAGAAATACATCATCCTCACGCTTTACATACAATGTGCTTTCTGTTGGACTGTTACGAAAGCCTCGTTTAACCAAATGAGTGTCAGCTTTCTCATACCAAGCACGAGGAGATTGCTTCAACCCATACAAAGCCTTCTTACATTTGCACACTTTGTCCTCTTGTCCTTTTATGACAAAACCGCGAGGCTGCGTTACATAAACTTCCTCAAATATGTCACCATTCAAGAAAGCAGTAACAATGTCTGATTGATGTACATCCCAACCAAAATGAGCTGCCAATGCACATAGAAAACGCACAGTAGTCATACGACAAGTGGGAGCAAAAGTCTCTTCATAATCTATGCCTTTTTGTTGTGCATAACCCTTTGCAACAAGTCGAGCCTTATGGCGATCGATCTCACCATCCGGCTTGCGTTTCAACTTGTAAACCCACTTGGTACCAATGGCCTTTTTGCCAGGAGGCAAATCACATAAAGTCCATGTGTCATTCTCTATAAGTGCATCATATTCTGATTTCATGGCAGCAATCCAATTTTCTGAATTCTGTGCGTCATCAAAAGACAGAGGCTCCTCAACATCATGTAAACTAGACACAGCCAAAGCATAACAATCTGATGCATAAGATGCATGGCGAGAGCCGGAACGAGTACGACTAGATAAAGGTGCATCCAATTTACTGTCACGCAAAGTGTGCACCAGCCATTTTGGCATACCTCTAGCCTGCTCATTTTCAGCCCTTTCCTCATCAAGTACATCATGTACATCTGCATCAGTAATAGGTTGTTCTAAAACATTTTCAGAAACCCCCATAGGCTGTACATTTGCCTCATTGGAACTTACATTCGTATTTCCACCACTGAAAAGAGGCAACAAAGTGTCATAAATGTCCTGTGAGCTTACATTACTGTCTCTAGTACATGACAGCAAGGGTTGAACAGAATCTTCCACAAACACTACATCCCGTGAAACCAAAATACGTTTTGTTTGCGGATGATACAACCTGTAACCTTTGCTTTCAGCACTATAACCAACAAAAATACATTTGACAGCCTTATCATCCAATTTTCTGCGCTGCACTTGTGGCACCAAAGCATATGCCAAACAGCCAAAAACACGCATGTGCTCAATAGAAGGTTTTCTATCATGCCATGCTTCATATGGAGTAATAGACTGCAAAGCTTTCGTAGGACACCTGTTAAGTACATAAGTGGCACACATGATGGCCTCAAGCCAAAAAGAATGCGGCAAAGCTTGACTTTTGACCATACATCGTGCCATTTCCGTTAGTGACCTGTTTTTCCTCTCAGCAACACCATTTTGCTGAGGTGTATAAGGCACTGTACATTGGTGTTTTATCCCACGACTAGCCAGAAATGCATTAAATTCATGAGACATATACTCCCCCCCTCGATCGGAACGGAGGGTGCCCATAGTACATTTTGAGACATTTTCAGCCATAGCCAAAAATTGTTTGAAGCACATAAAAACTTCGGACTTCGCTTTAAGCGGAAATACCCACGCATGCCTGGAGTAATCATCAATGAAAGTCACGAAGTACAGGTAATTGCCCAAAGACGGAGTTTGCATGGGCCCACAAACATCACTATGCACAAGCTGTATCCTGCATGTGGCCCTAACTGAACCATCCTTTGGAAACTTAGAACGCTGCATTTTACCCAAAATACAGCCTTCACAAACATGTTTGATAGGTGCTTCAAGAGGCGGCAAAGAAGCAACCATATCAGATTTCTGCAAACGCAGCAAACTGGCAAAATTCAGATGACCAAAACGTGCATGCCAAAGTTTTGCATCTGAAATAGCCCTTGAATCTGCAACAGCATTTGCAAAATTTTGTCCACACTTGTCATACAAAGTGAGCTTATATAGCCCACGGCACAAAAGCCCAGATGCAACAATTTCATCACCAAAACTGAGATCATGAACTGTACATCTGTCATCCACAAATTTGACTACAAGTCCAAGTCTAGCAAGTGCGGATACAGACAAGAGATTCTTCTTGATCCCAGGTACATAAAGTGCATCAACAAGTGTGAAGGAACTGCCATTAGCAGCAGTGAGCACAATCTTTCCAACTCCCTGAACTGGATAAGAGGCGTTGTTGGCACAAGTGACTGAATTCCCATGAGGGACAGACTCGAGAGAGGTAAACAATTCACGATGTGAGGTAATGTGCTTTGTAGCACCACTGTCGAAATACCACACATGTGAATCTGCAGCAACTGACAAGCATGCATCATGGACAGCAGGATTGTAAGTGCAGTCTGCGCTAAAAGCCCATTCTGCATCAACATCAGCATCACAATCTCCTTTCACAGAAGACTCAACAATGGCTGCATTTGTAGTGGAACCAGCATTTGCAGTGGAACCACCCTCTTTCTTCTTAGCCTCTTTGGCCTTCAACTTAGGACACGACTTGATCAAGTGATCATTGGCTTTACAATAATGGCAACGCATCTTCTTTTTGCCCTTATCACCAGAATTGCCAGACGAAGTGCTGCCAGCAGAAGCATTAGGAACAGAATTTTTGCCACTCGCAGCAGAACCATAAGAAGTGGCTGCATTACTGTTACCACCCTTTCTTTGAGAAGCAATAAAAGCCTGTTCAACTGCACGCTGCCTAGTCCTGTTTTTTCTAGAAAGTGACTCTTGCAACAGCAATGTGCATAATGCATCAAACTTGACAACTTCAGGATTTCCTTGGGTCATCAGTCTCCAAGTACTAGCAAAAGTCTGGTAGGAATCTGGTAAGGCATCAAGAACAGTCTGCACAAGGGAACTGTCAGAAATGACTTCACCTGCAGAAATGAGTTGCTCATTGATATCCTTGACACTAGCAAGGAAAGTGTCCATATCATCTTCCTCATGCATAATCTTCGACTCTAGCTCTTTACGCAGCAAAGCAATTTTAGCCTCATTGCGGCTTGCATAAAGACCTGCTAGAATATCCCAAGCCTGTTTTGCAGATTTTGCTGAACGGATGTGAGGAATAATGGTGCGCTTCATAGACAACGCAATCAATGCATGAGCCTGCGCATCCTTAACATCCCAACGAGCTTGTTCTGCTGTAGGCAAAACAACTCTAACAGCTGCAATCCTTGCAGCAAGACCTGCAACATCCTCAATATCGCCTACATCTTCAGAACCAGGACGTACATCAATGCCCTGCACAATGTTCCAGACACCTTTTGACACAAGAACATGTTGCATCATATAAGCCCACATAGGGTAGTTGTCCCCATCCAACCTGTCCTCAGCAGTAAACATCTTGAACACATCTGTGTTGTTGTTGTCAGCCATGGTAAATGCTGCACCTGATGTGAAAACTGCCCGAAAATAGGAGAAATGGAGCGGGAACAACTTGTGCTATATAGCACAAACCGTAGAAGACTATAAGGCACCTGTTATGCAGAAAACGGCACTGACAGAAAATCTGCACAAAATGACGAAATAACCTGTGCAGTACTGCCCGTAGTGGAAACGGAGGTCGAAATGAGCCCAAATCAAAATTCTGAGCATACCGAGCCCTCTGAGCTCTCCCAAAATATTTGTCGACCTGCGAACGCTCGCCAAAGCTCACTGAAATCGGAGAAAGTGAGCAGGCGTGTGCTGGAGCAGCTGGCGACTAAGCCCGGGAGGTCGTGACCTGCTCTGATACCAATTGTTGGAATTAGGGTTGCAGAGAAACACACACAGCTTGGAGAAGACGAAGGAAGCTCAAGGTACACAATAGAGAGTGTATTCCTTAGTGTGCAATGGAAAGATAGATAGCCCTAGAGTGATGGGCGTATATACAATGCACGGGGGAAAAAACCTCCTAAAGAGGGAAAAAATGCCCCGGCGGTCCTAGTGTGTTCACACACATCACTACCACATGTATATGGTAACAGTTTTTGCTGCAAGGTGTGTGTGTGTGTGTGTGTGTGTGTGTGTGTGTGTGTGTGTGTGTGTATAACATCACCACATGCCCAATTTCTATCCAATGTTGCCCATTGTCGGAGTATGCGTCTCTCCATTGTCGATTGGGAAAGCGTTGGGCTTCTGGTTGTAGACGGAGATGTAGTCTAGGTGCAAACCGAGGGAAACTAGTGTGGCTAGGGATGATTAAGTGTTAATAAGATGATATAGAGGCGTTTAGAGAGAATTGCAAGAGAATAACACAGATCAAAACAAAGTTAATTGGCTAAAATCCAAAATAGAATAGATATTAACACTTAATTAAGCTGACAATCAGAAGACATGTCCATTAAACAGATATTTGGAATCCCTGATACAAATTCGTTGCATATGCCAACATCGTTATGCCTACTGATTTGAGATCACCTATTCAGATAACCCAAACCCGATGCAAACAACCCACAGTTTCCCATAAAAATATCATCCTACTTAGCCCTTCTCGTGCTTCCTTCTCCTCAATATCCCTCTGCTTTGCAAGCTCGAGAGAGCTTCCAAAAAATTTCTTCTTCTTTCACCTGCTTGCTCCCCTTTGTTGCATCAAGCTCTCGAGAAAGAGAGAGAGTGAGAGAGAGAGAGAGTTTTGAGCCCTTCTTCTTCCCCATGCACTTCACCTGCTTCTCTTCTTTCACTTCTTGCCCTCCCTTAAAAAACACACTACGCTTGTTCTTCTACGTCTCCTTCTGCTTTCCAAAAAACCTTCCTTCTTCCTCTTCATCCCCTCCCAAAGAGCTTCCCCCAAAAAAAACATCTTCTGCCTCCAAAAACTGCCCCTGAAACCGTAAAAAAATTGCCCTTAGGGCGTGTGAGCCATCCCCTAAATCTATTTTTGGCTCTCCCGTTCCTATTTTTAGTCCCCCTCCTTGGCGTGTGGCGAGCCCTTTCGCTATTTTTGGGCCATTGGCTTGCCCCCAAACTTCCCACATGCTCTTTGTTTTAGGGAAAACTACTCACCTGTTTATGCTCACAAGCACGACACAGACAACATACTTATCATCCGATGACATGACTAACCCGTAGGTGCTGAGACCAACCTACACATACGCACTTCTATGATGCATCAATCAATAACCCTTGTTGATTGCAACCCACTTTATCCCTAAATGCTCATAACACCGTTTACACATCAAATGAACTCGGAATCGCTTCAAACTTGCTAGGCATCATCCTCTCACTAGGATATACTTACCTATCAGTCTACTCTCACCAAATTTTAACCCTAGTTATCTCGAATACAGCCGTGATAGACTCACAGGTCATAATCTAAAAGTGTGTGAAACCTAAGTCTATGAGTTTCTATGCATAGCTAATCTCTCCCTCATTCCATAAAGTAGTTGATTGTTGAAAACAGACACTGTTTGTGCTACTTACAAGCAAAACAAGCTCATGGAAGGATTGCTCGCGAACACCTCGAAGATGCGAATGCGTGGCGTGGGCGCGTATCTCTCAGAGAGGCTACCGTGATGGTGTGGTCGCTTCGTGAATCCGGTGAGGGAGATGCGCGTAGTGAAGAGGATAAGATCACACTCTCTCTCCCTCTCTCTCAGACTCGTACGACATAGGACTAATCATTCAAATGTTTTTAAAAAAAGGGTTCTAAGGTGACCTTTATACTTTAGTCACCTTAGCTCAAAATGTACACGGGGTTTTAATTGAGTTCTACTCATCATAATTACAAAGTGGAAACGCATCTGGGTCTCGGCCGACTAAATAATCTTTACATAATCTAGACAAGTGGATCAAAATGATAAGACGTCTTTGACATAAAAATGGGAATTTGATAGGCTTTACAAGGTGGGCTCATTACAAAAGTTGGACAAGTTGGGCTCCAACACTCCCCCCCTCCTAGTTCATGTCTACCACGACATGAAAAGCTTTGTATTCAATGTCTTTGTCTTTCTTCCTAGTTTATTTGATGTAGAAACGCATCGTATCTCATAGATTCGCTCTCCATTAATGGGCCAAATTTTTTTGACTTGTACATGAAGAAGCCAGTGTAAAATGCTTCTTCGAATGTCTAGAGATGGTAGCTGGGCAAAAACATGAGCCTTCTGAAGTATGCGTACAAAACTGGCTCTATAGGTGGCCCACTTAAATCATATGATAGCTCTGATATGTTTCTTTCCGTATTCATGAACTCTGAACTCCAGCTCTCTGAAAATACTATGAGACAGGCCAAAAAAGTCCAAGCTATTTTACAAAGTATTTTGCAGGACAGGTCGAGAGAGCCTCCGAATCCCGCAATGGCACCCTGAAGGGTTTTCACCATGTAAGAACCGGATATTCTCTCTCCTTTGGCCGGTCCTGGCAAAACTGGATAGTTCAGCCATGTGGGATTTCTGCTTTGTAAGGCTTTATGTTGGCTGTAAGTATAAGTTCTGGGTGTTGGGAAAAGAGTTCTATCATCTCTGAGCTCAGGTGGTGCATTGACTAAGTGGATCAAGTTCTTAGGATGATCCAAAAGCCACTGACGCCTCCACTTTGGCTGGCTATCTACGATTCTGCTTTGTTGTTCCTGAAACTGTAATTCTCCTTCAAATAGTGGCACTTGTTCTTTCTTTGCTACCTGCCATTGATGTGACAGTGTTTCATATTTCAGCAGAGCATAGGGTAACATCGGGGCATTCCACTCTTTCGGTAGCTCTGTTGTTGTCTTGCCTGATCTGGAGAGTCCTTGTAGCATCTCCTTCTCTAGTTTCATGGCCTTGTACCACATCATCTCTGATTGCTTTTCCATCTCTGATTGTGTGATTGAATCTTCGTCTTCTTCTTGGTTGGTGGAGCCAACTTGATCATTCTGTGTATCTGTGGCCCCTTGGTCCTCTGATCCTTCCTCATATTCATCATCTCCCCCATATATTTCTGCCAAGCCAGCCAAATCCGTGGCCGCTTGCACTATGTGCACCCGCACCTGCCCTTGGGGTTGTCTTGCAGTTTGGAGACTTGCAATTTTTGCAACCATTTTTCGATTATTGATTTGGAGTGTTTGAAATTCCATCTCCTTTTGGGCTGCAGCCTCTTCTAGATCTTTTACTCTGTTGTGTAAATTTTCATTTTCTTCCTTGATGGACATGGAAACGAGGCTTTCTATTTCATTGTCATGAGCTGGCCCTTGTTGTTGTTCACTTTGTAAGTCCGAAATTTTCTTTTGCAATTGATCCTCAGATCTAAGCGCACTTTTGGCTATCATTAATCTCTGTTTTCTTTCCAATCCTAGCTCTCTCTTCAGTGCCGCCACTTCTTCTTGTGGTTGGACCACCGGTGTTTCTAGTAGCAACATTTTTTGTTTCTTTGCTCTTTCTATCTCCCTTGCCTGTATGTCTATTACTGCTCTCAAATCCTTCACTTCAATTTTTAAGTCATCGATTACGACTTGCAAATTTTTTACTGTCTCCATGGCATCTTGCTTTTCTGCCATCAACCTTTGGATTTGTTCATCTTTGTCATCATTGACATCTTCAAGAAACACATTGATTGTATCTTCACAAATGAAATTGAAGCTTTCTGACTCCTGTAAATTTTCCTTGAGGAGGTTTACTCTGCTTTTGAGACCCAAGATCTCAACATCTTTAATGCTGATCAGTTTAAGGTTGTCATCTCTTTGCTCCTGCAACTTTAGAACCTCTTGATGGGTTGTTTCCAATTTCCTTTTGTTTGCCCTGTTCTGATCGGCTAACAACCGGCTGTGCACTCTTGTTTGGTTTAGTAGAGTCTCCATTGACTGTAAATACAGGTTTATAGTAGCTTCCAACTCAATTTCTTGAGAGGAGGAAGCTTTTTCTCTTGTCAGATCTACCTCTATGTGCTTGCCTTTATCAATGTTCGATACTGTTCCAATGTTTAGATGGCCATGTGTCCTTTCTTCTTCTTCTCCATTGGGTGGTGTAGAAACTCTCTCATCACGATGTGAGCTCTCTGAATGCGGAGGAGAGTCAAGAGGTGGAGTTGATTGCCTTTCACTTGTCTTTGGCCTTGGAGATGGAGGTGGTGTTTCCTCATCTCGTGTAGTTGGCCTCAATTGATCTCTCAGGGTTTGCAGATCCTCCTCTTCAAGTGGCAGTTCTGGCTCATCCGTAGCAATCCTCTCTTGGATGTATCTCTCAAACCAGTCCAACTCAAAAGCTGGATTGTGTTTATTCTTTGTTCTTAATGTGGAAGTGCTACTAGAGGGTCTCCAAGTGGCACCTACATCGCCTCGTAGAGATCTTTCTAGTACAAAGCCTTCTAGCATTCTTTCCATATTTGCTACCTTCTGCAATCTGGTGTTGTTCTCCATTTCCGCTTTCCGCTTCTTTAATCTCAAGTCTTCTTCTTCAGCTTTTCTTTCTTCCTCCATCTTTTCCTGTGTACTTTTGGTGACTCTTTCCAGCCTGCGTCCTCCAATGGTGTTAGTAGAGGCCGGTACTCGCCTTTGTGGTCTGTCTTCAATATTCTCTCTTAACATCAGCCAATCGTTCTATTGAGGAGCAGGTGGTAGCTGATCTGTTGCTCCTATAGCACGGTATATCATTCTGATGAGTACTTCTCCTCCTGCAATGTAATTTGGCTTGTCGTGCTGTAGCTTTGTGACTTACTCAAATAGATGATGCATGATCTATATAGAAATCATGTGTCATTCCCATATCCCAGGTCATTGTTGTTGAGATGACCCTGTGTGGTGTAGTGTATCTAGGCGGTCTCTTGCTATAGCTCAACAAACATTGACTATGTACCTGTGTCAGTTCTCTTACTTCTGGGTTTGCTATGAGTTCAAAAGTAGACAGTTTGGATCTTTGTAGGTAGACTGTTAGATTCTTCCTTCTTTCTCTCATGTTGGCTCCCTGATCAGACAATTTTAACACTTCTTTGATGATTTCCTTCGTGATCTGAATCTCCATCATCTCATTATCCATGCCTGCAACCCTGCAACTTCCGTCTTCTTGGATAGTCTCAATTACTTGTTGTACCCTTTTGAAATCTATCCCCACTGGTGGTAGGGAAACAAAGTTCCATAAGCCAACTTTCTTCAGCCATGACCTTTGTGGTGATCTTTTCAGGTAGTTTTCTGCCTCCTTGGGGATCATTACTGTATCCACTAAATCTCCTTTGTCATCCACATAGGCACCTTGGTAGATTTGGAAAGCTGATGCCTGTTGCACTTTTGCAGGTATCCATGTGGTTGCTGGATTTAATGAATTGGGTAGAAGTGTATAGGGTATTGCACCCTCCTCTACCAGGTTCTTGCCTTTTATTTTTCCCGAACAAGCGTCCATGGATCCTGTATTCACAAGTAACGGTTAATGTACAAACATAGTACTTCTTTTCTAAATTTATTATCACTGCATCTAGGTGATCCCTCTTAGTCCCAAGATGAGTTAAGGAAAAATGTTAGCAGATAGGCAAGCTCTTTTAGTGTCTGACTCTGACGGCTTCAAATTAACGTTGTTGATGAAGGAGAACATGTCCAAATGCCTTGAAATTTTGTGTGGTGTATGTGCATAGGGCATGTAAGGTCACCCTATAGTCACAAATTGAAAATCAACTCATTTGCAAATTCTGCCCGGTCTATCGCGATGGACAGACTATCTTTTGACAGGAGATATATTTTCCACATGTGACTCCACCATTTGGTTCCTCATGTCTTGTTCATGATCTGATCCCATTTCCATCTCAAGTGGATGTCAAGTGACGCCCCTTTTGGATCAACTTTCATTTTTTCAGATTCCCTCCAAGGAGATGTCGGTCTATCTCCCTCATTTTGTGTTGTTTTGGGCTCAAACTTAGTGGGTAGCCCTCTTGCATCATGCTGAAGCCAACTGTTGATTCCAATTTTTGATCAGATGGCCCTGTGTCATTCTGCTTAGTCTATCACGATAGACTAGGACTTAGTGTCATTTTCTTATATTTGGCTCTGTAGTCATCTGTCTGCCTTCTCCTAGTTGATGTAAGGTCCCTTGACCCCTCACATGTGAATTTTAACTATCTGCCCTTGAGGTGTCTTGTTCTGACTCTGAGCTGCTTTCAAGTCTATCTCTTCTTGTCATATGAGTCCATCTTGTCTCAAAATTGGTGTACTGCCTCCATATGCTTCCCCAAGTCTATCCTTGTGATAATTTTTGAAAAGCCTCCCCCCAAAGATAGAGTAGTCGGTCTATCGCGATAGACTCAGTTACTTGGTCAAGATAGAGCAATTTTGCACTTTGATTTGATATCTGGGGTCATTAGTCCTTGTTAGTACCCTTTATGAAGTCACAATCAAAATTTTACATGTCTAAGTGTATGAGAAATCCTATCGTGATAGACTCAACATCTAGTCATTTTTACAAGTTTTTTTGATGTTAGTTGACCACAATGGTGTTAGTAGGCTCTCCTAGACACACACATTAAGTTTTAACCAATTTGGAAAAGTGGACTCCCTGTTTGCAGCACTTAGCTGTTTCTAGAGTCGGAGTAGACCACTTAGGTGATGGTCGCCATTATTTTTTGTCATCGTATGACTTAGGCTGACTTTCCTTTCCTTTTGACCTTCCGTCAAAGCAGTAGGTTGTTTTTTTGGTGCTTACATCACCAAGAACGACCATTTGGATGTCTTTCTGGCCTGTTGCTGGCGTTTTCCCTCGTGGAAGAGATTTTCCTTGAGTGACCACATTCCAACTCATAGTTGACCTCTTTTGGATATACCTTGTCAAATTTGGGGTCATTTGGTCACTTGGTCGGCCCGTTAGAGTATCGTGACGCTTTGCACAGTTTTTGTCAAATAGGGACTTTAGGCTCGGTTTTGACTGACGTTTTCATGGTCTAACCATTCAGTTGGTTTTTCAAGGTTATTGGCTTGCTGCCTATGAGTTTTGGCTCATTTCCAATCACTTTGGGTCAACTCCCCTTCTGTAGGCCCTGTGAAATTAGCGTTTTTTGGGAGGCTTCCTTCACGCTTTTCGAGGTTATAGGTTTGATGCCTATGTTGTAGGCATTGTGCCTTTCAATTTTGGTTCCATTTGGTGGCCTCTAGGTCTTCCTAACAACCGGTCTACAGTATGTGTGCACAGGTTGTGATGGTGGTGCTGGCGAGATTTTGCGACTAACTGAAGTAAACAACACGTAGAGTCAATATTGAGGAGCATACCTCTCATATCTGATGTTGATCTGGTGACCATGCGTGATGGATGAGCTCCTGGAAGTCTGAGATACTGTAGGGAGCTCTCTCTCTCTCTCACAATGGAAAATGACTCAAATGAGAGATTTCTAGCCTAGCCCCCTATATGGAATCGAGACTCCGACACGAAATTTTCCCATCTTTTACATGTGGCCATAACTTTTTGCGAGATGTGGTTTAGGCTCGCAAATTTTCTAATTTGGACCTCGTTTGCTCCAGTTCTACAATTTTTGCAGATTTCTCCTTTTGGAGGTCCCGTCATGACGATGGTCATTTTTGCCCTGTCAAAGTCGCACTCCATATTTTTTTTGCGTCTTCTATATCTTGCTTTGGTCAGGCGTCTCTTCTGTTGTGTTTGTATCTGGATTATGGATTTTTTTCTAAATTTTTTGCTAGAAAATTGCTAAAATAAAGCAAATAAATCCCAAAATAACCCGAAAATAGCAATTCTAACCTATAAAAATATCAATAAATAGCAAAACACTTTGTAGCTCACTTTTCTCTCATCTATGTACATTCTCGCTCTCAATCGTCAACCTTGGCCTATTTTTTGCTATTTTTCGACGGTTTTTGGCCAGTTTTGACTCGCTTTATAGTATATACACATCCCTAGGGACTCATATATGATCATTTGGTCCCCAATTCTGATTAATTACGAGGGCATATTCTTTTTCCAAAAATCACACAATAAAACGCAAAAATGGTTGAAAAATTAATCACAAACATTGACCTCTAATATATGACGTGAGTCCGCATTTGGAATGCCTTCCCCCCTCCTGGTTGGAGTCCTCCCGAACGATAGGGTATTGCCAAGGGTATGTGTTGTGCATGGGTGTTAACTCGTGCTAATGCAAGCCTTGTAAAGTAGCACAGTCAATGCATTTAGAAAACATTTATGCGGTGTAAGAGGAAGGTATAGGCGATACACTTATTGGCATTCGTCGCTGAGGTTTCTTGTGGTAACCTAAGGTGGCTGTCAGATTTTCTTGGCGATAAGAAGTTGTAATTCTGCCACTCTTTGTTTGATGGTCCTCCAAGGTGTATGAACTTTTGGTTGTGCCTCCGCTGAAGTCAATATGGTTGTATTCTTTGTTGCATGTTCGGTTTGAACTGTCTTTCGTTTCCATATCTTTGTGGTGACTTTGGTTGTACAGATCCTCGTGTTTGTTGTTGTGGACGCTGCGTGTTTTTGTGTGATGGTTGTATGATCTATCTTGTCATTCGACAACTGTAGACAACTGTTCGTTGGTCTTCTTCGACATCCATACCTATGTTGTTGGCTCGTTCTGAATTGGTAATTTTGGATGCCATACCAATATAGTCCGTTGCGGATTCTGTTTGTTAATAATTGTTCTTTGAAGCTTTGCTAGCTTTTGGTGTTTTGTCTTTTCTTCTTTCGACTCTTTTACAGGAATTAAGTTGTCTTGCTTGAGCCAAACTTGATATTTCTACCCTTGATGAAATTGTGCCTCGGCTAGATTTGTACGTCGTACCCAAACTTGTCTGGTTCCCTGCATGATTGTTGGTTTTTGATAATACATTTCTTGCCATCCAAACTTTGATTGTTGTTGATTAATGCATTGCGGATGTATTGACTCATGTCTCCACATTGAAATATATCTATCATATGATAAGAAGGGTTCTGAAAAGTTTTGATTTCTGAACAGTGCTTCATTAGTATCCAAATCAATGAATACCCTGTTAGCTTTCATCCATGACACTGCTAAGATACACGGCGTTGCTGATCTAATTGGTGGCAGGACATGGAACTTATTAGTGTACTTGTGTCCTTGCACTATGATTGGTAACATAATAGACCACAACGTGGTCACCTCATCACTCCATGCTACTTTCAACCTGTGTGTATCTGATAATTTTGTCATTGGTCCAAGTTTTTGAAAGAGCTCAAAGCTGATGACATTCAATTTTGCTCTAGTGTCAAGCAATGCATAGATTTCTACTTGTTCTGTGCCTGCATATGCTTTTATGTAAGGACTACACCTTGTATTTTCTAAAGTGTCAATGGTGTTCTCGTCATGAGCCATCAAGTCTGTGATTGTCTTGGCTAATTCTTCGTTTTGTATATCCTCTTCAATTGTTTCAAATGTTGAAAGAGGATATTCTTCAGTCATCATTGGTGTGACCATGTTTATTGTCCTTGGAAACTGCTTTCGCTTAGCAATGCATTCCTTGGCCTCTTGTTGTGCTTGGTCATGAACTCGTTGATGTTCTTGTCTATAGGCTTTGCCATAATGCACTTGAAACAACATCCGAGGAGTTAGAGGTAGATGATACTTTTTCAAACGACACCCACTAATCCAATTCGGCATTTCTTTTCCATCTAGTGTCGATAGTTTTACGGCTCTGCTAGACGAGATTTCTTGGATCAAATAAGGCCCCATTCCTCTTTTCTTTAGCTTCTTGGCATGTTGTTTAAGGGTGTATACCAAGACATAGTCCCCCATTTTAAAAACCTTGTTTTTGACATGTTTGTCAAAAAACTCTTTCTGTTGTCTTTTTTTTGCATAAATGGCTGCTACTGCATTGAGTCGTAACTCATCTAATTTTTCAAGGTCATCTAGCCATTCTGAAAGCTCATGGCTCGTCCAGTCCAATTGTTTAGCTACCCTTATTGTGGAAATCAAAAATTCAATAGGCAATATTGCATTTAACCCATACACCATATTAAACGGTGTAGCATTGAGGGTTGTTTTATATGCAACTCAATAATCCCACAATGTTGAATATAACATTTGATCCCAATTCGTCCTTGTTTCACTAACCAGTTTCGTAAGAACTGTACACAAGATTTTGTTGGTGGCTTCCGCTTGGCCATTGGCTTGTGGATAGTAGGGTGCAGATTTGCGATGAATTACAATAAACTCAATCACTCACAAGAGATGTTCGATAACTTCATTTACAAAGTGTGTCCCTCTATCACTCACCAGTTCAATTGGAAGGCCATATTGTGTAAACACATATTCATATAAGAATTGTGCCGCGCTTCTAGCATCTGCTTTCGTTGTGGCTTTTTCTTCCACCCATTTGGTCATATAATCAATGGCCACTATGATGTATTGTGCTTGTGAACGATAAGCTGGTGGAGTAATAGGACCAAAAAAGTCCAATTCCCATTTAGCGAATGCTCGAGCACTCATCATTGGTCTTAAATGCATGTCATCTCCTTTAACTGGCACCTTAGTACGTTGACATTCATCACATCTTTTCAGGAATTCTGCTGCATCTTGAATCATGGTCGGCCACCATATGCCTACAACCATAATGATTTTTACGGTTCTCTCCCTGAAAAATGATCTCCTGCTATGCTTGCATGAGCTTGCTCCAATAATGGAAAGTAGTCATTTTCATGAGGAACTAACCTTAACTGGTCATCTGTTTCTCTTTTATACAATTGGTCATTAATGATGGTATACCTATTCGCTTCGATTTGTAAAGCCTTTTGTCTGGCTTTAGACTAATCTCCTGGTAACTCCTTATTAGTCAAATATTCCACAATAGCATGACTCCATGCGGGTGCTATTGTCACTTGGTATAATGTGGCATAATCCATAGTGGTATTGGTTGTGTAGAAGTTGCATTTTTTGATGTAATTATCTACATCGCCTACCATTCTAGGAAAATACACTCCAAGTCTTCTTAATCGTTCATAGGTCATTTGATTTCCTCGATGGAATCCCCCTGTCTGTGTATGGACCTCCTCTGGATACGCGTCGTACTCCTCTGGGCCTATACAAAACCTTAAACTCCCATCATTTCCATGATGATGCATTCTTCCCGCAAGCATTGTGTAATTTTGTGCTTGTCTAACGTCTTCCACCGTGTGTCTGTCGTCAAGATTCATTCCATATGTCAACAACGGAATAATTTGCTCTGACCATTTCGGTACCATCTCTATATTAAACAGGTATGCATCTGGGAGATCATCATCTACACCAATAGCCTTTTCGCCATGTAGTAATTGAGAAAGGTGGTCTGCTCTTTGATGAGTTTTTCCTTTCTTTACTACTACTACCATAAATTCAAACTCCAGCAACACAATGAACAATCTTACAATTCGTCCCGTGTTACAAGGTTTGTTTACTAAGTAGAAAAGTGCTTGATTATCCACAAAAAATGTGAATTTGTTCGCAAGCAAATAATTATGAAATTTCTTTACCGCGTATATCATTCCCAATCCTTCTCTTTCAGTGGTGGTATAATTCTTTTCTGCACTGTTGAGTTGTCTACTAGCATAACTGATGGAAAAATCTGTATTACCCTCCTCTGGTTGTGCTAATATACAACCTATTGCAAATGCCGAAGCATCTACATGTACATGGAAAATCTTTGACCAATCTGGTGCTTTTAGAATTGGTGCAGATACCAGTCCATCTTTTAGTTTCTGGAATGACTCCTCACATTCGTCGGTCCATATGAAGATCGTGATTAGACTATACAAGGGTTTTGCTATTACAGCATACATGTAGATAAAACGTCATTAGTATCCACAATGTCCCATAAATTATTGTACCTCTCATACAGTGTTTGGTCTTGGCAATTCTATGATTACCTTTACCTTGTCTTCATCAGTGGTAATTCCATTAGCAGATACTATGTGGCCTAGGATCTTACCTTGCCGTACCATGAATACAATTTTTTCTGGAATGAGGCAAATCCTATACGTTCTGCATTTTTCGAATACCTTTCTAAGATGATCTATATGGTCTTCTCTCAACAGAGAATAGACACACAAGTCATCCATGTAAATATCCAATAATATTCGCAAGTATTCTTTAAAATCATGTGTCATTAATCTCTGAAATGTGGCTGGAGCATTGGTCAAGCCAAATGGCATTACCCTAAATGCATATATGCCCCATTCTGTTGCAAACGCTGTTTTGTACTGATCTTCTAGTTTGACCCCCAATTGGTTATAACCAGAGAATCTGTCCCCATAAAGCTATAGGCCTTCTTGCCTGCTACTCATTCTAGGACGTGTTCTGTGATAGGGAGAGGATAATTGTCCCTTATTGTTGCTGTATTTACCTTCTTGAGATTCACACACACTCGTAATTTCCTGTTTTTCTTAGGTACCACCACGATCGGCGACACTCAGTCAGTGTGTTCTATCTCATAAATAAATTCAGCATCCATAAGTTTGTCTATCTCGTCCTTGATCCTTTTGGAGAATGTCTCATTGTACGTGTACGGACGTTGTTTGCTTGGATTTCCATCCGACTTCAGAGGTATCAAATGTTCACAAATGTTAGGATCCACCCCCTTCAAATCTTTGTATGACCAGGAAAATACATCATGAAATTCTTTAAGCGTTTTGATTAGTAAGTCCTCTTCTTCCTGGCTTAGATCTGTGGCAATGTAAGTAGGTCAAGGACTTTCTCTCGGCTCTGCTAGGTCTATTTTCTTGGCGTTCTCTGGCCCATCATAGGACTCGTTGGATTTAGGCTCTCTCATCGGTTGCTGGACCACCAATTTTCTCTCTTGAATGGTGTACTTACAATAGTGAGGAGGTACATCTATCTTTTTACTCCCATCACTAGCATTTGATCCATCGCTACTTTTTATTTTTGTTGTCCATACATTTTTCAGGTTTTGTTTCAAATCATTGTCTTTCTTTTTCCGCTCAACTTTCATTATAATTGGATCTCCAAATTCATCCAATATTTCCCTTGCAACTCTTTTTTTTGCCTTGCTCGTTTTCTTAAGTTTCAACAGTCTTGCCTTAAAACCTAGGTCTTCAGCAACCTTAAGAAATCTTGGTGACACTTTATCCTTATCACAATCAATAACATGAATGTTCATAAGGATATGTGTTTTACTCCTGAACTCAGGCATAGGTCTAAGCCTAGTTGCTATACTGTTATGGTGTCACCTACTCTTATATCTTTTTGGCGTCTCACACTTTGGTTTGGGAAGTTGTAAAAGACGTCATTGTCTTGATCCTGATGGTCGTCTTCCTGCGTATTTTCCGACTTCTCGTCATCCGCATTAATTTCGTTTTCACATTGATCAGAAGAATCATAAAATTCTTCTCCATCCTGCTCGATGTTTTTTGTGGGGATGTCCACATAACCCACTATCTTAATATCAAGTTTCGTTTTCGTTTGATTGACCCTTGGATTCTCGGTGTCTCCTTCGTTCTCGTCTTCCTCCACAATTTTTCTCAACATGTAGTATGGTACGATATCATAGCCATTCTCGTCACAAAATTTTGTGGGAGTGACTTCATTGACGCATACATCTAATGTAGCCAAAATTTGAGACCATTCTAGGGGTTCAAGCTTCTCTTCAGGGAAGGGTTCTCGTATATAGGCATCGTCTTCCAATACCCTCTCTAGTGTCCTTTCATTGTGGTCAAATTCACTACATTGAGATGCTCTGCACATCCATATCTCCTTTTTCTTACAGAACCACGCTGGGACTTCTGATCCACTAATGGTGTGGCTGAGTCGAATTCTTCGATAGGTGTTCTCGTGACATCATGGTAGCTATGATTCCTCATATTTACACATGTAGTGGTTTCAGCATGTCTTAGATACAAATAATCATACCCCCAGTCCTGCCCCATCTTGAGTTGCCTCATGAACGGCCTACCAAGGATAATTTCATAATTATTTTTCTTGCCGAAATCTACTATGGCAAATGTATTTTTGTACTCTATGTCACATGAAGATACCACAATTGCCTCAAGAAATCGTATAGGCCTTTCTATGTGCCCATCCGCTAGTTGCAATTTCATTCTAGTTGTTCGTATTGCCGGTTTTCCCCATTTTTCTCATAGTAATTTGGTAGCAATGGCAATGCGAGCTCCACTATCAAGTATGGCCTTAGTCTCTATGCCGTTATACTTGACTGGTAGAATAGTGTTGCCATCTTCACCCTCACAATACTCTCCAACCTTGTTGAGAGGCAATGGTCTAGTATTGACTCTCTTCGGTTCTGTGTCATTAAGCTCAGTTTTGAAGAACTTAAGAGGCGTCCTTATACCAAAATTTTCAAGACATTTGACCACTTTCTTCCACATGCTTGGCCTATTTTTAACAATTTTGTCAATGTGATTGTACATGTGAGGTCCCCACCCCGCCGTATCAACCAGCGAATTTGATGGTGAACCTGGTGGCCACTAGATCTATTGCGGAAGCAAACAAAATGGTTCAGGGTTCGACTAGCGATCGATCTCTCATCACAAGGTGAGTCGAGTTCGAGCCTACTAGCAGGGAGATCTAGCTCCACCTCGCAGGGGAAGCGTACTGTAACTATCTAGCGATCCTAAGACCCACCTTCCAAGAGGAGAAAAACCCCGAGTGCCTTTTTCCCTATGTTTCAGAGGTACGTACTCTCGAGATCACTGCTCTAGGTGCAATGAGTATTACTAATATCGAAGTAATCACTATGGGGACAGAGAGTTCCCGACCAATCAGGACCACCCATCTCGTAGGCATTGGCAACCTGAGCCAAGCCCCCACTTTCCACCCCCATACTCACACTTCCTTGTGTGACCTAATTACCACCACAAAGGTTGTTCAACATAAACATTCCTCGTTTTTTTCTCCGAAGCACATTGTTCGTTAAGACATCCCTTCAACCAATATTGTAAACAACACCAAGACAGTATTCTAGTAGAAATTCTACTCAAACTTATTCATTAAAATTCCAATGTTCTGGAGGTACAACATCCCCCCTCCAACGAGAGTTCACTCCTCCCATTGTCGCCTAGCTGCCCATACAAATAGGTATGTCCACCGCATAGAAAGCACGTCATGGACACTCCCACCGCATAGAAAGCAAGACGTGGGTTCCCACCGCATAGAAAGCAAGTCGTGGGTATCCACCGCATAAAAAGCAAGTCATGGATTCAAGAGTCCTTAACGAGGAACTCTTCTCCCTGTGATCAGTAGGGGGGTCATGACTGATTCAACATTGGAAATAAAATGAACATGTCGAGCTAAATTTTCCCTAGCAGACATTCTTTCCTAATTGCAACCAGCATATCCATCAATCATTTCCTTCCTACTTTAGAACTTAATGTACAATGAATTCAATGCCGAGGTTTCCATCGGATTTCTCCAACATGTTTGGGGATATTTTCATTCCTAACTAAATGTGTGCAATGTTAAATTAAACAACTTGAATGGAATTATGATCTACCTCTTCCATTTCTTCGTGGATGGCCCGTGAGATGGCCGGTACTTGTTCCTCCATGGGAGCTTTTCCCTTTCCATTCACCTTGCTCGTTCCTGCTTCATGGTCGTGGGCTCCACCAAAGCGAGTCCTCTTAACCGGGGCCATTTTAAACTCACTACTTTAAGTAATCAACTTGGGGAAAAGAGCTAATGTTCGTAAGCATCATAACAAGCCAAATGATAGATTAACAACATCAAACAATGCCTGCTACATGAGAGGTTTAGATTTTTCCATATAGCAATCATTATGGATGACACATAATCCTATAGGAACCGGCTCTAAAGATAATTACTCGCCTTACATGATTAAGAATAATAGGATTTCACTAATGGAATTACCAGAGAGATGAATTAAGCACGATTAATCTCTTTCCTAGCAATTAGAGGGTGCAAAATCACCGCATACATAGGTGTGAGAAAAACCACCTCTTAGAGACTTAATGACAGATTAAGCTTACCTTGATTATATTTTAATGCATAACAAAGATGGATCTAAATCAGCTACAATATTAATGCGTGATAGAAAGAGTGATTCTCATCAGTCTACACAATTACCGGCTTACCGATTAATTTCTATGCTACCTAGAGAGAGAAAATTCTAATAATCGTGCACTAATCATTAATTAAGAGTGATGAATGGCTGATAATTCATCTATGGGATGATGATTACATAATAGAATATGGTTAACACTAGGTTGGTAATGGGACACTTTTATGTCCTGTTAAGTGACCATTTTCCTTGAGTTATGTCAAGAGTTTCAAAATGGATTTTGAGGTGCTATCTATCTAGAAATTTGTCTCATGAGCTGAAAAAAACTCGACATTTTTTTGGAATATCAATTCCATCTTTAACCTTGTCCTTGCACAACATTTCACAACCTAAACTGTGTGAAAAAACGGGTCATGTTTTTGGCTTTTTTCAACTTTTTGCAACTATACCACTCTAGAATTCATGTTTGTGAGGTCTACAATGCTAGAGAGCTATCTTTAGTAGTCCTCAACATGTCATGATGCTTCTAGGGAGAAATAAATGTTAAAGCTGTAAGTTATGCCCAAATTACAAAAATTATCAAATCCTATTTTTTAGCCAATTTTAGCTCTTCTATGATTTTTTTGGTGGCTTTCATGATATCCAAATGAAGTTTTGATTTTCTATGTCGCATATTGTAACATAAAGCTAATATTCCTTGAGTTTTGGGGCACCTAATACCCTATTTTACATAGTAGACAACAATGGTTGATTTTTTCAATTATAGAAGAAAACAAAACATTCAAGTATATCAAGTATAGCTTTTTCAATATTGTTAGTTTCTTGTGACAACGACATGCATTTTGTAGGTAGTAACCATATCTAGTCATAAGGATCAAATTTGGCTAGATATTGAATAGTTTCTTTGGGATTCTACAACTCATAATGTTGAACCCAGTTTTTTCATGTTTGTTGTATTTAGCACTTCATCTTTGTCCCCAAGATTCCCCTTGGTAAGAGATGTATTATTCTTTTGACATGCTTCATGGCTCCTTATGAACCTGAAGGAAAATAGGGAACTAAGAAAACATGCATATATTATTTGTATTGAGCGTGGCTATAGAAACTTTGATGATAGGTTTGCAGAATGGTAAAAATTCAACTTTTTTGTACCTATTTCTTTTGGCAAAACAAAAAATAGTAAGTGAGAAGCAATCATATGTTCTGATCACCAACCCGTTGAAGTTAACTAGGGAATTTATCTCAAGTCCTACAAAAATCCCTAATCTTATTTTTATGCAACAAAACATAAGAAATGACTGTTTTGATGAAAATGTACTGGTCCATCAACTTTGGAGGCTTGGTGTGACCAAAAGATGAGAAATTTTACAAGTTTCTTATTTTTTCCATGTGTAGTAGGCCTTGAACTATAACCTCATGAAAGGATTTTACAAAATGAGTGGATCTACTATGGTTTTGGAGGCTTTTTTCAAAACCCTGAAAGGACACTTTTATGTCCTGTTAGGTTACCAACCTAGTGTTAAGGAGAATTTAGAGAGTAATTATAGAGAATTACGACTAGGAATAAGCATAATAGACGAGAAATTTAGATGGTAATGAAAAAAGATTTGCAGAAAGCATTAATTAAACCGTGGTTACCGTGATTAAGGGCTGATAAACCTCTCGATTCTCTGATCTAATCGGGATTCTTGAGGCGAGAATTCGACAGCACCTCCCTCCTTGCTTCTCCTTCAAAAGGTGTGTGTTCCGGCAGCACCTTCCTAGAGTGTGTGTAGGTGTGTGTGTGTACACTGTGTGTGTGTGTGAGCATATGTGTGTCTGTGTGTGTGTGTGAAGGTCTTTAAATAGGCCTCCTCAAGCTGAAAATCGATCTGGGTTGCTAAATGCATCTGGGAGCTTCTCCAATTAAGCATGGCAAGTCCAGTTCCCTGTCCACCAAGTGTCAGGTTGGCTTGGTTAACTGGTTCTGAGACTGAGTTGCTGGCTTGGAAACTCTCCCAGGACTCCCACAAAGCAAGAGGGTGCCCCCTAGCTGCTAAAGCTGATCTGGAGTGGGCTGGAACCTGTTCCCACATAGTCCCGGGCCCCCAGTGCCTTCGCGGACAATTTTGAGAAAATTTGATTCTAGGCTAAAACGGGTCATACGAGTCGGATTTTGATGCTGAAAATTGCTATAGCAAACTCTAACTAAGGAGTACTGTCCCGAGTACCTGCCATATTTAGCAGTCCTCGGGGTCCGAAAATGTTTTTTTTTTTTAAATTCAGGGTACGGGTGCAGTTTTTTGAGACGATCAAAACTGGACGGGTTGGGTGACCAAAAACTTACTATTTTTGGAACTTTTTACAAGAATTATTTTAATTCACATTTCGAAGCTTTAAAACATTCTAAACATCATGGCACTGACAGAATTTGGAAAACTGCTAAAAATAGTAACGTATTCCATTATATTCAGTTCATGGTACAAGGGTGCTCTTTTTGATCGGGGTCAGAGACCTTACAGTACACTTGACCGGAGTGGACAACAAGTCTGTCAAAATTCAACTGTCCAATTGATTTGACCCTCCTATACTTTGAGAAGGTACCCTTAGAATTTCTGACCTTGCCTCGTAGTCTCCCATGTATGGCAGAAAAGTTATGAGTGATGCTGGTCTGCTATCTTTGGATGCAACTGAACCATTATCCCCTTGAAATGATTTAGCGTCTAAATCCTATGGAGGCTTATTTAAGTTCAACTCCGAGAAAGGTGTTGACTCAACTGTTTTTGTCTCATATTTTTCTTGAGCTTTTCTCACCGTTTCCCATAGCTCTTCAGGCAAATTTTATTCCACAATGGGTGTATATGGTGAGAAATATTTCAATGATTCATCAGTGCTATTAGGTACGATTCTTGCATCCTCTACATCAGGCAAGGATTTAATGTTTTCTATCTTGTCAGATACCCTTTGTTCAATTTTGATAGGTGTTTCATTTATTGGTGGTTTGATTATTCTATCCCTCACTTCCATAGGTGGAGGCTCTAGTAAGGCTTGTGCAGTTTCAATTAATTGCTTGCACATCTCTAGTCTCTGTTTTTTTATCTCTGGATATGGATATGTCATCCACCTTTTCTCTAGAGTCTGTCTGTTTTTAAATCTTGCTTCATATGCTTGCAAGATTTCATCTAAGGGTTCATTGACCTTATCTAGCAATAGAGACCCTCTTGAGCTTGCGCTCCTTGGTCCCTCCGTCGATTTTAGAGAGTCAGACTCTCTTTGCTATTTAAGTTGCTCTCGAGCCATTGTTAGCTCAGCTTCTACATCTTTCTGTTTTCGTTCATGTCTAGCTTTCATTTTTTCTCTTCGTTCTTTCCAAGGATTATCACGACTGACGCTAGACTTGTTAGTCTTGATTTCCTTTTGATTTTCATCGTTACTATTGGGCTAATTGTCATCTTTCCTTGTTTGGGCTCTCGTCAAGACCTTAACAGGAATCATTGTTTCGTTTTCTAACCCCCCAATGGAAGGCAGTGCTCCCAACATATTCAAAGTAGTCTTTGCTCCTTTGCTTAGGTTCTTAGGGCAATCAAGAATCAAGTGAGTAATTACACACTCGGTGCAATATGCGTTGACCCTAATGATTTCATCATGAGGACAGCCCCTCAGCCAATGGTCTCCACCACACTTGTAACATGGTCCCTTAGGCTGTTGAGGTGCTCCTCGAGCTCCTCTTTGTGGGTGTGCATGCCTCTGCCCGCTCATGCCTCCGTTGGCTATGAACAACAATGTTCGTTTATCCATGCTATATCTCCCTTCTCCTGCTGCCTGTGTAGCAGTTGGTGGTCCTGTAATTCCTATCATGCTCCATGGTTCTGGTGTGGAGGGTTCTTCTGGTGGATAATAGACAGGATTTGTAGTATATCCATTGGGATCTTCGTAATATGCATGCATAGGCACCAAAGCCTTTTCTTCCGATTCAGTTATGGTTGGTGTGTATCTTATGACGACTGGTTGTAATCCTGGTAGGGGTGGTTGTTGCCCCAACATTGGTTGTGGTCTTTCTACGCTGACAGGTCTTGGTAGGTTGCCTGTTTGATACCTAGTCATCGATGGAATTCGAGGAGATGCTACCTGAGCTTAGGGAGCATATGGTCGTTCTCTCACATATCCCTCCATCCCATGGTTTGTCCATTTTTGTTCAATCGCACACCATTTTGGCTGTTTAGCTTGTGGTTTGGCCTACAAGTTAATCTTTTTTAGCACTTCCTCTACAAGCTGCTCTTGGATTACAGCTACTTCTCCTTTTGGTGTTGTCTTAGCAGACTTGCTTCCACTTTGTTGCAAGGAGGAATCATCCTTGAACTCACCCTCTTTGTAGACCGCACAGTTGTCTACAAGGTAAAGAGCCTCCTTGGGTAAATCATTCAACGTCGTGCTCCTCTTCATATGTAAGTATTTCTGGGGATCTGCATTCCTTATTCCTTGGATAAATATAAGCATAAGTTTGGACTGAGTTTGCAGTTCTTCCATAGGGTAGAACTTAACATATCTTTTTAGTCATAGGACTGCCTTTCGCACAGATTCTCTATCTTTCTCTTTGAATTTATGGATTTGTGAGACTCTATTAGAAGCTATTCCCCTTTGTGATAATTCCTCGCGATAAACTGGTCAAACACTTCCTCCATAGACTCAAAGTCTCTTCGCTCCACAGAGTCAAACCAAGTAGCAGCATCATCCTCTAGGGTTAGTCCAAACCCTGCAAATTGGGTAGGAAATTCTAACACCTCTTCAGCTCTAATTACACGCACAAAGGCTGCTACATGATCCCTCGGATCTTTGTTTCCCGTGTATTTCTTGTTTACCCATTTTTGCACTTGAGAAGGTCTAATTCTATGATGGTCCACAAATCTCATCATTGGATCTCCACGTCCTAGTCGATACACCTCCTCCGGTCTTCTGTAGTGGCCACGTTCCTCTCACACTGGTGCTCCTAAGCCATAATTTCTAACAGTTCTTGCAAGAGATGGTTCATATCTTCGAACTTGTTCTATGGGTGGTCTTCCAGGCTCTGTTGACCCTTGAGTCTTTGGCCTACTCTCTCCTTGATACCGTGAATAGAGTGGTGGTTCTTGTAAATCCCTTAGCCCTCGTGCGGCTTGATAACCATCTCGGTTTTGGTCTTGTTCTAATGTTGCACTCTGTCAAATCCATGCCTGCAATGATGGTTGGGTTGCTGGTTGGTTTTGGTAGTTGGATGTTGGCTGTCGGGTCGAATGCGAGGTTGCATCATACTCGTCTGAGAATGGATTTGTCGACTTGCTAGGGGTGTAGGTGGCTCTTGGCATTTGTTGAGGGGCATATGTTGATGCTTCTGAAACTGTTGCCTTTTGTACCTCCTGTGGGAGAATACGTTTGTATTCCCGCCCGTACCTATCAACAAAAACAATATCCTTCCCCATAGCAGTTTCATAAGAGAATAAGTAAAGAACCTTGTCTTTGCTTAATTCGTTTGGGTAGGGTTCCTTGCATCGAAAGTATGAGACTATTCCCTCGCTCTCATGCTAGTAAATCCCCACATTCTCATTATAGGTTGAGACCCTGGTTGTTTTCTTATCATACATAAAAAGCGCTTATGGTCTATCAATGGCGGTTCTTGGGTTTCTGAAACCATTTTCCCTTTTGCCACGTTATCTCCATATCTGTTGTAATCCTCAGGGTTACTAACTATCACAGATAGTGGTTCCCCTTTTCGTCTCGGAATCTATCTCCATCATCATAGACTCGAATTATCTCCAATCTCTGAGCCGGTCTTTCTTCAATACAAATACACTTGCGTCCTCAATAGTCAGAATAAACTAAGGCTCCCCTCGAGTTTGTTCCTTCTAAGAAGATTATAGTGAACTTGGTATTGTTTAAAGGATTAAGGGATGTGCTTCCCCCTCGCATTGGTCCTTCACCGTAGAAACCTCCTAGCTGTTGACTCCCCATCATGAAGAAGGACTTGTCTGATGAAGTGTCAGTATCACTACCCTCCTCAATGATCGGTGCTAATGGGTCTAGTTTTGTCTGAGTTACACTCTCGTCAGTGGACGTGGTGCTTACTTGACTTTTGACACTTTTAGCTCCTGACTTAAAAAAGGCTCCTGACCTTAAATACATAAGAATGAAAGCTGGGTTGCAAACTTAAAGCTTACCTGAACTCCTTCTTCCTGTGCGACTCTGTGATCATCTCCTTCTGGAGTCTACACAAGTATGGTTAGTTTGTTCACAAGGGTTTTCCTTGAACCAGGAAAAATCTTTCAATTATGTACAACAACCACTTCTTCTTTTTTTTTTAATGACAACTGGTCAGTCTTCTTGTGGTCCAATTTCAAATGTGAAATGATGGTTGGAATCTATGTGAAGAGTATGTCCTAGCAGTATAGTCACAATTTGCAAAAATTGTATGAATCACCCCTTTCTGAGTCTATTGCGATAGACTAACAGATTACTCAGCATAAGTCAATTTAAAATTGTGACTTTACCTTTGAGTTCCCCTTACTCTCTAGAGTCTATCCCTCAAGTTTTATGAAGTTTGGACACTTGGTTTGGGTTTTGGGCCAATTTTAGTGTTTTTGTCAGGGCCTGATTCTCTATCTGGGCCTTAGATTCACTTTCAGTGATCTAAACACCTTGAAATTTGGTGTGTATGCTATTTAGGCTTTGCTTAAGCTCTCCCTAGGAGGAATTTGAAAAATAAGGTCCTTAGCCCCTACTTCCCGAGTCTATCGCGATAGACTCAGCAAGTTCTCCAGTGTTGGCCTTTTTCACAAGTTATCTCCACAGCTGGTTCCCCCACTCCCTGGATAGTGCATTGACAAGTTTGTGCCCTGCTTAGACATTTGGTCAAAGCCTTCATGCCCTTGTCTCTGAATTCAGACTCTAAAACACCAGTTTTGAAGTTTTGTGGTCAAGATGGTGTTAAAATTCACTCATTTTTTGTGAGCACCCTTGTATTGATATGTTAAACCTGTGGTATGAAGGGTTTTTTCTAGTTTTTAGTCTATCTATAAATTCACTAGTCTATCGTGATAGACTCACCAAAGAGAAATTGGGATGTGATTTTTTTACTGTTTTTGGTCAGTTGTGTTCCCTGTGCCGATATAAGTCTATCCCCTGAGTTTCATTGAATTTGGACTTATTTTGACCTTGGACTCAAGCACTTGACAAATTTCACTTTTCTATGGAAATTCACAACTCAAATGCACTTAAAGTGATGCAAATTTGATGACACTTCATCTTAAGCTTGTGAATATCAGTTGTACCACATGACACAATCAGTTTACCCCAAGCTAGTGGTTATATCTCTTCTTGGCCTCTCTAGGTTCACTTAGTGTTTTCTTATGACAATCACATGTTTCTTTTTGTTGGTTTTGGTCGCAATTTTAACGTTTTCTCAAGCGTTGGATCATAAATTCAAATGTCTACTCTTTTCACCCCCTTAAAGAGTATATGGTGTGGGTTTTTCTTTCAAGGCAAGAAAACAGCCTTATTGTTTCTTCTTTTTGTTTGTTTTGCATTTTTATAACTTTTTTCTACACTATTTCTACACAACCATAACAAGCACTCAAAACCATAAAACCATAGCTCTACATTATCCTACATAATTAGATCTAACTAGTCACAGACCCTCGGCAAGACACAGGCTTCTTGGCTATCCACTATACCTTAGGATACCCTATCCTTGATCTTGTTCTAAAAGTTTAAGCTCTCTCTAGTTGAAACTAAAGTAAGCTAACCATCACACGAGTGACATAGATCTCCCTACTTAAGGTCTTGTGTCCCCAGTAGCGGCGCCAATGTTTTAGGGCAAACTAATCCTCTGTTCATGCTCACAAGCACGACACAGACAACATACTTATCATCCGATGACACGACTAACCCGTAGGTGCACAGAGGCAATCTCGTTAGCTTGTCAGGCTGAGACCAACCTACACATACGCACTTCTATGATGCATCAATCAATAAACCTTGTTGATTGCAACCCACTATATCCCTAAATGCTCATAACACCGTTTACACATCAAATGAACTCGGAATTGCTTCAAACTTGCTAGGCATCATCCTCTCACTAGGATATACTTACCTATCAGTCTACTCTCACCAAATTTTAACCCTAGTTATCTCGAATACAGTCGCGATAGACTCACAGGTCATAATCTAAAAGTGTGTGAAACCTAAGTCTATGAGTTTCTATGCATGGCTAATCTCTCCCTCATTCCATAAAGTAGTTGATTGTTGAAAACAGACACTGTTTGTGCTACTTATAAGCAAAACAAGCTCATGGAAGGATCACTCACGAACAACTCGAAGATGCGAATGCGTGGTGTGGGCGCGTAGCTCTCGGAGGGGCTACTGCGATGGTGTGGTCACTTCGTGAATCCGGTGAGGGAGATGCGCGTACAGAAGAGGATAAGATCACACTCTCTCTCCCTCTCTCTAAGACTCGTATGACACAGGATTAATCATTCAAATGTTTTTTTAAAAATGGTTCTAAGGTGACCTTTATACTTTAGTCACCTTAGCTCAAAATGTACATGGGGTTTTAATTGAGTTCTACTCATCATAATTACAAAGTGGAAACGCATCTGGGTCCTAGCCGACTAAGTAATCTTTACATAATCCAGACAAGTGGAGATAGGATTTACAAGGTAGGCTCATTACAAAAGTTGGACAAGTTGGGCTCCAACACTCTTCCTCTTAGTCGGGGCACCGACGACGTCGTTGGTGCTCCCACTTTCCCTTCCAAAAGAGATTTTCCCCCAAGGGCATGTGAACCGACCACCACATAGGCTTGCCATGTCATCAATCACAAACCCCGTCCACTACCGACAACAACAACCAACGCAGGCAATTGGGTGCTCACCGACCCAACGATCGGGCCGTCAAACCCCGGTGGAAGTCTTGGTTCCTGGCTCGAGCATGCCCAAACCTTGCCATCTTTTTACTTTCCGATTCACTCCAACCGAGCCAATTAAAACGGAAAAAATTCACCAGGTACCACCCCTTCGACAACTGCCACCAGCCTCAAACTTTCGTATCTTGCTCATCCAGTCTCGATTCGAGACGCTGTCGCTTTTTGCTAGCTCCATACACCGCATAGATGGCATAGAATCCCTGACGAAGCTCCAAAATCATAAGATGGATCATCTCTCGAGATGGCCAACCTGGCTTAAACGTAACCCCCGAAAAAACACCGGCGGTATCTTGGCATCTAGGACTCTGATTCTTGATCTAAACAGACTGACACGCCCCATAAATCAATCACTACACACCCATGGTTCCAAGCTTTCAAATTAAAAACCAAATATCTTGCAATCCATAGCTCCGTTTGACAAGCTGTCGGACTTGTTCCCTCAATCCTTCAAGCTCTACATATCAGGACCAAAAACCAGCATCTCAAACATTCTTCACTTGCCACTTTGTAGCCCTTTCTATAGCCTTTTGGTCTAGGAAACACACGTAAAGCATACAGCTCTGTCCTCTTACTGTCATGAGAGTTGTTAACATTATTCATAAGATTGGCAAAACCTCGAATCTGTATGCAGATTTGCATCTCTCACCCCCATGCCTGCAAAGCGGCACGACATCCACCCCCTATAAACCTGCACATCCTTCGGTATGTGCCAATCTTTAGAAGTCCTCCAAGGCAACATCATAATCAAAAGACGCTCCTTCATCATCTAAATTCCTATCTTAAGACACATTGAAGTCTCCATCTTCAATTTGAAGCTCTATATCCCTTTTCTTATACAGTTTGATACGTTTTCTTGCAAGTGAAACCTTTAGCTCTGTACCGTCCATTTCACATAAGTTGTAAGTTGCATTAGGAAAATCATGTTTGATTCCATAAAGGTCAAACCACCGCTTAACTATTTTGCTCATAGCTATGTATTGATTATCTAAATTGCTATCATAAACAAGAACCCAATCCCCTTCTTGAATAGCTCTTGGTCGTAGGCTGTGTCGTTTATCAAAAGCATCCTGGTTCTTTAAACAAGCATTTCTCAGTTTTTCCTTTGCAGTTGCCACATCCTCATTGGTCCTTTCCAGTTGTTGAATCCTCAAAGCAAGTAGATCTTCTTTGCTCATTTCTGTATCCCAAGGCAAGATATTCCATGTAGCTACTGTCTCCTCAAGAGTCATAACGGGTTTTTGACCATACATCAACTCTGAAGAAATGAACCTTGTAATAGTACTGTGTGTGGTATGGTCAGCCCATAAAGCATATGGTAGTAATCGAGGCCAATCACCAATATTTCCTTTGCATGCTTTAGCCATTGCCTTGATAATGGGGGGATGTCCCCTCTCACTTTTACCATTTTCTTCCGGGTTATATGCTGTTGTGAGAGATAACTTAATACGTAGATGAGCAAATAATTCTTTGGCCTCATCAGCATCAAGTTCTCCTCTATCTGTAGTAATTTTACCAACACATCTATATTTGCAAATTACATCTTCAAGTAAAAACTTGCATACCGCACTTGTAGCTTTGGTTCGCAAAGCCCTCCCTTCAACTTGGTTTGTCAAATCTTCCCTGGCAAGCACAATATACCTCATTTGCCATAATCCTGTAGGAATTGTATTCAAATTGACTACCCATTTGAAATGCATACACATTAGATATGTTGGATGTAACCCATCACGGTGCTTTACATTTGAGTACATTTGACACGCATTAAAAGTTTCAACAAAGTGTACCACATCTTTATACATTCCCTTCCACCAATATCGATCTCTGATTTTAGCAAAAGTGGCCCAGACTCCCTTGTGACCTGCTCATAATGACTCTGGAATTCTTTAAGTACTTGGAGTTCTGTTACCCTATCACAAACCACTCGTTGAGGGGTTCCTCTTTGCTTCTTTGGATGTTTCCATAAAAGCCCATCCTCTAAGAAATATCCATAAGCCTTCTTACGGATTCGCCTAAACTCTTGCTTGGTCCAGTCCTCCTGCTTCTCCAATGTACTTAAATATTTCCCAATCCACAACCATTCACCTTCATATTTATCTTGTGCAAAATATTGTAATGAAAAAACCATGGTTTTACATTCTACATGTAGTTTTGAAGAGGTAAAGAACCTTAAGCCCACATCTTCATTTTTTAAAATCATAATATCTTCATCCTCAAATCTGGCCCTGGACAACATGTCAAACAACTACCGGATTATCCTTACCTACAATGTGATGAAACTCATGATTTAATGACTTTATATATGCAATCCAATGTAGAATAGCTATATTTGGTGTAGAATAACTTGTAATCATCCCAAGTAATGGCAAGCAATCTGTCTCGTCTATTACAGAAGAACCAATAAAGTACTTCTTGTCGCACCTTAGGGCAGTTTCTACGCCCCAAAGTTCACTTTTTACTTGAGGATATGCTCTCTGTTGAGCACTTAATACTTTGGCACCAAATCTGATAGCACACCTTTTCCCCTCCTCGTCATCTTGTCCAATAGCCCTGTGGGACTCATGTTAACCATCGCAATGATTGTCTTTCCACTTTTGTAATCTATTTTCCTTAATGTAGGAGCTTCTTGTAACATCTTCTTCAATTTTTGAATAGCCTTTGAGTGTTCTTCTTCCCAAACAAATTTTTGTCCCTTTTTGAGCAATTGATATAACACCTCTACAACATGTGAAAAATGGGGTAACCATATCAGGTATAAAACACACACACCTAAAAATATTTGCACTTTTGTAATTGAATTGAATGCCTCTTTCATCTTTTGAATAGCATCCACTTTGATAGGGCTGGGTCTTCTACCAGATGGTCCACATAAGCGGCCCACAATCAAGACTTCTTTTACCCCAAACATAGACTTTTGGCTTGAGAGTGTAAGGTTGACGTTGTGAGCGGGATGGAAACACACACAATGCCTCTATAATGACCCGACACACACTCTTGGGATGATACACACACATATTATGGGGCACCACTCGGCTTACACAACCAGCCTGGCCGAGACAGGAAACACACAGACGCAGTGAGAAGAGAGAGATTTCCCACTTGCCCACTCAACACTCACACATACACACTCACACACACACACTCTCAATTCAGCTCAAAGGAGAAAAATTGATGTTTTTTAGACTCAATGAAGCTCAGCCTAACACCAATGGGGCAAATAGTTTACACAGTATTGAGGAAATACACCAGATACAACCACAAAGTTAAGCAGAGGCTTCACTCACCAGAGAAGATTACACAGAAAAACAGAAGAAAATATGTGAGGAATTTGGCAAAATGGACAGCTCCATTGCGTCCGGAACGCCCAAAAACCCCACTCTACAATGTCACAGTGCTCAAATCCGACCTCGGATGAGCAGTTTAGGGCCAAAAAATGCTCCAAAAACAGCAAAAACACACTTGCGGCTGTTCCTCCTCTCTTCTCCATGTTTTTTTCTGGTCTTCTCTCATTTTTTTCAGTTCCCACACTTAGCTTTATTAGTTGGGCACCCGTGGCCTTTTAGATGACCTCAAACGGACCCTGAACAGGCCAAAAACTGACCTCACAGTGCATAGTTGTCATCCTGCTGCATCCATGCGCACACCTGGCACTCATTTCTTTTCAATAATGTGTCTCAAAACCACGTGAAGTGGCCCCAAAAAGTGGTCCTAATGATGACCTTTCTGCATAACTCTCACAAGAAAACACCCACGTTGTGTCCGTATTCATCCACGTGCAAGTATTGACCCCATTCGTTCTCTTGACGCCACTATATGCCATCTGACGCACCTGCTTACCTCATGTCATCGGTCCACGGATAGCTTCCTCGAGAAGTTTTACGTGCTACCAACTCCTCCTTATTGTAGAAAAAACACACTGGTATTGATAATAGTGAAAATCGTTGTACTATGTACACCCTGTCCTACTTGCACACATGTGGGCCCCACGTAACCACCTGGCTATGGAAATTGGGTAATCCTTTATTCGATGCACCATGCATGTGTATGTAAATATGCACAATCCCTTGCTCAAAAAAACTCCTGACATAATTTGCCCATCCCCTAGCCTGCTAGATCATTCATGATCAGCAACAGCAAAGAGAGATATGAGACTCGCCGCATCACAGGTCTCCTCATCCTTCAACAACATTGCTTGCTGCACAGAAAACTCATCTTGCTCGACCATCATCAACCTGGCATGATACAATTTAAGACGCAATCCATTTACCCTTCACTTATGTAGAAACCCATCCAGGCTAGCCAACTGATATGTACCATTCGGGGAACACTCCACTACCTTGAAAGGGACTTCCCACTTAATTTGAAACTTCTTTTGGAAGGTGTTGTCCAGCTTACTGTTGTAGTGCAAAACCAAGTCTTGCTTCTTGATACCCTTACTTTTGACCTTTTCATTTATCTTTTCCAAAGCCCTATCTTGCATCTGCCCATAATGTTCCAATGCACTCATCCTATCCAGCTGAACCTCTTGTAGCTGTAAGAGCCTCTCTTCGAATGCATCACTAGGTGGCCCAAGCAAATTCTCTAACATCTTGACCGCAGGCAACTCTACTTCCACAGGCAATAGTGCTTCTTTTCCATACACCAAATGAAATGGATTAAACCTTGTACCTGTCTTCACCGAAGTACGGTAAGCCCATAATGCACTAGGCAATTCCAAATCCCAATTCTTTCCTTGGTGCTCTATCACTTTCGAAAGAATCTGTACCAACTCACCATTGAATCTTTCATTTAATCCATTACACTGTGGGTAATAAGGAGTGGTATGCTGGTGCATAATCTTCATCTTTGCACATAAAAAATCTAGCAGTTTAGCTCTAAAGCTAGGCCCCTTATCTGAAAGTAGCTCCAGTGGCACCCCAAACTTTCAACATATTTCATCATACACAAATTTTGCCACATCCTTTGCAATGATTTGTTTTACTGCTATAGCCTCTGCCCATCTAGAGAGATAGTCCACTGCCGTCAAGATATAGCTTTTGCCCCTGCTTGTGATAGGTAACGGGCCTATTGCATCAATCCCCCACTTTTCAAACACATCAAACGCCATAATGGTTTTTCGTATCTCTGGCTTCAACACTCTCTTCCCAAATGCTTGACACCTATTGCAAGACCTACACCAATGGTGAACATCCTTATGCAAACTAGGCCATACATACCCCTCTTGCAAAATCTTATGCAAGATGATCTTTAGAGCAAAATGGCCACCACATGCGCCTTCATGATTCTCTTCCAACACTCTATAAATCTCCTCTCACCAAGGTACACGTCTCAACACGAGATCAGACCCTTTCATGTATAAGACATCACCCATCAATTTGTACCTGTATGCTCTACGCACAAAACCATACTTCTTAGACTTCTGAATCTCCTTTGGAATGATTCCTGTTAGCAAAAACTCCTCTTCTTGAGCCAAACTTTCCCGACCATGATAAAGAGGTAAAGTGGTCCTCAACACAAATAGCTCCCCAATCATGCCTTGAGCTGCTTCATGTGCCTCTCCATTTAGAGCATGTTCAATGTGTCTGAGGCTCCATGCTTCGAACTTTTTTAACAGGCCTTTAATTCTGAAGCACATTTCCTTCAATGAGGTGTTCTTCTCTTCCAAACACCCATCACTTGCTTCACCACTAACAAGGCATCACCTTTTATGCTCAACCTTCGAACCCCATGCTTCAAACAAATGTGTAATCCGGCTTCCACAGTAGCATATTCAGCCTCATTGTTACTATGAGCATCCAATTTGAACCCTCTCTTGCATACTAGCTTCCCCTCTAGATCATAAAGTGCTATACCCCGTGAAGCTGCATCATGGATCTTTCTGTATGAACCATCAAATAACAACACATGTCAATTGCTGATCTGTGGTACTTCTTCAACTACCTTTCTCACCACCTCTTCCTTAACAATAAGGGGATTCTCCTTGTGGGTCAACAAATCAGCTAGGGTAGCCCTTGTACTATCTTCCACTAGAAAAGAGAACTCAAACTCTTGCAGCTCAATTACCCATTTCTTCACCACATTTGACATGTTAGTACCATTAATTAATTGTGGAAAAAAGGAATAACTCGTCAAGAAAACAAAAGACCGTGGTAGCAAGTAATGACGAAATCGTCGACAAGCAAATATTACACTGGCCATCACTACCTCTACTTCCGAGAACTTTCTCTCCGCTACCAACTTCACTCGGCTTGCACAATACACTGGCCTCATATAATGGATGCCCTTCCCCTTTTGCAATAGCATGGCTCCAATGGCATCATCCCCTACTGATGGGTTAACATAAAACACTTTCTCCCAATCAAGAGCCTGCATGGTTGACAACCCCCATAACACCTCTTTCACCTCTTGAAACACTTCTTCACACTTGTCATCCCATTGCAATGGATCATGCTTTGCCACTTGATGTAATCGATAAAGAAGCTGCGAAGACAATGGAATAAATCGTGCCATGTACTTCACTTTGTGTATAAAAGTTGCCAATTGCTTCGTACTCGTAGGTGATGGAAGAAGAATAATAGACTTAACCTTTTCTGAATCATCCTCAATGCCATTTTCTGACAACATATGGCCCAATAACTTCACCCTTGGCTGTGTTAGATGACATTTCTTTGGATTTAGTTGTCCTCCACATTCATCATATCGAGCCAATACCATCTGCATCTTCTCATGGTGTTCAGCCCTACTGCTATAAACACAGAAGTCATCCATTAAAGCTTTAACACAACTACCAATGAATGGTTCCAACACCCAATTTTCTCTCTCTTGATAGAAAGAAGGTCCATTTGACAACCCAAATGGCAATACTGTGTAGCAATAGCAGCCCCATGGCGTAATAAAAGTGGTCTTTGTGAGGTCTTTAAGAGCAATCTTCAATTGAAAATAGCCTGAAAAACCATCACACACACTGTACCTCTCATAACCTTCCACTGAATCCAACATCTGATCGATGAATGGAAGAGGATATGGGTTCTTCTTAGTGGCTGCGTTTAAGGGTTTAAAATCTACACAGATTCTCCACTTCCCATCCTTCTTTGGACTGACTACAACTGGACTCACCCATTCTGTGGTCTCCACAGGGACTATGAACCCTGCCTTCATTAACTTGTCCACCTCTTCTCTCAAGGCTTCCATTTTCTCCTGACCCATCCTTCTTAGTCTTTGCCGCACTGGCTTAGCACCTTCTTTTAGCTCTATATGCATCTCTTCTCCCTTGAACCCTCTGATCTCTTCATATGAAGTAATGAACAAATCAGGAAAACTAGCCAGCATGTGAAAATATATATCCTTCTCCATAGCTGAGAGGTCTCCACTGATCATTTGTGTCATCAATTCTTCTTTGACAACTCAACCTTGGTTTGCATCATCCCTTCAATCACTTCATAAGGCCCTTCACTTTCATCTTCAACCTCATTCGCAAATGCAACTAAACCAAACTCCTAGATTTCTTTGTCCATCAAAAGAAATGCAACATCAGCATCCTCATCACTGCTGGTAGTGCTATCACTATCCTCATCAGTCACCGGGGAAGAGTCTTCATCACTAGACTCATCCTCATCTTCATAAAGCTCCTCTAATCATTTCCTTGTGTCCATATTATAAAGCCTCTTGGTACCTGTCTTTCCATAGAGGCTAATCGTACCATGTCGCCAATCTTGAACAGCTCCCACTGCACGTAACCATGGTCTGCCCAGTATAATAGGATATGCTCCCAACCCTGCTGGCATCACATGAAAATCAACCACTGCCTTTGCATCATATGCCTCCACTTCTAAGCTCTTTACAACACCCAAGCATTTTACTTTTTGATGGTTTTCCAATCTGACCCGAAAACCTAACACCCTAGCCACTGTGAGACCCATCTTCTCAACGCATGAGTGTGTTATGACGCATATTTGGGCTCCGCCATCCACATAACCTTGTCCCAAATTTTTCCTTTTATGCCACACATCTACTTGGACAAATATCTGGTAGCTCATCCATTGCCAACACCTTTACTAAACCTCTCCCTGGCTCTTTCTCCATTGGGTTAACCATCCTCTTCCACTATCTCTTTAGATTAGGCACCCTCTCTATAAGCTGCCCAAAAGTAACATCTGCCTTCCTGCTCGTCAGATACTCCTTCAAGTCATAGCTTAATTGCCCATCCCCTAGTGGAAAATCTGAAACATGAAACTTTCGACGAGCTCTCCTCTTCCTCTTGGCCTTGACATCCTCGCCTTCATGGCTCTTTCCTTTCTTCTTACTAGGACCTGGGGCACTTCTTCCTTCCTTATCCTCTATGGTCCTCTTTCCAATAGGCATCACTAATGTATCCTCTAGCTTTGATGCCTTCTCCAAGGTGACTACACTTAGCACTTTTGTCTTTCCCTTTTCCTCCTGGGTCAGTCCACTGGTTCCTTCATCTCCCTTAATTTCGATGCCATAATCATTTGACCTAGTTAGCACCTGTCTTGGCAATGGATACATGTCTCCCCCATCCTTGGTGGCTTATCACATTGCGGGCTGATGTGACCCAACTCTCCACAATTATAACATGTGGGTGTCTGCCTCCAAAACCTACCATTGCTTTGTCCAACACCATTCTTAGGCCTTTCTTCACCTCCTGGCTGATTTGCAAACCTCCCTTGACCTCGATTATTTCCCACTTGACCAAGCATGTTTAGGCTGAGATTCTTCATCAAATCTACCACTTGCCTCATGTCTTGCCTTAGCCCATCATCCTACGCCGATGTAGTGACCACTGTTGGCATAACCTGAGTAGTAACAGGAACCACTGGTTCATGATGAACCCCTGACATGCGACCTTGTAAAGACTCTATAGGCTGAAATTCAGACCTCATGGGCAAAGACTCCACCCCTAGTTGGCTCATTTTCCTCAACTTCCACTCTTTGTTCCTTGCTACCTCTAGTGCATCTTCATATGTCCTAGGCTTCTTTAGCTCCATTCTCCAACGTATATTCTCCCAAAGACCAGCCAAGAACCTATCCTTCTTCATCATGTCAGGCGGGGGTACCTGTGGTGTTAAGGCCTTGCACATCCGCTCCCATGCCAATGAGAACTTACGTATGTACGCATCTACTGGCTCACCTTCCTATTGCACCAAACCTTGTACTTCTTGCCACACTTTGTCAGGATCTTCTATCTTCACAAACTCCACTTCCAACCCATGCCTTAGATTGTCCCAACTCAATATTACAGGTGGATCAGCCACATGCAACTCCTCTTCAAATGTTTTGGACCAGATTCGTGCATCACTCTTCAAACAAATTTGGAGAAGACGTAACATCTGTGCAGGGTCATGAATCTGGTTGCTAATGCAGGCAACCTCCATCTTTTCCAAAAAATCTTCCACATCTTCATCAATTCTTCCATGAAACTCCAGATAAGAGAAAGCCATGGCTACCCAAGTTTCAATGCTTTGAGAACCCCTTTGAACACACGTGCAAGAACCCAAAACTTTTACTGACTCAATTCCCAGAAACTTCAATGGAGCTCAACTTTAGATAAGGACAAACACATGCACATCAAATGATTTTTCATAGTTGATCATCGGAATTACAACAGGCAAAGGACATTCCAAGATCTCTCTTAATCTTCTTGGCCCGAACATAAAGACTATGCGCTGCTAGAAAAAGATCTTCCTGGACACATGAACATTAATCTGGATTCTTTGAGTTAAATGAAAGGGAGTGAATTGAGGGCCATTTTGATCATCCATTAAATCCAACCATGTAGCTCCCAAGAAAGCACACCTGTCTTATCCTCTGATTTTGCCAAAATTTCAGCAGCATCACAGCATAAATGGTTCAAAAAAACCAAAAACCAGCCATCATAACTTGGAAAAATTTTGGCAGAGTTTCCCCAGAAGTAGAGCAGTAGGAACCCAAAATATAGACTGTATATGTATGCATAAACTGTCAACAATAGAACCCGAGCATCAAATAGGACTCACTAGTACATAGCCTATGGCGAGGTCACAAAAAGGGTGCTCCAGCTACCTGTATCACCGAAACGATCTCCACATTTGAGAATCCCCCAGCTCAATAAAAATCTCACGCTATCGACCCTCACACGAAGGCTTATGCAAATCGCGTATAGTCAAGTCTCAGAAATGACTATCTTCCAGACCAAGTCTCAAAAATGGCTAGGACTACCAAATACAACCAAGTATGGCTCCACAAATGTGTACAATGGCAGTTTCCACAAGTAACGTACAATCCTGCAGACAATGCGCTCAAATAGGCGCCAAGTGATGCATACCCACAACAACTCCAAGTGATATCACTGCTAGTATATCACTGTACTCTAGCTACCTGTACCTATGTGAATCACCTGTACCTGTACGTGTCCCTGTAACCTGCAACCTGTAACCTGCAGCCCCGAACCTCGAATCTTGAAGCTCGAAGCAGAAGGTACTCGAACAAGATCCTCCCTGGGGGCGCCAAAAGAATGTGAGCGGGATGGAAACACACACAACGCCTCTATAATGACCCAACACACACTCTTGGGATGAAACACACACACATTATGGGGCGCCACTCGGCTTACACAACCAGCATGGCCGAGACAGGAAACACACAGACGGAGTGAGAAGAGAGAGATTTTCCACTTGCCCACTCAACACTCACACATACACACTCACACACACACTCTCAATTCAGCTCAAAGGAGGAAAATTGATGTTGTTTAGACTCAATGAAGCTCAGCCCAACACCAATGGGGCAAATAGTTTACACAGTATTGAGGAAATACACCAGATACAACCACAAAGTTAAGTAGAGGCTTCACTCACCGGAGAAGATTACACAGAAAAACAGAAGAAAATCTATGAGGAATTTGGAAAAATGGACAGCACCATTGCATCCGGAACGCCCAAAAACCCCACCCTACAATGTCACAGTGCTCAAATCCGACCTTGGATGAGCAGTTTAGGGCCAAAAAATGCTCCAAAAACAGCAAAAACACACTTGCGGCTGTTCCTCCTCTCTTCTCCATGTTTTTTTCTGGTCTTCTTTCAGTTTTTTCATTTCCCACACTTAGCTTTATTAGTTGGGCACCCGCGGCCTTTTAGATGACCTCAAACGGACCCCGAACAGGCCAAAAACTGACCTCGTAGTGCATAGTTGTCATCCTGTTGCATCCATGCGCACACCTGGCACTCATTTCTTTTCAATAATGCGTCTCGAAAACACGTGAAGTGGCCCCAAAAAGTGGTCCTAATGATGACCTTCCTGCATAACTCTCACAAGAAAACACCCACGTTGTGTCCGTATTCATCCACGTGCAAGTATTGACCCCGTTCAGCCGCTTGACGCCACTAGATGCCATCTGACGCACCTGCTTACCTCATGTCGTCGGTCCATGGATAGCTTCCTTGAGAAGTTTTATGCGCTACCAACTCCTCCTTATTGTAGAAAAAACACACTGGTACTGATAATAGTGAAAATCGCTACACTATGTACACCATGTCCTACCTGTACACATGTGGGCCCCACGTAACCACCTGGCTATGGAAATTGGGTAATCCTTTATTCGATGCACCATGCATGTGTATGTACATATGTGCAGTCCCTTGCTCAAAAAAACTCGTGACAATGTCTTCAAACCTTGATAATATCCTATCACAATCAACAATATATGGTTAGCCACAAACTGTTTGCACCCCCTCTTATCCTTGGCTTCATCTCTTTCACCCTCTTCACACCCTTTTATCGGCACATCGTCAATTAAAGGCATAGTAACCTGAGGAATGAAGTCCCACAACACTTTATTCATCCCATTCATCATGTGTGCAACTGAATTAGTTGCACCCTGTGGCAAGGTACACATTCTTACTAATCCCAAAGGAGTACACATGGTTGTTAGATCCCTACTTTCCATAGCCAATTGAAACTGATCATAGCCCAAATACAAGTCTCCCATAGAATAGATAGCTCTACCTGCAAAGGCCTTTGCAAATTCATCAACCACTAGACCTGTTCCTACATTTTTTATACTTACCTTGTTTATTGGCTGCATGTCCTGTATAAACCTCAATGTACCATTCTTCTTGGAACCATAAACCATCTGTTAGAGTAAGGAGAACAAGAGGGCTCCAAAATGCCCATCTTAATCTTTTCATTTAGCAAATGAACTAGCTTAGGAGGATGGGCCTTTGGAACAGGATAGACCGTAAGTTCCAAGGCAAGTGTGGACAATATATATCACTGTAGGAGCTACAACACTAGGATCAACACAACCGATTTCACCTAGTTGGAGCCTTCCCATGCTTCTTTAAAATTTGTTGAAATTATTCTATCTCTTCTCGATTTAGAAAATATGCATCACTAATCTTTAGTTCCTATAGAGTTTCTTTAGTAAATGAGTGGCCAATTTTACCTGGATCTTGGAGAATAGGTTGTTGAGACGCTTTCTCCATAACTGTATCACTTTCTTTTGGCAACAAAATGGCCACTGGTCTGACCTTCTTTGCCCATTGTTTGTATTTTGTATTCACTTGTACCTCTTCTGCATCTAACTCTTCTTTGAATTGCAAAATAAAATCATACATGTTTAGAGAATTTACCTTAACCATATTTAAAGTAGCTTGACCATTAGATTGTATGACTGCATCCAATTCTCCCATTGTATCCACAAACGTGTATTCTTCAAAAATTCTTGAAATTGTTTCATCTGGATCCAATATTTCACATCCTTGAAATATGCCTTGGACATCGCAAACATGTTTCCTCTCCCATTTGCACAAATCATTGAACTTTTTGTAAGACACCGAACCCTCTGAAGCCAATCCCAGAAATCTGTTGTCAGCGAGAACTTATCCTCCAAAGCACCATCGTAGTCCCGCTTTACAATGGCACTTGGAAAAAATCCTAAAAACCCCTATTCTCTTTGAATTTTTTTGTCAAATTTGGTAATGGATGATCTCTTAAGGTATCAATGTTCCTAGCATGATCTACACAAACAATTAGAAATTGAACTGCTTTCTTAACATCACGCCTTCTGATTTGAGCATATGTGAATCCATTATTTAAAACCTTGGTTTGCATCCTCACTGCCATAATGTAAGGCTATCCTAAGATGATTGGATATGTAGGGTAATCTTGTATGAAAAAAATTTGTTCATTGCTTATGTCCCCTATGGTTATTTTAACATTAGGTCATACACCATACAAATCCCTTGATAGTGCAGTGGAAGCTCAGATACGCCACCCATCTTCCACATCAATAGGCCGCTTTCCTTTCAAGAACAAACTCTTTGACATAAGGTTTACTTCTGACCCATGATCTACCAATGCAACAACCGGCTCTTCCGAATCACCTACCTTTACCAAAGTTTCAATAGCAGCCTTGGCCCAATGATTCCGTGTAAAATGACTGTGAGCTACATCTTCTCCATACTCATCCTCATGAAATATGACATGCTTTACCCGTCTCGGAATCTCAATGTTGTCCACTATGCTTCCCCATTCATCTTCAGCTAGTTCTTCTTCATTAACACTACCCATAATAGCTTGGATTTGTTCATAAATGCTCTGGAGTCCTGTTGGAATTAGGGTTGCAGAGAAACACACACATCTTGGAGAAGATTAAGGAAGCTTAAGGCACACAATAGAGTGTGCATAACTTAGTGTGCAATGGAAAGATAGATAGCACAAGAGTGATGGGCGTATATACAATGCACGGGGGAAAAAACCTCCTAAGAGGGAAAAGATCTGCAAGGTTGTCCTATGTTGGCACATAAGCCAAGATGATCTCTACTGCTGAGAGCCTCTCCCTGACATAGTGGTAATGCACCTCAATGTGCTTTGTGCGAGCATGAAAAACTCGGTTCCTCGCAAATGCCAATGCGCTCTGACTGTCTGTGTAGATAGTGTTGGCAGTGTCCTGTCCAACACCCAAATCAGCCATAAGGCGTATGAGCCATACACACTCAACCGTAGCTGTGAAGACTGCCCTGTACTCAGCCTCACAACTCGAAGTAGCCCGAGTAGGTTGCTTCTTGCTCAACCATGATATACATGAACTGCCAAGTATGAAACAAAAACCACTTGTGGACACTCGCGTGTCAAAACAACTAGCCCAATCTGAGTTCGAAAAAGCATGTAAGTCTGGCGGCAATGATCCCCCCTTGGGATAAAACAAGCCAATATGTAAAGTGTCACTAAGGTAGCGGAAAATCCTCTTGATAGCCTGCCAATGCTTAGACCCTGGGCTATGCATAAATCTGTTGACCTGTGAGACTGCAAACTGAATATCTGGCCTCGTGTTTTATACATAAATGAGGCATCCAACAGCAGTTTGGTAAAGAGTGACATCAGCAGGATCGCCACCATCATGTAGACTCAACTTCAAACCTGTTTCCATGGGAGTGGCAATAGGTTTGCAATCCTCAAGTCCAAACTTACATAGCAATGTCTATATGTAACTTTTTGACACAAGGCAATACCACCATCACACTGCTTAAACTGTATACCCAAGTAATGATGCAACAACCCCAAATCTTTCATCTTGAAAGTAGCATTCAAATCAGCCTTAAATTCAACAATATGTCTCTCATTTGGTCCAGCGATCAGCAAATTATCAACATAAAGAACCACAATGAGAATTACATCACCCTCATGCTTTACATACAATGTGATTTCTGTTGGACTATTACAAAAGCCTCGTTTAACCAAATGAGTGTCAGCTTTGTCATACCAAGCACGAGGAGATTTCTTCAACCCATAAAAAGCCTTCTTACATCTGCACACTTTGTCCTCTTGTCCTTTTATGACAAAACCGCGAGGCTACGTTACATAAACTTCCTCAAATATGTCCCCATTCAAGAAAGCAGTAACAATGTTTGATTGATGTACATCCCAACCAAAATGAGCTGCCAATGCACATAGAAAACATACAGTAGTCATACGACAAGTGGGAGCAAAAGTCTGTTCATAATCTATGTCTTTTTGTTGTGCATAACCTTTTGCAACAAGTCGAGCCTTATGGCGATCGATCTCACCATCCGGCTTGCATTTCATTTTGTAAACCCACTTCCTACCAATGGCCTTTTTCCTAGGAGGAAAATCACATAAAGTCCATGTGTCATTTTCTATAAGTGCATCATATTCTGATTGCATGGCAGCTATCCAATTTTCTAAATTCTGTGCTTCATCAAAAGACAGAGGCTCCTCAACATCATGTAAGCTAGACACAGCCAAAGCATAACAATATGATGCATAAGATGCATGGCGAGAGCCTGAACGAGTACGACTAGACAAAGGTGCATCCAATTTACTGTCACGCAAAGTGTGCACCAACCATTTTGGCATACCTCTAGCCTGCTCATTTTCAGCCCTTTCCTCATCAAGTACATCATGTACATCTGCATCATTAATAGGCTGATCTAAAACATTTTCAGAAACCCCCATAGGCTGTACATTTGCCTGATTGGAACTTACATTCGTATTTCCACCACTAAAAAGAGGCAACAAAGTGTCATAAATGTCCTATGAGCTTACATTATTGTCTCTAGTACATGACAGCAAGGGCTAAACAGAATCTTCCACAAACACTACATCCCGAGAAACCAGAATACGTTTTGTTTGCGGATGATACAACATGTAACCTTTGCTTTCAGCACTATAACCAACAAAAATACATTTGACAGCCTTATCATCCAATTTTCTACGCTGCACTTGTGGCACCAAAGCATATGCAAAAAAGCCAAAAACACGCATGTGCTCAATAGAAGGATTTCTATCGTGCCATGCTTCATATGGAGTAATAGATTGCAAAGCTTTCGTAGGACACTTGTTAAGTACATAAGTGGCACAAGCCAAAAAGAATGCGGCAAAGCTTGACTTTTGACCATACATCGTTCCATTTCTGTCAGTGACCTGTTTTTCCTTTCAGCAATACGATTTTGCTGAGGTGTATAAGGAACTATACATTGGTGTTTTATCCCACGACTAGCCAGAAATGCATTGAATTCATGAGACATATACTCCCCCCCTCGATCGGAACGGAGGGTGCCCATAGTACATTTCGAGACATTTTCAGCCATAGCTAGAAATTGTTTGAAGCACATAAAAACTTCGGACTTTTCTTTAAGCAGAAACGCCGATGCATGCCTGGAGTAATCATCAATGAAAGTCACGAAGTACAGGTAATTGCCCAAGGACGGAGTTTGCATGGACCCACAAACATCACAATGCACAAGCTGTAACCTGCATGTGGCCCGAATTGAACCATCCTTTGGAAATTTAGAACATTGCATCTTACCCAAAATACAACCTTCACAAACATGTTTGACAGGTGCTTCAAAAGGCGGCAAAGAAGCAACCATATCAGATTTCTGCAAACGCAGCAAACTGGCAAAATTTAGATGACCGAAACGTGCATGCCAAAGTTTTGCATCTGAAATAGCCCTTGAATCTGCAACAGCATTTGCAAAATTTTGTCCACACTTGTCATACAAAGTGAGTTTATACAGCCCACGGCACAAAAGCCCAAATGCAACAATTTCATCACCAAAACTGAGATCACGAATTGTACATCTGTCATCCACAAATTTGACTACAAGTCCAAGTCTAGCAAGTGCAGATACAGACAAGAGATTCTTCTTGATCCCAGGTACATAAAGTGTTGAGCTTATATGTGAAGCTACTCAATATATGGCTTCTCTATATATGGCACCCAGGTCCCCTCTATATATACATCATCTCATGTGTGTATTCTACACACTTTGGGGTTCTACTTCTGTATTCTCTCCTTCTCTCTCAACATGGTATCAGAGCAGTACGTTTTTGTTTTCGATTTTTCTCCTGATCAAAATCGATTTTTCAGAAACTACCAGCGAGAGGGATCGGAATCGATGTGTTCTACAACTTTGCAGATGGAAGTTTTTTCAAATTCTGCACCGATTTTGAGTTATTGTTCACGGACTGCGTACATACCTAAAAAACAGCTTCCGCGTTTTGTTTTTGATTTTTCTGCTAATTGAATACGATTTTGCAGAAACTACTCGCGAGTGAGATCGAAATCGATGTGGTCTACAACTTTGCAGAAGAAAGCTTTTTCAAATTCTGCACCGATTTTGAGTTATCGTTCACGGACTGCGTACATACCTGAAAAACAGCTTCCGCATTTTGTTTTTGATTTTTTTGCTAATTGGAAACGATTTTGCAGAAACTACTCGTTGAAGAGACCGGAATTGATCTGGTCTACAACTTTGCAGAAGGAAGTTTTTTTAAACTCTGCACTGATTTTGAGTTATCATTCGCGGACTGCGTACATACTTGAAAAGCAACTTCCGTTTTCTGTTTTTGATTTTCTGCTAATTGAAAACGATTTTGCAGAAACTACCCACGAAAAAGACTGCAATCAATGTGGTCTACAACTTTGCAAAAGAAAGTGTTTTCAAATTCTGCACCGATTTTGAGTTATCGTTCGCGGACTGCGTACATACCTAAAAAGCAATTTTCGTTTTTTGTTTTTTATTTTTCTGCTTATTGAAAACGATTTTGCAGAAACTACCCGCTTGAGTGACCGGAATCGATGTGGTCTACAACTTTGCAGAAGGAACTACCCGCGATGGGGATTGGAATCGATGTGGTCTATAACTTTGCAGAAGAAAGTTTCTCTAAATTCTGCACCAATTTTGGGTTATCGTCTCAGACTGCGAATATGTTTGAAAATCAAAATTTCACTTTTTGCTTTTCATTTTTCTCATAATTGAAAACTTCTCAATTATATTTTTCTTCATCAATCATATATTTGTTACTGACGTTGATGATCGTCCAAATTCTATCGAGCTATTGTTGGTACATGATCTTTTTTTATATGATATACTCGTTCATTGATTCTCGTATAATTATTCTTTTGAAGATATAGTTTAAGTCGTTTTATTGATAATTTCTCATTGATACCATAGTGATTTTGATGGTACCATGATAATGTTTTGTTAATACTTTGGTCATGGTGATTTTCGTTGATACTGTCATTGATACCATGGTTATTCTCGGTGGTGCCATGATGATATTTCGTTGATACCATGGTTATTCTCGGTGATTCCATGATGATATTTCGTTGATTCTATGGTGATTTTTATTGATACCATGATGATGTTTTGTTGATACCATGGTTATTCTTGGTGATACCATGATATTGTTTCGTTGATACCATGGTTATTCTCGGTGATGCCATGATGATATTTCGTTGATACCATGGTTATTCTCGGTGATGCCATGATGTTGTTTCGTTGATACAATGATTATTCTCGGTGATATCATGATGCTTTTCGTTGATACCATGATCATTTATTCATTTTTATTGATATAATGATGATATTTTGTTAATTCTTTGATGGTATTCATTGATCACTACATTGATAAATGTTGTTTTATGTAGTATATACACATATCATTTGTATCACGTAATCACACATTTTGTACTTTTACGTTTATACTTTATGTACCATATGTCGTCGTGCGTATATATGTCGTCAAAAGAGTGGCGTCGCGAACCATCTCTTATGGCATTGTGAACGAAATTATTTCATTAACGATGCTAATAATTTTCATGACATGTTTTTTTTTTGGAGTCTATGATCTATGTAAGATTGATCAAAGAATTGATTTTATGAAGACAAACTTGGTGACAATAAAAGATTTATGAAGATATGTTTGGTGATGCCATACTGATAACAACATGAAGACATGTTTGGTGATGCGATATTGATGACAAGCTACACAGCAGATTCATGGAGACACTTTTGATTACAAGCTAATCGATAGCTTTTACACCTCTTTATTGAACCTTTGTATTCATTATTGTATTTGATAGGAGTAATGTAACTCCTCATAAAACATTCATTGTAAAAGGAGTGATGTAGCTCCTCGTAAACATTTGTATATTCAATGATTTTTATAATATAACGGTGGGTGTATATAGAGCTGTGGGTTTTTCCCTTGATCCCCTAAGGGTTTTTTCATCCATAGTTAGGGACCCTTATTTGAGCCGGGGTGTTGAGCTTATATGTGAAGCTACTCAATATATGGCTTCTCTATATATGGCACCCAAGTCCCCTCTATATATACATCATCTCATGTGTGTATTCTACACACTTTGGGGTTCTACTTCTGTGTTCTCTCCTTCTCTCTCAACATAAAGTGCATCAACAAGTGTGAAGGAACTGTCATTAGCAGCAGTGAGCACAATATTTCCACCTCCCTGAAGTGGATAAGAGGCGTTGTTGGCACAAGTGACTGAATTCCCACGAGGGACAGACTCGAGAGAGGTAAACAATTCATGATGTGAGGTAATGTGCTTTGTAGCACCACTCTCAAAATACCACACATGTGAATCTGCAGCAACTGACAAGCATGCATCATAGACAGCAGGATTGTAAGTGGACTCAGCGCTAAAAGCCCATTTTGAATCAACATCAGGAACACAGTCTCCTTTCACAGAAGACTCAACAATGGCTACATTTGTAGTGGAACCAGCATTTGCAGTGGAACCACCCTCTCTTTCTTCTTAGCCTCTTTCGCCTTCAACTTAGGACACGACTTGATCAAGTGATCATTGGCTTTACAATAAGAGGAAACACATCTTCTTTTTGCCCTTATCACCAGAATTGCCAGACGAAGTGCTGCCAGCAGAAGCATTAGGAACAGAAGTTTGGCCACTCATAGCAAAACCATAAGAAGTGGTTGCATTACTGTTACCACCCTTTCTCTGTCTACAACTTTGCAGAAGGAAGTGTTTTCAAATTCTGCACCGATTTTGAGTTATCGTTCGCGGACTGCGTACATACCTGAAAAGCAATTTTCGCTTTTTGTTTTTTATTTTTGTGCTTATTGAAAACGATTTTGCAGAAACTACCCACGGAAAAGACCGGAATCGATGTGGTCTACAACTTTGCAAAAGAAAGTGTTTTCAAATTCTGCACCGATTTTGAGTTATCGTTCGCGGACTGCGTACATACCTAAAAAGCAATTTCCAATTTTTGTTTTTTATTTTTCTGCTTATTGAATACGATTTTGCAGAAACTACCCGCTTGAGAGACCGGAATCGATGTGGTCTACAACTTTGCAGAAGGAACTACCCGCGATGGGGATTGGAATCGATGTGGTCTATAACTTTGCTGAAGAAAGTTTCTCTAAATTCTGCACCAATTTTGGGTTATCGTCTCAGACTGCGAATATGTTTGAAAATCAAAATTTCACTTTTTGCTTTTCATTTTTCTCATAATTGAAAACTTCTTAATTATATTTTTCTTCATCAATCATATATTTGTTACTGACGTAACTTTGCTGCAGAAGCCAGTTACACATCGTTCCGATTCAGTCGGGCCGTTGATGATCGTCCAAATTCTATCGAGCTACTGTTGGTACATGATCTTTTGTTATATGATATACTCGTTCATTGATTCTCGTATAATTATTCTTTTAGAGATATAGTTTACGTCGTTTTATTGATAATTTCTCATTGATACCATAGTGATTTTGATGGTACCATGATAATGTTTTGTTAATACTTTGGTCATGGTGATTTTCGTTGATACTGTCATTGATACCATGGTTATTCTCGGTGGTGCCATGATGATATTTCGTTGATACCATGGTTATTCTCGGTGATTCCATGATGATATTTCGTTGATTCTATGGTGATTTTTATTGATACCATGATGATGTTTTGTTGATACCATGGTTATTCTCGGTGATACCATGATATTGTTTCGTTGATACCATGGTTATTCTCGGTGATGCCATGATGATATTTCGTTGATACCATGGTTATTCTCGGTGATGCCATGATGTTGTTTCGTTGATACAATGATTATTCTCGGTGATATCATGATGCTTTTCATTGATACCATGATCATTTATTCACTTTTATTGACATAATGATGATATTTTGTTAATACTTTGATGGTATTCATTGATCACTACATTGATAAATGTTGTTTTATGTAGTATATACACATATCATTTGTATCACGTAATCACACATTTTGTACTTTTACGTTTATACTTTATGTACCATATGTCGTCGTGCGTATATATGTCGTCAAAAGAGTGGCGTCGCGAACCATCTCTTATGGCATTGTGAACGTAATTATTTCATTAACGATGCTAATAATTTTCATGACATGTTTTTTTTTTGGAGTCTATGATCTATGTAGGATTGATCAAAGAATTGATTTTATGAAGACAAACTTGGTGACAATAAAAGATTTATGAAGATATGTTTGGTGATGCCATATTAATGACAACATGAAGCCATGTTTGGTGATGCGATATTGATGACAAGCTACATAGCAGATTCACGGAGACACTTTTGATTACAAGCTAATCGATAGCTTTTACACCTCTTTATTGAACCTTTGTATTCATTATTGTATTTGATAGGAGTAATGTAACTCCTCATAAAACATTCATTGTAAAAGGAGTGATGTAGCTCCTCGTAAACATTTGTATATTCAATGATTTTTATAATATAACGGTGGGTGTATATAGAGCTGTGGGTTTTTCCCTTGATCCCCCAAGGGTTTTTTCATCCACAGTTAGGGACCCTTATTTGAGCCGGGGTGTTGAGCTTATATGTGAAGCTACTCAATATATGGCTTCTCTATATATGGCACCCAGGTCCCCTCTATATATACATCATCTCATGTGTGTATTCTACACACTTTGGGGTTCTACTTCTGTGTTCTCTCCTTCTCTCTCAACATAAAGTGCATCAACAAGTGTGAAGGAACTGTCATTAGCAGCAGTGAGCACAATATTTCCACCTCCCTGAAGTGGATAAGAGGCGTTGTTGGCACAAGTGACTGAATTCCCACGAGGGACAGACTCGAGAGAGGTAAACAATTCATGATGTGAGGTAATGTGCTTTGTAGCACCACTCTCAAAATACCACACATGTGAATCTGCAGCAACTGACAAGCATGCATCATAGACAGCAGGATTGTAAGTGGACTCAGCGCTAAAAGCCCATTTTGAATCAACATCAGGAACACAGTCTCCTTTCACAGAAGACTCAACAATGGCTACATTTGTAGTGGAACCAGCATTTGCAGTGGAACCACCCTCTCTTTCTTCTTAGCCTCTTTCGCCTTCAACTTAGGACACGACTTGATCAAGTGATCATTGGCTTTACAATAAGAGGAAACACATCTTCTTTTTGCCCTTATCACCAGAATTGCCAGACGAAGTGCTGCCAGCAGAAGCATTAGGAACAGAAGTTTGGCCACTCATAGCAAAACCATAAGAAGTGGTTGCATTACTGTTACCACCCTTTCTCTGTCTACAACTTTGCAGAAGGAAGTGTTTTCAAATTCTGCACCGATTTTGAGTTATCGTTCGCGGACTGCGTACATACCTGAAAAGCAATTTTCACTTTTTGTTTTTTATTTTTGTGCTTATTGAAAACGATTTTGCAGAAACTACCCACGAAAAAGACCGGAATCGATGTGGTCTACAACTTTGCAAAAGAAAGTGTTTTCAAATTCTGCACCGATTTTGAGTTATCGTTCGCGGACTGCGTACATACCTAAAAAGCAATTTCCAATTTTTGTTTTTTATTTTTCTGCTTATTGAATACGATTTTGCAGAAACTACCCGCTTGAGAGACCGGAATCGATGTGGTCTACAACTTTGCAGAAGGAACTACCCGCGATGGGGATTGGAATCGATGTGGTCTATAACTTTGCTGAAGAAAGTTTCTCTAAATTCTGCACCAATTTTGGGTTATCGTCTCAGACTGCGAATATGTTTGAAAATCAAAATTTCACTTTTTGCTTTTCATTTTTCTCATAATTGAAAACTTCTTAATTATATTTTTCTTCATCAATCATATATTTGTTACTGACGTAACTTTGTTGCAGAAGCCAGTTACACATCGTTCCGATTCAGTCGGGCCGTTGATGATCGTCCAAATTCTATCGAGCTACTGTTGGTACATGATCTTTTGTTATATGATATACTCGTTCATTGATTCTCGTATAATTATTCTTTTAGAGATATAGTTTACGTCGTTTTATTGATAATTTCTCATTGATACCATAGTGATTTTGATGGTACCATGATAATGTTTTGTTAATACTTTGGTCATGGTGATTTTCGTTGATACTGTCATTGATACCATGGTTATTCTCGGTGGTGCCATGATGATATTTCGTTGATACCATGGTTATTCTCGGTGATTCCATGATGATATTTCGTTGATTCTATGGTGATTTTTATTGATACCATGATGATGTTTTGTTGATACCATGGTTATTCTCGGTGATACCATGATATTGTTTCGTTGATACCATGGTTATTCTCGGTGATGCCATGATGATATTTCGTTGATACCATGGTTATTCTCGGTGATGCCATGATGTTGTTTCGTTGATACAATGATTATTCTCGGTGATATCATGATGCTTTTCATTGATACCATGATCATTTATTCACTTTTATTGACATAATGATGATATTTTGTTAATACTTTGATGGTATTCATTGATCACTACATTGATAAATGTTGTTTTATGTAGTATATACACATATCATTTGTATCACGTAATCACACATTTTGTACTTTTACGTTTATACTTTATGTACCATATGTCGTCGTGCGTATATATGTCGTCAAAAGAGTGGCGTCGCGAACCATCTCTTATGGCATTGTGAACGTAATTATTTCATTAACGATGCTAATAATTTTCATGACATGTTTTTTTTTTGGAGTCTATGATCTATGTAGGATTGATCAAAGAATTGATTTTATGAAGACAAACTTGGTGACAATAAAAGATTTATGAAGATATGTTTGGTGATGCCATATTAATGACAACATGAAGCCATGTTTGGTGATGCGATATTGATGACAAGCTACATAGCAGATTCACGGAGACACTTTTGATTACAAGCTAATCGATAGCTTTTACACCTCTTTATTGAACCTTTGTATTCATTATTGTATTTGATAGGAGTAATGTAACTCCTCATAAAACATTCATTGTAAAAGGAGTGATGTAGCTCCTCGTAAACATTTGTATATTCAATGATTTTTATAATATAACGGTGGGTGTATATAGAGCTGTGGGTTTTTCCCTTGATCCCCCAAGGGTTTTTTCATCCACAGTTAGGGACCCTTATTTGAGCCGGGGTGTTGAGCTTATATGTGAAGCTACTCAATATATGGCTTCTCTATATATGGCACCCAGGTCCCCTCTATATATACATCATCTCATGTGTGTATTCTACACACTTTGGGGTTCTACTTCTGTGTTCTCTCCTTCTCTCTCAACATAAAGTGCATCAACAAGTGTGAAGGAACTGTCATTAGCAGCAGTGAGCACAATATTTTCACCTCCCTGAAGTGGATAAGAGGCGTTGTTGGCACAAGTGACTGAATTCCCACGAGGGACAGACTCGAGAGAGGTAAACAATTCATGATGTGAGGTAATGTGCTTTGTAGCACCACTCTCAAAATACCACACATGTGAATCTGTAGCAACTGACAAGCATGCATCATAGACAGCAAGATTGTAAGTGGACTCAGCGCTAAAAGCCCATTTTGAATCAACATCAGGAACACAGTCTCCTTTCACAGAAGACTCAACAATGGCTACATTTGTAGTGGAACCAGCATTTGCAGTGGAACCACCCTCTCTTTCTTCTTAGCCTCTTTCGCCTTCAACTTAGGACACGACTTGATCAAGTGATCATTGGCTTTACAATAAGAGGAAACACATCTTCTTTTTGCCCTTATCACCAGAATTGCCAGACGAAGTGCTGCCAGCAGAAGCATTAGGAACAGAAGTTTGGCCACTCATAGCAGAACCATAAGAAGTGGTTGCATTACTGTTACCACCCTTTCTTTGAGAAGCAATAAAATCCTGTTCAATTGCATGCTGCCTAGTCCTATTTTTTCTGGAAAGTGACTCTTGCAACAGCAATGTGCATAATGCATCAAACTTGACAACTTCAGGATTTCCTTGGGTCAACAGTCTCTAAGTACTAGCGAAGGTCTGGTAGGAATCTGGTAAGGCATCAAGAACAGTCTGCACAAGGGAACTGTCTAGAATGACTTCACCTGCAGAAATAAGCTGCTCATTGATATCCTTGACACTAGCAAGGAAAGTGTCCATATCATCTTCCTCATGCATAATCTTTGACTCTAGCTCTTTACGCAGCAAAGCAATTTTAGCCTCATTATGACTTGCATAAGGACCAGCATAAATATCCCAAGCCTGTTTTGCAAATTTTGCTGAACGGATGTGAGGAACAATGGTGCGCTTCACAGACCAGTCCCTTCACCATGCATCATACAGCTCACCTACCAAGTCCCATGCAAATTGGACCACATCAAGCCATCATTTAGCCAAAAAATCGCTAAGTTGGAGTCCTTGAGAAAGATATGGACTTATCCATAGGAAAGTGCTCCAATCTCAGAGAAACTTGACACAAGGCATGCACATAGCATATACATCATACCTCAATGCTCAAATGTCAATTTTACAAGAAAAGACATCATACGTATTGAGGGACGCTTTTCAAATTTTGGACCACCTTTCTCTTGTTATACGCTTCAAGACTTCATGGAGGAGGAGGGACTTGATGCATTAAAATCACATAAACCTATGTATTTACTTTGTACATGGCTATGTTTTTGACATATTTGGATCTCAAAAATAAAAAGAGGTAGAAACAAACCCTATAAAAACAAAAAATTCAATGGATGTTGATTGTACCTGACGGTCACTACAGGTGAAGAATAAGACTCAATAGTGAAAGGGAAGAGAATCTTATGCATTATGGAGTTGGAGTCAACAAAATATTATCAAATTCAAGAATAATTCACTTGTGGACACAAGGCTTACACATGGAGTCAAGAGGGGACCACCTACTGAAAGACTTTTGGAAGGGAAAAGACCGACACATATTTTTTTGGGATTTTTCTCTATTTTTTCCATTTTGAATTGGAAACGTTTTCAACAAAAAAGTGTTAAGCATTGAGCCGATCTTTCTGTCCCTATTTCTTTTCTAACTTTTTGGAGCTACGGTTTGAGAGATATAACCAAAATGGTGGATCCTACATGGGAAGAAGTCATGGTTATCCAAGTCCACACACATAATTTCTTATAGGTTTCTCTCAATTATTACTTGATTTTCTCTTATTTTATCAAGATTCTCTCAAAGATTATAAAAAATCTCTTGGACTCAAGCTATGGAAGAAGGCATGGTAACAAAGCTCGCCATGATGAAGGCGATTAGGAGGAAATTGGTCAATAAGCAGGTCACACGGAGCTCTCTCTTTGGGGGAATGCCTTTAAATGAGGTTACTTTGTAGAGTAACTCCTCTTGCTCATAATCTCTTCCCTAATCACTCTCTTGGCCTATAAAAGGAGGCCTTCTCTTTTGTAAACAAACACACAATCAAGCTCTAGCACTCGCACTCTCATATGTACATCCTTATGTATGCATCTCTTTGCACATATAGTTCTACTACGGTATAGTATTGGCTATGGTCCTTCGTTTTGGTTTCTTAATGGCCAAGAGGTTAGAGTTACCATGTACACATGAGTTTGTGGGATGTTGATTATGTGCAATTCCTCTCGTAAATGTTTGTATGGTGTTTATGAAGCCTATATTGATGAAGCTCCAATAATCTCTTCCTCTCCCTCTCTCTCCTTCTCTCACATCTTCCTTGTGCTATGTGCCACCCCCCCTACCATGCGTCCTAACCGCATTCCAAGCTAGGTGGTGCCCCTATTGTATACCTCCCATGATGAGGCCATCGTGCATAGTCCTGGTGTAGAGGTCATCGGGTCTATTTTGCATCTCTGTCTCTCATTTGGTGCCCCCACAGAGGAGGGATTTGCAAAGACCTTCAGTCAACAAAGAGTAGCGATGCATGCCATCAATCATGGATGAGTGGCTACAAGAGTTTTCAAATTGGAAGACTGAAGAATAGGAGACTATAGAAGCACTCGAGGCCTTCATCAAAGTAATACTATCAGGTTGTAGTGTCATCGATATCCAAGAGGTAAGCTCCCCATCTTGCATTTCTCGTGCTAATCGCAAATCAAGAGCATTAAGAGGGAGGGCTATGGAATGTCAGCACTATTGTCAACCAAAGCATTTTGTCAATGAGTGCTGACAGAGGAGGTGAAGAAAGAACAATGAGTTTTGCTTTTGAGAACCGCATCAGCACTCTCACATTAGTCAGATTTTGTGTAGAACCAAGTGTTTTCTCTTCAACAGCCAGAGAAGAGTCGTCAACTACATCAACCACAAAGTCAAAGTCACAAAGCCTAAATCATTTGGTGGAAGCAAGTGGGCCTACGCTCTCTCTAGGCCTATAGAGTTCAAGTGAAGTATGACCACCCAAGTGTCACCACCGTTGCATGCAAAATGGAAAGCCGATTGAGGTAGACTCTTCTCGCCCAGTCAATTTTGAACCTAGTATGGAGGATTATGTGGGCTTCAACAAGAGGTAGAGGTCTGTGGTGAAGGTGTCACCTCATCACACTTAAGGTATGCAACTCTAGTCTTTGAAGCCTTTCCTTACATTTTGAGCTGCATCACTTCTCAGCTAGAGAATCTATATGTGCATTTGGTGCAGCAAGGGCATGCACACAACCACAATCAAGATCAAGGGAGAGGACAACAAATGCAAAACCAAGAATACCACTGCTATAATTATGGAGAAGACAGCCATGGTATGTATTAGTGTCAACATGCAAGGAGGCAAAATTTCAACAGAGGAGTAAGACAAAACTAGGTTTCACCACCGAGAGCAAGACCACCACCATCATGGACACCACAACAAGCACTACCTGTGAAAATTCTACAACCACCCGTTCAACCACATCCACCACCACCATGGACACCACAACAAGCACTACCTGTGAAAATTCTACAACCACCCGTTCAACCACATCCACCACCACCATGGACACCACAACAAGCACTACCTGTGAAAATTCTACAACCACCCGTTCAACCACATCCACCACCACCACCACAACCTCTCATTCCACCCTTACCCCCACGACCAATCGGTAACTAGGCAGTAAGTGTCATCAGTCTTGAACGTAAGGGAAAGGAGAAAGTGAAAGAGGATATGAAGGGAGTGGCAAAAATTAAGACCAAGGTTAAAGGAGTAGATGACATGGGGGCAAATCATGCTAGGCATGGTGAATCTTCCCAAAAGGAAGAAAAGATGAAAACTAAAGGGGAATATAGCAAAAAGCCATCCAAGTCACAATGTGAAATAAAATGACTTTTAACTTTGGAAACTACTTCCTAATTGGCCCATCTCGCACCTTAGTTTGGCAACACTCGAAAAAAGGGAGCCACCTGATTTTGTCTGCTCTCTTCGGGCTTGTCCTCTTGAAGGGAGGAGGGGGGGGGGGCACTAACGACATCACTAGTGCCCCTTGGAATTTTTATTTTTTTCACCCTCCAAGTTCTCAAAGTATTTGAAAAAAAGAAAAATAACCTTAGCGAGCGAAAAATACTTAGGTGACACGATGGAAGAAGGAAGAGTGACAAGTGTGCGTCGTGGGTTGGGGGGGGCGAAGGGCGAACAAGAGAAAGCAAATGAAACAAGCTTACACCAAACGCGTTTCGCTTAATTAGCTCATCAGTGGTGTAAACTGAAAGGTGGATATGGAGGAGGTATATATAGTGAAGTGTGGCTCAAAAAACTGTAACAAGTACCATATCGAAGAGGGATAGAGCTTCTGAAAGATAGGTTATGACCCAACTTAAGCGGGTACTTACAAAAAAGAGGAGAGAAAGGAAGAGATTTACTAGGGTAATAAAGATTGTGAAGGGGGTAGTAGAGGGGTGGCAAAGTTGTACAAAAAAGGGGGAGACTAACCCAAGGAGTTTGACTGTGCCTAGGGAATGGGCAGAGTTTAGAGGGGTTGCATATACATCAGAGGCAAAACATAACCGAATTCTAGTTGAGGTGGGTTTTAGTCAATAGAGGGTGGAGTTCTTTGAGAAGGGGGGGTGGGGGGGGGGTGTTGAGCCAGCAGAGGAGCACACCCACATTTTTGCTCACACTCATCATTTTTGTAACCATTGATTGTAATAAATGTCTTTCCGACATTGATTTTGAATTGAGCCATTCATTAAGTAACGGGACTCAATTGAGTTTCCAGCTTGTAATCCCGAAGTAATTTCACTTGCTGATGTAATTAGTTAGAGATGTTCTCACCTCCAAGGCTGAGGTATATAAGCCAAAGTTTTTGTAACCTAAGGAGATTCAGATTATTAATCAAAGTGAGTTTTTGAGCGTCATGACTGTGTCTGAGAGAGAGTGAGTGAGAGAGAGAGAGTCTTATCTACTTGCTACACGAGCTACGGAGCTGCCATTGGAGAAGCGACACCGCCATTGTGTTAGCAACGGCGAGAGCTACGCACTGATACCAAGAGTGCGCGCTATCGGCTTCTATGTGTGGTAAGTTCCTACGAGCTTCAGTGTGAGTTTTCTTCCAGCTCGTGTGTCAGAATAGAGCGTGCAGCATATCTATAGAACCACAACGAGTAGAGCTACACATTAGTACCATCAGGGTCAGGTTTCGATCACCTGTATTTTTTGGCTTGTCTTCATACGCGTTTACCGCACGGAGTGGTTATAGGGTGATTTTGCAGTTCAAGTATTTAGGGTGTTGTTCTTACCTAGTGCATAGACTTCCCCTTGAGTTTGAGATCGATTCAATGATTCTAGATCCTGTTTCGTATAGCATTCGTTCGTAGTACGGATTTCAGTCACTTGCGTATTTTGGAACTTAGATTTGATTTCCTTAGTAGTGATTGTCATTAGAAGGTCGAGTAGGTGATTTGACACCCACCTAGTTGTTTCCATGCGCCTGCGGGTCAAGCTCCGTCCTCGTCTGACAAATTCTGTTGTTGGTTGAGTTCTCGCTATTTAGCTTCCGCTAGCGGCGTAACCGCCTTAACATTTGGCGCCGCTGCCGGGGACGCGAGCCCTAAGTAGGTGACCTTAGACTAATCCTACGAGGTGCGTCATATAAACTACTTTGTATACTTTAGTTAGAAAAGATCTAGGAGTAGTGGACTCCGAAGATCTCAAGAGATACTAGGAAGTGGGGTATTCGTGGGTCTTCCATGTTGACAGTATGTTTAGTTTAGCTCAGATTTGTTTGTTGTTTTGTCGGTGTTGAGTAGTTGTTGATAGAAGAAAAATTTGCTAGTCCGTGAGTGACAGTGGATATCTTTAAAGTCACAATTACCAAACCCATTTTATGATTAGGAATAGCTTAGGTAGGACTTCATTTGATCTTGATCTAGAGCTAATAATCACTGGAGTATTTGCTTGATATGGTTGATTGCATGTTAGATCACTAAACCGTCGAGTTAGTAGTGAAACTTGCAATAAACAAAAGTCAGAGAAATTTTCTGTGTATCTGGGAGTTTCTGAGCACTTGAGAAAGCTTTAGGAAGGATTCTGTGCCCAAAAACTGGAAATCTGCAACTTTAGACATCATACGCGTATGATGTCTAAATGACCAAATAGAGACCAAAACAAAAATTTTGACTTTACCAGAGTGTTCAAAAGGGGGTTATACCCTAATTTCAACTTAAAACAAGAGCATTAACACTCAAAGAAACCCAAAAAGACAAGTCGGAGTCCAAGAAACGCAAAGAAGAGGAAATTTTGGATTCAGATCTTGTTTTTACATTCAAACCTGACAAAAACACTTGAAACTCAATTATAAACATTGGAAAAGGCTTAAAACCAAGAATAGTCAAAATCTGAGACAAAAGACATCATACGCGTATAATGTCTTTTGTCACATCCATTGCTTATTTTTGATATCTGACCTGACAAGATTGTTACAAGCACTGTAGAAAGCATAAATATCAAGTCTTGACCCAAATTGATGAAAAAGACATCATACGTGTATGATGTCTTTTACCTAATTTTGGACATATTTTGATACTTTGCCAACACAGATCCATTGTAATAGCTGTCTAGAGGTTATATTTCAAGTTTCATCCCATTTGGATCATAATTGACCCAAAACAAGTCAAAAGCGGAAAATTGCCAAGAAAAGCCTAAATTAGCCATAACTTGCTCAAACAGAGTTCAAACTGAATTTTGTGAGTGGAAAGAGCATAAGGGGCCTACTGAGAGTGAGCATAACCAAAATAGTCTAAATCTGTGAAAAAAAGACATCATACGCATATAATGTCTTTTTCAGCATAACTGCAACAAAATTCTCACTTGATGAAACAGAAGTTGTCCAACTGACAAGATTAAACAATTGACCAAGTATCAGTCAGTTTGGATCAATTTTGACCACAAAAACTTGGGAAAACAAATTGCCTAGACGGAAAAGTTAAAGTCCTTTAGGGGAATTGATGAATTTGAGATCGGGCAGGAATCTCTAGAATAACCAACCAAAACAAGGGGAACAAGCAAGTGTCATATCAACCGAGGGAAGTGTAAACCAAAGTTGGGTGCAACCATTAGGGCCGATCTTTGAAGGAAGTGTTTCTGATACTTCTTCGGAGAGATCTTACGAGATTTTCACCGAACACTTGGAACACTTGAACCTGAACAACAGAGAAAATATGGCAGCAGGATCATCAAACCCTTCCACCACAATGAAGCTATTGTTCATAAAATACCAGTACGAAAATGAGCAAGGTGCCAAGATCTACAAAGATGGAATGGACCGCTATTGTGTAAAGATAGAGGAGAGACCTAGTGAGTTCAAGGACTTAGTGCCTGTGAGCTATAGCGGAGATAGATATCTAGATGACGAGGGTACCATGTACTTGGTAGTCCTAAACCCTAAAATTGTGGACAAGTGGGGATTGATGGGCACCAAAGCCAAAGTAGATGAAGAACTTGAGGAGAAAGCACCAATAATGAACTTCCCTGATGCGAGGTTAAGAAGAGAGAATGAAACTACAAGGATCAACACTGATAACATCTATGTGGGGCTATACAAATATAATAATGGGGAGCAAGATCTCTATTATAGATGTGAAGAACCCTACACCGGAGAGTTGACAGACCAAAAAAGACTTTATGTCTTTACCTACACAGAGGGATCGTAAGTGAAAATTGCCGCTTACGACAAGTATGGGAGGCAATACTCAACAATGGGCAAGAAAGAATTAGAAGGATATACATACTTTGGGGGACCACTACATCAGTATTATGTTACTTCTAGCTCACAAAGACCAGCACCAACAAATGGAGGGCAAAACCCAATGACGACAGGAGGACAAAGAACTCAGGCTGCTGACTCTTTCAGTCAACCTCAGTACTCGAAGCCCGGACCAATGGGATCATTACATTCCAGAGAGTCAATGGATACGAATCGAGGTAGTGCAGTTCCAATCCCCACATATACCACTCCAGGTCCAAGGTTCGAAGCGGAACCATCACATTTACCTCCTAGTAGTAGATTCAGGGCAGGGGAACCGACAAGGGTAACCCATGAAGTCCATGATGCTAGAGAAAGCTTTAGCCGGGACACAGGAGCAATGAGATTGGTAGCAGACCATAGACGTATGAGACTATCTCAAGTAGTGAAGTGTATGCCAAAGAAGTATGGTGGTTCAGGAGATCCGTATGCCCATGTGTCACTCTTTAAGCAAGTCCTAAGAGCTGAGTAGATAACAGATTTCCATACACAATACGAGGGATTTGGTCTTACTCTAGAAGGTACGGCATTGACATGGTTTCAACCACTGAACATAGGGGGATTCCATGACATTGACCATTTGCTAAGAGAGCTTGCTGAGGAATTCTCAAAACGAGGGATTAAGCACAATACGGTCTCACAAATATATGCTTTTAAACAGAGAGAACACGAAAAAGTGAAGGAAGCTTCACTTCGCTTCAAACAATACATTGAGAGATTTCCAGTACGTGAACGACCACAAGATGACAGACTATCTGTTCTCTTTATTGAGGGACTGAGAAACGACACTCTCAAGAAGGACTTGCACTTGAAAGCTTGTACAAGTTTCGAGCAAGTAACGAGAGAAGCATTGTACTTAGTGGATAACTGTACGGTTTATGGAGAGGTGTCAACGGATACAGATTTTGCATCCAGTAGCTCTTCCTCCGTAGAGAGCGAGACTACCACTAAAAAGAATGTTCAAACAACAACCATGCCAAATGTAGAGCAAATGATAGAAGATGCTCTAAAAAGGATGGCACCATACCAAAAACCATTGCCAAAAACACTGAAATGGTGTGCTATTGAACAAAAAAGGACAAACCATCCAACAGAGGAGTGCTATTACAACAAAGGGTATGTAAGGGAGCGTCAGTATGCACCTCCTGCTCAATTAGCACCACCTCAAGTACATCCAGTACCTCGATACCCAACGGGAAATGTACCAGGACCTATGGGGATCGAAAGATCGCAACCGGTATTGGGACAACAACCGCCTTTACCAGGAGCAAGACCAGTGGGCATTAGATATGCACCAACCTTAGAGAATCAGGAAGAACAAGCCTTAGTGCCTGCTCAAGCCTATTACGAAGAATCTGGTGCACACATGTCTCCAACTATGTATTACCCACCAAAAGAACCCAAACAACCAGAACCATGGGGCATGATTGTGAATGTTGGAATACCAACAGTTATAAGTGCTTCTGATGAAGAGAGATACAATTTGGACGCAAGAACATTGATGTTCATAGCTCATGGAGGGTTAACAGGACGAAGACTATCCTATCCACAAAGGACGAATCAAATGGGACCAAGACCAGCACTAGGACCCTGTTACAAGTGTGGAGGTGACCATCTGATGAATGTTTGTCCACATACGGAAATCATTAGAATTAACGCTTATTGCACTGAGTGTGGGGTTACTCACTTCATTGAGGATTGTTCAAAGAATCCAAACAAAGTGCAAAAGCCGACATTGAATATGCTAGAAACTATTCCTACCAGCAGTGGGTCTAAAAATGAAACTCTGATACCAACGCTAGTTGTTACTAGAGCTCAAGCTAAGAAAACCACTAGAGAACCTGAGAATGGAAAGTTAGCGACTGAAATGGTTAGTCCAGGACCGCGGAGTCAGAAAAACACATGGAAATCTAGAAAAGCACGCATGAAGTTGAGAAAAGAACGTGAAGACGCTATTCTAGCTGAGGAACTAAAGCGAACTAAAGATAGATTAGAAAAACGTGAGAGTCAAAACGGGAAACGAAAGATGAGTCCGGAAAGAACGAAACAAAAGAGTATCAAAGAAACAACGACCTTAAGCTCAGGGGGATCAGTGCTAGTCGACAAAGTACACGAACCATTGGACGCACTGATGAGAGCTTACGAAGCTAGGTTAAAGAACAACCAAACACAAGAACAGAGGTGGATGACATACCCAAACGCGGAATTGGAAAAGCAGAGACTTGAAATGTGCCAGAGAATGATCGAGACTGCACAAGCCTTATTAGAACCACCAAAAGAAACAATGAATTGTGGAATGGAAAACCCAATTCAGCAAGAGACTATTGTTTCACGGGTAGCTGGAAAGACTCCCAGTGCACAAAAGCCTGGAAATACACACAAGGATGACCGCATAGTGTTGAACACAACCGATCGGGAGATAGACAGTTTTCATCCAGTCATACAGAGGTCTTACGGAAGAGATGAGGATTACAATGAATTTTGGAAACAAGTGAGTGAGGCAAACTTTGTAAACGAGCTAAGTTGCCAAGCTAATCAGACAAATTGGGAAAAGGACATCAGGAATCCTCCCATAGTGGAATTTGAGGCAGGATCTCAAGTGGACTTGGATCTGCAATCTTACTGGGGAGATGGGGGCTCTGTTAGAACAATGGAGAGCAAACCTCATTCACTGAATACCTTACCTTCATACTTAGGAGAGTATGAAGCAAAATCCGAGATTAGAGCACTTCCGTCACGAAGAATCTCATAAGAAAAAGTCATGGACTCGCAACGATTGATAGAGATCTTGTCAACACCAGTGACATGCACTATCACTCTAGCTGAGCTTTTGAGGCTAAGACCACATATGTGGACCACTGTAGGAAAATTCTTGGAGAAATTTGGGGTAAAAGACCCAACATGAAGACTGCAAGAGGGTATACAAGAGCTGAGTAAACCACAAAAGAACGCTAAGCCTGTACCCTTAAACAAGGTCGGAGAGTATTGCGATGGTGAAGAGGGGAATACAACCTTACCAGTTGAATTCCAAGGAGTGAAGACGATGGCAATACTAGACAGCGGAGCTGGGGTAGCCATTGCTACAAAAGAAATCAGGAAAAAATGGGGGAAACCAGCAATAAGGAAGACTAGGTTGAAACTCCAATTAGCAGATGGACACATGGAGAAACCTATGGGGTTATTAGAGAAAGTCGTAGTGACTTCTTGCGGCATTGAATACGAACATACTTTTGCTATTGTCGATTTTGGCAAGGAGAATAACTATGATATCATATTGGGAAGACCATTCATGAGACAGTTGAAAATGGTCCAGGATTGGGGCTACGATCACATATACCTGAGAAATATGGAAACCACTACACGTGTGAACCTGAAAGAACATAGCTACAAAGATGTGAATCGAACACCGGTGGAGGAGTTTGATTCTGCTACTTTGGCGGGATCCGAATTTCCAGCTTGGTTAGGTAAACCCAAGGAGTTATGGATGTGTGGAGCCTCGAAATGTGGAAGTCTGAAACGAGAAGAATGTGTTTTAGAAAGGGCTATCGAAGACGAAGCTTATATAGGAGAACCCTTTCTAGAGGACACGCTTGAACCATTAGAATGGACACACATTCTAGCAACCCTAGATATTTGTGCAATTCCGGATGGTCCCACAACGAAATTTTGCGACAAGGACGGGTACGACATGGTTCCGTACTTCATGCTGAGAACTACACTCGAAAAAGAAACTGATAGAATAGATGACTTGGAAAAGCTAGACGAGCTTCGCCTAAAAGCAGTAGCTTCTATCTACGCTCAAAAAAGGCGACAAAAAGAATTTTTTGATAAGCATGTGCGGACTAAAGAGTTTAAGGTTGGGGACTATGCCCTAGTTTACACTCTGAAACAGCATGCTAAGAAGCTTAAAAAGCGAGGGATGGGACCTCTGGTGATTAAAGATCTATCACCAAGTGGAGCCGTCAAGCTTGCTACATTAGACGGAGAAGAAATGCCCAATTGGATTAGTGGATGGAAAACTTTACGAGTTTCCATCATGAAGCAATTCCTTGCAAGCGATGCAAAGGACAAAGTGCTCACCAAATGGTGGAGTTTGAGGCTTCTTACTCATGAGTTTATCAACAAATATGTGGACAAGTTTTGGGATTTACATCTCAAGGCTACTGGCTTTCAAAACATAGACTTCGCCAAGCAAGGACAACAATTTTGTGCGGGATTACCTGAAGAAATGGCCGAGTATGTCAACTCCCAACCGCCTGGTTCTATCACCAAAGTAATCCACCACACCATGGTTGCTTCCCGCATCAATTTCCAACAAGGGTCTAGACGAAATGTCAAACCCATGGAAAACAAAGACAAAAATGATGCAAAGGGAAAAACCAATGCCCAAACTTCTTCCCAAGGCACTTCCTACAACAACAACAATAGGTACAAGGAGAAGTGAGTTTACAAAGGTAAAAACAAACTCTCTCATGAAGAGCTTGAAGCTTTTTGCAAGGACCATAAGTGTTTTTAGTGTGGGGAGCAAGGACATGGCTATCGTTCTTGCCCCAAGAGAAATGCTCACAATGAGACTCCTAGGGCTTCCACCATTGAAGCTCCAAAAGAGGATGCTCATTGCAAAGGATCATCTCTCTCCTTATGCTTGGGGAAAGGTAAGGGAGCATGACGCCTTCATCTTGTTTGACCCTGGCTTTACTCACAAATTCATATCAACGGAGTTGGCCACCAAGCTGGGCATTCAAGCTTTTGAGATGGGAGATATTGTAATGGCTGACACATCTTTCAAGGGACAGCAAGCCTCCGTTACTCCCTTGATTGGGAAGTTGAGGCTTCATGTCCAAAGCTATGTTGACAAAGAAGACTTTTTCATCTCTCCTCTCCAACATGAGGATGCTATCCTAGGGGCACCATGGTTTGATGGCATAGCTAACATAAAGTTCCCTGAGAGGAGAATATACTTCACCTATAGGGGAAAGAACATGTATATAGATGCTAATGAGTCTGGTCGTACTATACCACTTGTAAATCCTCTTGCCCTTGATAAATCAATGAAGAGCTCAGTTTTTGCGTACATGATTTTTATCAAAGAGTCCCTAAAAGGTCCTAATGTTTCATCAAAGGTGAATGGCAGGAATCAAGAAGAGTTAGACTTGTCTACCTTTCAAAAAGGATTCCAAGATGTGTTCATCGATGATATCCCTAAGGACTTACCTGCAAAACGAGGGGATGATGACCATCAAATTGAGCTCCTATTAGAAAGCTCACTACCTAACAAACCTCCTTATCAAGTTTCCCAAGCTCAACAAGAGGAGATCATGATGCAAGTACAAAAATTGGTAGACAAAGGGATGGTGAGGCCTAGTTCCTCTCCCTTTTGTTCTCCAGTCCTTTTGGTGCAAAAGAAAAATGGAACATACCCCATTTGTGTTACCATATACATGTGGTAGTGATGTGTGTGAACACACTAGGACCGCGGCGGCATTTTTTCCCTCTTTAGGAGGTTTTTTTCCCCGTGCATTGTATATACGCCCATCACTCTAGGGCTATCTATTTTTCCATTGCACAGTAAGTAACACTCTCTCTATTGTGTGCCTTGAGCTTCCTTTGTCTTCTCCAAGCTGTATGCGTTTCTCTGCAACCCTAATTCCAACAATTGGTATAAGAGCAAATTGCATCCTCCCGGGCTTAGTGGCGAGCTGCTCAAACACACGCCTGTTCATTTTCTCCGATTTTAGTGAGCTTTGGCGAGGATTCGCAGGTCAACAAATTTTTTGGGATAGCTCGTAGAGCTTAGTCTGCTCAAAATTTTTATTCGGTCTCATTTCGGTCTCCACTTCCACTACAAGCATTGCTGTACAGGCTATTTTATCATTTTGTGTAGAGTTTCTGTCAGTGCCATTTTTTGCATAACATGTGCCTTACACTCTTCTATGGTTTGTGATATATAGCACTTGTTGTTCCCACTTTGTTTCTCCTCTTTTCTGACAGTTTTCACATCAGGTGCAACATTTACCATGGTTGACAACAACACATATGTGTTCAAGATATTTGCTACTGAGGACAGGTTGGATGGGGACAAATACCCTATGTGGGCTTACATGATGCAACATGTTCTTGTGCCAAAGGGCATATGGAATATTGTGCAGGGCATTGATGTACGTCCTGGTTCTGAGGATGCAGGCGATGTTGAGGATGTTGCAGGTCTTGTTGCAACATTGTTGTTATTAGAGTTGTTTTGCCTACGACAGAACAATCTCATTGGGATGTAAAGGATGCGTAGGCTCATGCATTGATTGCATTGTCTGTGAAGCGCACCATTGTTCCTCACATTTGTTCAATAAAATCTGCAAAACAAGCTTGGGATATTTTGGATGGTCTTAATAAAAAGACGCAATGAGGCTAAAATTGCTTTGCTACGTAAAGAGCTGGAGTCGAAGATTATGCATGAGGAAGATGATATGGACACTTTTTTTTGCTAGTGTCAAGGATATCAATGAGCAACTTATTTATGCAGGTGAAGTCATTTCAGATAGTGAGGCGGTCCGGGGCGGGCAACAAGAAGAGCAACCTCTAGACACCCTTCAAGGCTCCCGTGCTGCTCAATGGGGCTGGGGCACAACACAACACAAACCAAAACAACAAACCCACAGCCAAATCCCAACTACACAAGGGGCACCACCTAGTTTAAGAGCGAACTAGGATGCAAAAGAGGAGAATTGTTAGAGCAACCCACAAACAAGCAAGGAATTTACACTAACCCTAACACCAATGGAACACTCTCACACACTAAAACACGAGAGGGGGAGAGAGAGAGAGAGAGAGAGAGAGAGAGAGAGAGAGAGAGAGAGAGAGAGAGAGAGAGAGATAGTGCTCCGGCTGCTTTGAAACGTATCGGCAATGATCAAGCAAACACAACTATATATTTAAGAAAGAGAGAGAAAGGGGGAGGGGGTGCTTGTTGCATTAATACCTTCTTACAAATTTGTCATGACAAATCAAAGTGAGATTAGTATTTGTTCAACATAGCTTGCGTAAATTTCACCACAACACATCACAAGAAAAGCCACCCCAATCACTATCTTAAGGCCAGGGGAGTCCTCTCCACCCTGTCGCCCTCTTACAGTATGTAGGATTTATGGCTAGATTGATGACAACACCAGAGACAAACTATCAAGAACTTAACAAAAAACACCAAGACACTTACGCATCATTGTTGTCCATTACTTCACGTTGGAAGGGAGACAAAGTATCCAAGCTTAGTCCAAATCCACCCTCCTTGATTCAGCAAATGTTGGGCTTACACTAGTAGGAGAAATGATAGATTTCCTACTCTCAATTGAATGATCACTCTCTCTCTTACAATGGCATAGAGTTCCTTGCTAATCCCCTATTACAACACATGCACATGCATAAGACAATGAGCTTCTACTCAAGAGCTCCTTCTAAAGAGGTTGAGCTTGGCTTCTCAAGCTATAGCATAGTGCTCTTGCTTATGGCTCCCCCTGTTTATGCTAGCTACACCCTCCTTTTATAGCAATTTTGAAGGCTAGGGTTACTCCTCTAACCATGGTTCGGTTAGATTTTCAGCAATTTATCTAATTTCTTTTGCTTGGAATTTTCAAGAAGTTGGTGGGGAAAGAGAGAGGAGAGAAATGGAGATGATAGGACTTTTCATAGTGGGTTAGTGTTAGTAGAGTTAGTATTAATTTACAAATGGAATTGGATATTTACAATGGGAGTATCCATGTAGGATACAAATAAGGAAGAAAAACTCTTAAGAGGTAAGAAAAGGTGGATTTCTTACAAGGTTGATGCTCCACGTGTCTTGAGTAGGGCCAATTTTGACGCTTGTTGACGGTCCACTAGCTTTGACGGTACATTTTTTCTCCACTCTTGACCTTCCTTGAGAGACAAGGTAATTGAAGCTGAGTAATCAACCGCCATGATGCTGTCTTTTAAGAGAAGAGACTGAATTTTGTGGTTTTTTTGAAAGATATGGGTAATTTGGAGGAGGAAAAATGAGACTAGGTGGTCAATTTTGGAATGGAATTGTGTGTGGGAGGTATAAGTTCACCATGGTTTCTCTTATTCTTCAAGGTTGAGGAGAAGGTGAGTAGGGTGCAGACAGGAGGGGTGAGAGTGGTGGGGATGATGAGTGGAGAAGTGTGTGTGAAAGAGGAAAATGATAAAGTGGAAGAGAGAGTGTGGCTGCATAACATGGGAAAATTGGGGTCCACTAATAAAATCATAGCTCACAACTCGTAGCTCAAAAAAATATGAAAAAATTTGAAGCAAAATTTCAGCCCACGAGCTACAAATTTTTTTTGTATCACCTTTTCAAATTCGGAGAGCAAGTGAACTTTAAAAATTCAGCAAAACGGACCGTTTTTTTCCACTGCACAAGGTCCTTGTGGGGTCCTTCTTTGAATGATTCTTTTGAATACCTCCAAGAGTGAGCTCTCCATAGTGCATGTATGCATGCCACCTACCCTTGACCTTATTTGGTAGGTCTATAATTGAAGATATTATTGAGATCATGATATAAGTGAATAGTACAACTAAGAAAATCAAATATTGAGGGGTCTAAAAAATATGTACATGTCAAATATAAATAATATAAGTGGAAAAAATTTAAAGGGGTCAAAAGAAATCTCTCTCATTATGAGGCTACCATAAAAAGATAAATATTTTTGGTGTTCTATTTTTTTAGAAAAAAAAACAAAATAGATGTAGGAAGGGAAAAATCACAATAGTGAAAAAATATACACATAAATAAAACTAGTTTTTTTGGATTTTTGTTGGGGTGGAGTTACACCAAATATCAGAGAAGCTTACATGAAAATATTTCTATATGGAAGAAAGAGTATGAAAAATGGTAAGAAAAATTGTGGTAATGGTGAGGCAATGTACAAAGCATAAATAACACACACCTAGGTAGAAATATTTAAATAAATACCAAAATAATTATGAAAAAATCTTTTATTTAGGCCCTATATACAAAGAAATATTTACATACTCATGGGCCATAATATACTTATATTTTTTATATTTTTTATATTTTTGGCTCAGCTAGCCCAATGACTAGCTAATTGAGGGTTTTTTATTTCAGTAAGCAGATATAGGAAAAGTCCCCTAACTCACACGCACCTATATACAGTGAAAGGGTGAGGGTAACCACAGTGTTTGAGTGATTTGATAGGGTGAGGTAGCTTACTATGGCCACTATGGAAAGACAAAAAACGGCTATCATTAGCCCTCCCCCAGGATGATGGTATATTCACGTACCATCATAGAGCATCTTTTCCAAAGAGAGTGCTTCAGAGTCCTTGACGAGATTTTCATTGTTTGGCCCCTCAGAATTTTGGCTGGAGTACACTCATGCTTCATGTAACAATACTTACATGAGACAACGGCCTCTGGACAGATCTTTGGTAGATCCTTTGGTAGAAGGCGACTCAAATAGGGCTTCAAGCGATACCCGTTTACCTTCCTGGAGTGCTCTTTACCATTCAAGTCCATAAGCTGATAGTAACTAGAATTGAAAGCCTTCTTGACTATGTATGGCCCTTGCCATCTAGTTTCAAACTTGGCATCAAAAGGATTGTCAAGTCGATTGTCATACCTTACCACAAGCTCTCCTTCCTTGATGCCTTTGTCCTTCAGTTTCTTGTCGTGCGTTTCTTTCGCTTGTGTGGCTTTCCTCTTGTAGCACTCATATGCTGCTTCTCTTGTCCACTCAAGCTCCACTAACGTAAGAAGTCGATCCATCCATACCTCTTGATCATCTTGTGCTGATTTGCCATGAAGTCGCATTGTTGGAATGTTTAGCTCAATTGGCTATAAAGCCTCTTGACCATAGACCAAGTGAAATGGTGTGAACTCCGTGGCTTCCCTATATGTGGTTCGATATGCCCACAAGGCACCATCCAAGAAGTCATCCCATAATTTTATCTTGTTTTGCACCATCTTTCTAATGATTCCTGCAATGACACCATTAGCCTTCTCCACCAAACCATTTGACTGTGGGTAGTATGGTGTGCTATGACGATGTATGTAAAGAATGAGGATGCAAGAGAGCTACACAAGACAAGCACAAAGCACACAGAGATGGAAAGCTTCTTCTTCTTCTTCACAGAAAAGAGAGTACAAAATGACTAAGTGCTAAAGCTGAAAAGTAGCACATATGTACATGCGGTCACTAAGTGTGAACTCGCTAGAAGCGTACTAGGCTGGCACTATAAGTGTAGTCCAGCTGTAGAATCACTGGCAGAGATCCTCCGTGTCGGTCACCTAACGCGCCAATGAGTAAATGCAGTAAGCGGCCAAGACCCGTAGTGGATGCCAGCTCAAGGTGTAGAGCTCGACATCTCAACACTCCCCCTCGAGCTCTGCATGTCGCAGAGTCCAAGCATAGTCCGGAAACGTCGAAGCTTCTCAGCTCCGAGGGCCTTGGTAAAGATATCCGCTATCTGCTCCTCTGTGCTGACGTAGACCAAGTCGATGTCGCCCGCCAACACTCGCTCTCGAACGTAGTGGTAATGGACCTCTATGTGTTTGGTCCTGGCATGGAACACTGGGTTCCTAGCCAACTGCATGCTGCTGAGGTTGTCACAATGGATGAAAATCTGCTGGTCCACCTGCACTCCCAAGTCCTCAAGTAATGTGCGTAGCCAAGCTACCTCGCACGCCGCAACTACTGCACCTCTGTACTCGGCCTCTGTGCTCGATAAAGCAACCGTAGGCTGCTTTTTGCTGCTCCAAGTAACAGCAGCACTCCCAAAAGAGAACATGAAGCCACTCGTAGATCTCCTATCAACAATGCTACCTGCCCAATCTGCATCTGTATACCCATACAATGCTAATGGTGCATCTGCTGCATAGAACAATGCGTAGTCAAGAGTACCTTGCACATACCTAAGTGTGCGTCGTACTCCATCCAAATGTGGCTTCCTCGGAAGCTGCATGAACTGACTCTCCAAGCCTACTGTGTAGCTCAAGTCTGGCCTTGTGATAGTCAAGTAGATTAGACTACCGACAATCTTCCTGTACATGTTGACATCCTCAACAACATCACCCTTCTCTGCACTCAGCTTTGCATTCACATCCAAGGGAATAGAAATTGGCTTACAATCAGCCATACCATACTTTGACAACATGTCCAAAGCATACTGTCTCTGTGATAGCCATACACCCTCTGGAGTCCTGATCACCTCAATGCCAAGAAAGTAGCGCAACTCGCCTAAATCTTTCATTTCAAACTCCTGTTTGAGAAGACCCTTCACATGGTCAATCTCCATAGCATTGTCACCAACAATAATAAGGTCATCTACATATATAGTAATGACCACAATCCCCACATCACTCTCACGTACATAGAGTGAATGATCAGCATGAGCTCTCCTAAAACCAATACTGACAAGATACTTGGCAATCCTGTCATACCATGCTCTAGAGCCCTGCTTCAAACCATACAAAGCTTTCAGAAGTCTGCATACATAATCTGGGTAACCTGGATCGACATAACCAGGTGGTTGATCCATATACACTTCCTCTTGCAACTCACCATTCAAGAAGGCATTCTTTACATCCATTTGATGCATAATCCATCCTCTAGATGCAGCCACTGCTATGACAGCTCTCACTGTCGTCATCTTTGCCACTGGAGCAAAGGTCTCCTCATAGTCTATGCCATACGTCTGTGCATAACCCTTTGCGACCAGCCTTGCCTTGTGACGCTCAATGTTACCATCAGCCTTATGCTTGGTTTTATACACCCATTTACAGCCAATAGCTTTCTTGCCACTTGGCAATGGCACCAACTCCCATGTGTCATTTGCTTCCAATGCAGCCATCTCTTCATTCATTGCATCATCCCAATGCACATTTCCCACTGCATCCTCAAAACATGTGGGCTCCACATCCTGTATCACCTTAGCCATGTAGGCTTGGTGATGCGCTAGATACCCATCATAAGTCAATTTTTGAACTGGATTTCTGACTCTATTAGATCTGCGCGGTCGTGGGTCACTCCTTTTCCCTCTAGCATCTTCTTGTACTTTCCTTACACCAGGTGTCCTGACAGCCGGAATTCCAAATTCCTCATCAAGACTTTGTTCAGAACCATCTGAATCCATGTCTACATGTGAAAAACCTGATGATACATCAGCCATAAAGGGAGGTTCATCAACCTTTTCCTTTCCTTTTCGTGATACATTCCCTGTACCTGTTGGTGGAGTAACCTGCGTACGTAGTCTACCATTCCATGGTTTCTCAACAGAGCCACGAGAAGAGGACTCTTGTGGTCCACTCAAAACCTGTGACTGTGGCCTCACATTTTGTACAACCACATCATCTTTTACATCAGCCCCAATAGTGCCATGTGCATTACTGTACCAGCTGCTCATCTCATCAAAGACTACATCTCTGCTCACTCGTAATTCTCATGTAGTAGGATTGTAGCATCTGTACCCCTTTTGTTCAAGGGAATATCCCACAAGAATACATTTCTCTGCTTTAGGATCCAATTTCCTACGCAACTCATCTGGTACATGCACGTAAGCTATGCAGCCAAACACTTTCAAGTGTGCCAAATCAGGCTTTGTACCTGTAAACTTTTCCTCAGGTGTTACATCATGCACCGCAGCTGTAGGTGTCCTGTTCATAATGTACACAATTGTATTTACAGCTTCAGCCCAGAAATGATGAGGCATGTTCTTCTCATTCATCAATGCACGTGCAACCTCTGCAATGTGCCTGTTTTTCCTTTCTGCGACCCCATTCTGCTGTGGAGTATATCTGCATGTAAACTGCCTGTGTATACCATGCATTCGCAGAAAATCTGAAAAATCATTGGAGAAGTACTCTCCCCCTCCATCTGACCTCAATGTCTTGATTTGCATATCTGTCTCCTTCTCAATCATGACTTTGAAGTCTTGAAAGTGACCAAACACTTCACTTTTGTTACGCATGAAGTAGACCCATACTTTCCTTGTATGGTCATCAATGAAAGAGACATAATACCTGCAACCATGTATACTTGCAGTATTGGTTGGACCCCAAACATCTGTGTGCACCACCTCAAGTGGCTTTTTACATACATTGCGCTCATGTGGAAATGAGCCCTTTGACTGTTTTCCAAACTGGCATGCTGCACACACTTTATGCATACCATCCACCTTGAATTTGGGCAAACCTTTTACAATCTGTTTTGATTGCATGCTGCGCAATCTCTGCTCATTGACATGGCCAATGCGTTTGTGCCAAATGTCAACATCAGCCACAACACCTGTGCCCTGTGCAAATAATGCAGCTTTTACCTCAGGCATGTCTACATTCAGCGTAAACATTCTGCCCACACATTTTCCCTCTGTGATCAGCTTACAGCCATTCTGGAAATCTTCTACATAACAGCCATTTGGATTGAAGCGAACCTGCAAACCCTGCTCAACCATTTGTCCAACAGAAACAAGATTCTTTGTAATGTTTGGGACATGAAGTACATCTGCTAAATACTTTGATTTCCCACTCTTCGTATTTAGAGGTATGTCCCCTACATGAGCAATGGGGTGAGCTGTGTCATCTCCTGTCTGCACATAGCCTGACACATCTGGTTTGCGCATATCTCTAAACCACTCTCCACGAGACGTCATGTGATTAGAGGCACCTGAATCCACATACCAAACATCATCTTGGGTGGAATTCTCTACAGTCATTGTATTCATTACATGCTGCATAACAAACATGCGCTCGTTTTTGCTGTCATCTGCATCTCTGCTAGTAGATGCATAGTTGCCCTGTTCTCTCTTTCTACTTGCTTTTCCCTTTGGACAGTCACATGACATGTGACCTCTTTCACCACAAGTCCAACATTCTCTACTATCTGGAGTATGTTGCTGCCTGCTTGATCCTGCACCACGACCTCTTTGACTCCCCCTGCCTTGAGACTGGTTTCCCCTGCCACCTGTATTGTTTTGATTTGATTGACCTTCCAGAAATTGGCCCCTGCAACCCCTTGGGCCTCGACCACGACCTCTACCTCTACCTCTGTTGGAGTTAGAATAGAAGGCCTGTTCAGAATTATTTCTGCCATGAGAAGAAGATGTGTCAAGGTTCTTCTCCTCAAGAATAAGCATAGAAATCAAATCTTGGAACACGGGGATGTCGTCTCTTGTATTCATGGAAGACCTAAAATGTACATACTCATCTCCTAGACCATCCAAGCATGCACGGACAATGTCATCGTCTTCCACTGAGACTTTAATAGATCCAAGAGCCTCAATGATACTCTTGATCTTCAAAGCATAATCATTGATGGAGAGGTTGTTCCTCTTAACCTGATTTAGCTCCGACTTTAGTTGAAGCTTCCTGGCCTTGGTGTTCACCTCGAACACTCTGCCTAAGTTTTTCCATGCAATGGCGGGGGTTTCAGCATCCTGTAGATAGCCCATCATGCCATCTGTAATGCTCATAGAAAGCCAATACATCACTTTGCTCTGGCCTTGTTGCCAGTCCCTCAAAGCTTTCCTTTGTTCTGCTGTAGCATTTGCCTCGGGAATCTCTGGTTTCCTTTTCATTGTCTCCTTCTACATAGTCCCAATAACCTTTTCCTTTTAGGAAATTTGTTATTCTGAACTTCCATGCAGGGTAGTTATTTTTCTCAAGCTTCTCAGTAACAATCTGACTGAAACCGTCAGACATCTTGAAGCACTAAGACAAAATAGCTACAATCTGCAAAAACCTGCAAATCTGTTGAACCTGCTATCGTGGTTCCTGTAACGCTTTCTACACTCAACGAGTGTCCACAATCAAGCGTACATACAACCACTGTACTTGTACAGTAAATCTCTGTATACTGCACTTTGGAGACCTGTTCAGAAACTTGTGCGAAAAACCCCTAAAATTTTTTTCGCGGCGCGAGGCACCTTCGGCATCTGGTCGTGGATTGCGAACGAAGGGATTGTGATGCTCTTGCTCTCTTAGCCTCTCTTGCCTGCACCAGGCTCTGATACCATGTAAAGAATGAGGATGCAAGAGAGCTACACAAGACAAGCACAAAGCACACAGAGATGGAAAGCTTCTTCTTCTTCTTCACAGAAAAGAGAGTACAAAATGACTAAGTGCTAAAGCTGAAAAGTAGCACATATGTACATGCGGTCACTAAGTGTGAACTCGCTAGAAGCGTACTAGGCTGGCACTATAAGTGTAGTCCAGCTGTAGAATCACTGGCAGAGATCCTCCGTGTCGGTCACCTAACGCGCCAGTGAGTAAATGCCGTAAGCGGCCAAGACCCGTAGTGGATGCCAGCTCAAGGTGTAGAGCTCGACATCTCAACAATGTAGAATGTGAAGCTCTTCACAAACTTCTGTGAGCAAGCCCTTCCTAAACCCTGGACCATTATCAGAAACAATCTCCAAAGGTGTGCCAAATTTGCAACAAATGTGATTGTACACAAACTTGCTAACTGTCCTCTCATTCACTCTTGCCACACTTTGAGCTTCCACCCACCTAGTCATATAGTCTACAACCACTAGAATGTAGAGTTTACCATTTTTTGTTCTAGGCAGAGGACCCATAGCATCAATGCCCCACTTTTCAAAGGGTCCATTTGCAAGCACTATTTGCCTCGGGCCATGCACCAACCTTCTATTTCCATTTATCTGACAATTGTGATAGCTTTTACACCAATGTTGAACATCCACATGCAAGCTTGGCCAAACATACCCCGCAAGCAAAATCTTCTTCACAGTTGATTCTTGGGCAAAATGACCACCACATGCCTCTTCATGCAAACCTTTTAGAATGGCTGGAATTTCCTTGATAGTTGGTACTATTCTACACACTTGATCCTTCCCTCTTTGATAGAGGGAGTCTTCTAGGAAGAGATAGAAACTTGCCTTCTTCATGAGTCTCCTCTTCTGAGCCTTCGTGAAGTCTTGTGGAAACTCACCCTCCAAAATGTAGCCAATAATGGGAGCCAATGACTCCAATCCCTGGTATCTCGATTGCTTGACAGCTGCTGCCACCATGATGACCTGCACTTCTCTCTCAACACATGTAACTGCTTGTTGTGCAAGTAAATCGGCATCTTCATTTTGTTTCCTCGGAATATGATATAGTTGCACTTCTTAAAACTGATTAAACATCTTACGAATGGCATGAGCTTTTTTCCTTAATCTTTCATTCTTGCATGCCCAAATTCCTAAAATCTGTTTAACAATGAGAAGTGCATCTCCCTTTACCATGAGACGTTTTATCCCTTGGCCAATACACATCGTCAAACCATGAAGTAGTGTGTCGTATTCTGCTTCATTGTTTCTAGTTGAATGTGGTAGATTGACCTTCTCTTTCATGACCACCTCTCCACTTGGGTTCAGCAACACTAGCCCTCCCCCTGCTTTCCCTGTGGCTCGTCGAAAAGCTCCATCAAAGAACAAGGTAAAAGCATTGGGAATACTTTTTGGTGGTGGCAATGGTAGGGTCTTTACTTCAGGCACCTTAATCTCCTTTTCATGCACCCTATAAGTGATAATCCCTGCCAATTGTGCACGCACACTATCTTCTACCTTGAAAGAGTATTGAAACTCTTGCAACTCCATAATCCACTTTGAGATCCTAGTACTAAGATTCATTTGAGATGACACCCAAGGGAACAAATTCTCTGCGGTGAGGATTACAAAAGGTTTTGGGAGCAAGAAGGATCTAAAATTCCTTATCGCAAACATGAGAGAAAGCATCATAAGTTCTGCTTCTGTGTAGTCTCTCTCCAAAGCATTCATGACCCTACTAGCAAAGTAGATGGGTCGCATCCTGGTACTGTGGGGATCTTGTTGTAGCAACACAGCACCAATTGTTTCCCTTCCAACACTAGAGCTAACAAAGAATGTGTACTCCCAACAAGGAGGCATGAGTGTTGGTAGCTCTGACAAAATGACTTTAATGTTACAAAAATACTCTTCAAGCTCATCAGACCATGCAAATTCTACTTGTTGTGTCAACTTTTGCAAAGGATGAAGCAACTCCGAAGCTAAGTGAATAAAGCGTGACATATACTTCACTTTTTGAATGAATGATATGACCTCTTTGAGATTCTTGGGTTAGGGGAGCTCAATAAGAGCCTTTGCCTTTGAAGGATCCACCTCAATGCCCTTATAGGAAACCTTGTGACCAAGCAAGATCACTTCATCCTCAGCTATGTGACACTTGTCGGGGTTGAGTTAACCTCCCATGTCATAGAGCTTCTTTAAACCTTCTTCTACCCTTTGTAGATGCAATGATTTTGAGCTATAAATGCAAAAATAATCAATAAAAACCCTAATGGACTTTCCAAAGAATGCATGAAACACCATGTTCATGAAGCGTTGGAAAGTTGCAGGAGCATTTGTCAGGCCAAATGGCATGACTCTAAAAGCATAACAACCCCAAGGAGTGATAAAGGTTGTTTTCAATTGATCCTCCAATGCGATACCTATTTGAAAGTAACCCGAGTAGCCATCACACACAGTGTACTTCTCATGACCAGCTACTTCATTTAGTATCTCATCCTGAAATGGGAGGGGAAAGTGATCTCTTTTAGTTGCCTCATTAAGTGGACGATAATCCACACACACCCTCCACTTGCCGTTTTTCTTAGGAGTGACAACAACGGGAGAGACCCACTCTGAATTCTCCACTGGATAAATGAAACCTGCTGCTAGAAGCTTTCTTACCTCCTTGAGTAGAGCCTGCTCCTTAATGACTCCTAGCCTTCGTAGCTTTTGAGCCTTAGGTGTGGCCTCTGGCTTCAACTCAATCTTGTGTTGAACAACATCTACTCCACGCACATCGGTGTAGTCTTTAGCAAAAAGCCTCGGAAATTTCCTTAGCACACATTTGAACTCCTCTCTTTCATCCTTTGTAAGTGTTGTAGACAACATACCTTCTAACATTCCTTCATCTTCCACCTTTTGGTTCTCTTGGGGACCTACCTCTTCCAAACCTTGAGAAGAGGTCTCCTGGTTGTTTGGATTAAACCTTACCCCCATGACTTCAATGGAGGACTCCTCTTCACTAATTCTGCTGCTACTTTCTTCTTTTGAATTGTTTTCAGTCCAATCTTCTTCCGTCTCACTTCGAGATGATTCTTCATGGAGCTCCTCTTGGCATTGCTCCTTCAAGTCAAAGACAACCTTCTTGTGATTGTCATTCCTGCAAACTAGCTTTCCACTCTCCCAATCCTGCAAAGCTCGCATTTTCATTAGCCATGGTCTTCCTAGGATAAATGGGTAACCATTTCCCTTGGTAGACATGACATAGAAATCCACTGCCTTCTTAATGCCAAAGGCCTCCACAAAAACATTTTTACAAGTGCCTACGCACCTAGCCTTGCTATTGTTTGCCATTTTCACTTTGATTTCAGGTGTCTCATGGATGTGCATGCCTAGTCTTTGCATGAGCCCTTCTGTCATGATGCAAATTTGTGCACCCCCATCCACTAGACCTTTCCTAACCAATCTTCCTTTTATGTAACAATCTAACACAGGTGTAATATCCTCGTTCATTTCAGCATGTGCAACTTTTACAACAGGAAAACTCTCTTTTACCTTTCTCCTAGTGCTAACTGCCTTTGTTAAATCCCTCCTAACTTGTGGGCATAATGCAAGAAACTGAGGCCATGAGATATCAGGACCCTTACCTCGCATGTCTTCCAACAGGTTGTATGGAGCCATACCATGTCCAAGAGGGAAGTGTTGGAGATTGATACGACGTCGAGTCCTCTTAGCTTCCTTGGTCTCCTTTGCCTTCTTGCCTTGTCCATGGTCACTCTGTGATGGGACACCCTCTTTCTCTTTACCTTTTCCTCGGCCACGCTTAATGCCATTTGCTTCCATGTCAACCTCATTTGAGTTTGTCACCTCTACCCCATGCACATTTGGATCTGGCAAAGGTGGAACTCCTACTCCTTGTGGAGGTGGTCTTGGTCCATTTGGCCTTTGTAGAAGCCTTGGTTGCTGACCAGCTCCTTCTCCTGCATTCATCACTGGGTAATTCAAGTTAGGTCTCCCTGGCTCCCCACGGGGCAAAGGACAATTGTACATCCCATGTCCAGACTCTCCGCAATTCCAACATTGCAAGACTCTCCTAGGTCGTGGGTCTCGCTCTTCAGACTTCTTTGCTTGTCCCTTTGGACCTACGGCTTGTGCAAGGTGAATTGACAGGCTGCTTAAGGATTCATTTAACTTCTCAATCACTTCAACCGTTACCTCAGGAAGCTCCCTAGATGTTGATGCTTGTGACTTACCTTTGGGTCTAAGACCTTCTATTGGAACCTCTCCCCTTAAGCACTTGAGTTTCCTATACTTCTCACCAGCCCTAGTTTCAGCTGCATCAAAGGTAGCAGGTGCACCCGCCTCAACTTTTACCTTAAGGTCAGGAAAGAGTCTGGCTATGAACCTCTCCTTCTTTAGAAATTCTGCACCATCACCAGGGTTAGCAACATTTCGTATCCATAGAGCCCAAAGACGTAGAAACTCTTGCTTGTACAAGTAGTAGTCATCTAAGTCTTTTTGCTTATGAGAAACAATGTCTTGCCATAATTTTTGAGTGTTTTGGGGATCAAAGAAGTATTTCTTGAAATGATTCAAAACTTCTGTGTAATTCCCCTTAACTTCCTCAGACAAAGAGTCAAACCAAGTGCTAGCATCTTTCCTAAGGACCACCTCAAACATTTCTACACTTTCTTGATCAGTTATTATTCTCTTGATACGGCAAGACATCTTGAAATTCACTAAAAATAATTCTGCATCCTCTCCAGGCTCTCCAAAGAAAAGAGGATACCCAGACATTTAGCGTTGGCTTTCCATTGAATTGATTTCAAAGTGACACCCGTTTTTGTTTTTCTTTTTTAAAAAGATTTACACAATAATGTTTTCTAGCCTGCGATCTATTCTACAACAAAATAAAGATATTCACATCAAACGACCTATGATAATCAATAAGAGGTAGGATGACAGGGTTTGGTGATGCGAGAATTTCTCCTACTCTTTGGGCACCAAACATGAACACCATACATTGTTGAAAAGGAATTTTCCTACTAATTGCAATGTTTATTCTAATGTGTGGAGTGAAATGGAAGGGGAAAACCTCTATTCCTGAGCCATTATCCATGGTCTATGCATGACCTAATGCTTAAAACAAAACAAAAATATAGACGTCCAAACTAAGGTCGTACCTAATGAGAGGCAAAATAAAAGGATTTACTGAAGCGTTTATCTCGGCCAACCTAAGAGGACCTAAAATTCTACGAATGACACGTTGCAATTGCAACTTAGTACTAACAATTATGTGTACCTTTTGCCTTGCAATGGGAATAAAGGAATCATATAAATTTTCGTGATTCATGCAAACTACTTGACTATGCTAAAGGTTGATTCTACACAAAAATACACAAGCCGTTCCTCCGTGGGGGCACCAATTTGAGGCGGTCCGGGGTGGGCAACAAGAAGAGCAACCTCTAGACACCCTTCAAGGCTCCCGTGCTGCTCAATGGGGCTGGGGCACAACACAACACAAACCAAAACAACAAACCCACAGCCAAATCCCAACTACACAAGGGGCACCACCTAGTTTAAGAGCGAACTAGGACGCAAAAGAGGAGAATCGTTAGAGCAACCCACAAACAAGCAAGGAATTTACACTAACCCTAACACCAATGGAACACTCTCACACACTAAAAAACGAGAGAGAGAGAGAGAGAGAGAGAGAGAGAGAGAGAGAGAGAGAGAGAGAGAGAGAGAGAGAGAGAGAGAGAGAGAGATAGTGCTCGGGCTGCTTTGGAACATATCGGCAATGATCAATCAAACACAACTATATATTTAAGAAAGAGAGAGAAAGGGGGAGGGGGTGCTTGTTGCATTAATACCTTCTTACAAATCTGTCATGACAAATCAAAGTGAGATTAGTATTTGTTCAACATAGCTTGCATAAATTTCACCACAACACATCACAAGAAAAGCCACCCCAATCACTATCTTAAGGCCAGGGGAGTCCTCTCCACCCTGTCGCCCTCTTACAGTATGTGGGATTTATGGCTAGATCGATGACAACACCAGAGACAAACTATCAAGAACTTAACAAAAAACACCAAGACACTTACGCATCATTGTTGTCCATTACTTCACGTTGGAAGGGAGACAAAGTATCCAAGCTTAGTCCAAATCCACCCTCCTTGATTCAGCAAATGTTGGGTTTACACTAGTAGGAGAAATGATAGATTTCCTACTCTCAATTGAATGATCACTCTCTCTCTTACAATGGCATAGAGTTCCTTGCTAATCCCCTATTACAACACATGCACATGCATAAGACAATGAGCTTCTACTCAAGAGCTCCTTCTAGAGAGGTTGAGCTTGGCTTCTCAAGCTATAGCATAGTGCTCTTGCTTATGGCTCCCCCTGTTTGTGCTAGCTACACCCTCCTTTTATAGCAATTTTGAAGGCTAGGGTTACTCCTCTAACCATGGTTGGGTTAGATTTTCAGCAATTTATCTAATTTCTTTTGCTTGGAATTTTCAAGAAGTTGGTGAGGAAAGAGAGAGGAGAGAAATGGAGGTGATAGGACTTTTCATAGTGGGTTAGTGTTAGTAGAGTTAGTATTAATTTACAAATGGAATTGGATATTTACAATGGGAGTATCCATGTAGGATACAAATAAGGAAGAAAAACTCTTAAGAGGTAAGAAAAGGTGGATTTCTTACAAGGTTGATGCTCCAAGTGTCTTGAGTAGGGCCAATTTTGACACTTGTTGACGGTCCACTAGCTTTGACGGTACATTTTTTCTCCACTCTTGACCTTCCTTGAGAGACAAGGTAATTGAAGCTGAGTAATCAACCGCCATGATGCTGTCTTTTAAGAGAAGAGGCTGAATTTTGTGGTTTTTTTGAAAGATATGGGTAATTTGGAGGAGGAAAAATGAGACTAGGTGGTCAATTTTGGAATGGAATTGTGTGTGGGAGGTATGAGTTCACTATGGTTTCTCTTATTCTTCAAGGTTGAGGAGAAGGTGAGTAGGGTGCAGAGAGGAGGGGTGAGAGTGGTGGGGATGATGAGTGGAGAAGTGTGTGTGAAAGAGGAAAATGATAAAGTGGAAGAGAGAGTGTGGCTGCATAACATGGGAAAATTGGGGTCCACTAATAAAATCATAGCTCACAGCTCGTAGCTCAAAAAAATATGAAAACATTTGAGGCAAAAGTTCAGCTCACGAGCTACAACTTTTGTTTGTATCACCTTTTCAATTCGGAGAGCAAGTGAACTTTAAAAATTCAGCAAAACCGATCGTTTTTTTCCACTGCACAAGGTCCTTGTGGGGTCCTTCTTTGGATGATTCTTTTGAATACCTCCAAGAGTGAGCTCTCCATAGTGCATGTATGCATGCCACCTACCCTTGACCTTATTTGGTAGGTCTATAATTGAAGATATTATTGAGATCATGATATAAGTGAATAGTACAACTAAGAAAATCAAATATTGAGGGATCTAAAAAATATGTACATGTCAAATATAATAATATAAGTGGAAAAAATATAAAGGGGTCAAAAGAAATCTCTCTCATTATGAGGCTACCATAAAAAGATAAATATTTTTGGTGTTCTATTTTTTTAGAAAAAAAAACAAAATAGATGTAGGAAGGGAAAAATCACAATAGTGAAAAAATATACACATAAATAAAACTAGTTTTTTTGGATTTTTGTTGGGGTGGAGTTACACCAAATATAAGAGAAGCTTACATGAAAATATTTCTATATGCAATAAAGAGTATGAAAAATGGTAAGAAAAATTATGGTAATGGTGAGGCAATGTACAGAGCATAAATAACACACACTTAGGTAGAAATATTTAAATAAATACCAAAATAATTATGAAAAAATCTTTTATTTAGGCTCTATATACAAAGAAATATTTACATACTCATGGGCCATAATATACTTATATTTTTTTTATTTTTTATTTTTTTTATTTTTTTGGCTCAGCTAGCCCAATGACTAGCTAATTGAGGGTTTTTTATTTCAGTAAGGAGATATAGGAAAAGTCCCTTAACTCACACGCACCTATATACAGTGAAAGGGTGAGGGTAACCACAGTGTTTGAGTGATTTGATAGGGTGAGGTAGCTAGCTATGGCCACTATGGAAAGCCAAAAAACGGCTATCAATAGTTCCCTTGTGCAAACTATTCTTGATGCCTTACCAGATTTTTACCAGACTTTTGCTAGTACTTGGAGACTTATGACCCAAGGAAATCCTGAAGTTGTCAAGTTTGATGCATTATGCACATTGCTCTTGCTAGAGTCACTTTCCAAAAAAAAAAGGACTAGGAAGCGTGCAATTGAACAAGCTTTTATTGCTTGTCAAAGAAAGGGTGGTAACAGCAATGCAGCCACTTCTTATGGTTCTGCTACAAGTGGCAAAACTTCTGTTCCTAATGCTTCTGCTGGCAGCAATTCGTCTGGAAATTTTGGTGATTAGGGCAAAAAGAAGATGCATTGCCATTATTGTAAAGCTAATGATCACTTGATCAAACAGTGTCCTAAGTTGAAGGCCAAAGAGTCTAAGAAGAAAGAGGGTTGTTCCACTGCAAATGCTGGTTCCACTACAAATGCAGCCATTGTTGAGTCTTCTGTGAAAGGAGATTGTGTTGCTGATGTTGATGAAAAATGGGCTTTTAGCGTAGGGTGTTGAGATGTCGATCTCTACATCTTGAGCTGGCATACACTACGGGTCTTGGCCGCTTACGGCATTTACTCACTGACGCGTTAGGTGATCGACACGGAGGATCTCTGCCAGTGATTCTACAGCTGGACTACACTTATAGTGCCAGCCTAGTACGCTTCTAGCGCGTTCACACTTAGTGACCGCATGTACATATGTGCTACTTTTCAGCTTTAGCACTTAGTCATTTTGTACTCTCTTTTCTGTGAGGAGAAGAAGAAGAACCTTTACATCTCTGTGTGGTGTGTGCTTGTCTTGTGTGTAGCTCTCTTGCATCCTCCTTCTTTCCATGGTATCAGAGCCTGGTGCAGGCAAGAGAGGCTAAGAGAGCAAGAGCATCACAATCCCTTCGTTCGCAATCCATGACCAGATGCCAAAAGTGTTGTTCAAAGAGGTTTATTGTACAAGTACAGTGGTTGTATGTACGGTTGATTGTGGACACTCGTTGAGTGTAGAAAGCGTTAGAGGTACCACGATAGCAGGTTCAGTAGATTTGGAGGTTTTTGCAGATTGCAGCTATTTTGTCTTAGTGCTTCAAGATGTCTGACGGTTTCAGTCAAATTGTTACTGAGAAGCTTGAGAAAAATAACTACCCTGCATGGAAGTTCAAAATAACTAATTTCCTAAAAGGAAAAGGTTATTGTGACTATGTAGAAGGAGACAATGAAAAGGAACCAGAGATTCCGGAGGCAAATGCTACAACAGAACAAAGAAAATCTTTGAGGAACTGGCAACAAGGCTAGAGCAAAGTGATGTATTGGCTTTCTATGAGCATCACAGATGGCATGATGGGCTATCTACTACAGGATGCTGAAACCCCCGCCATTGGATGGAAAAACTTAGACAGAGTGTTCGAGGTGAACACCAAGGCCAGGATATTTCAACTAAAGTCGGAGCTAAATCAGGTTAAGAGAAACAACCTCTCCATCAATGATTATGCCTTGAAGATCAAGAGTATCATTGAAGCTCTTGGATCTATTCAAGACTCAGTGGAAGACGATGACATTGTCCGTGCTTGCTTGGATAGTCTAGGAGATGAGTATGTACATTTTAGGTCTTCCATGAATACAAGAGACGACATCCCCGTGTTCCAAGATTTGATTTCTATGTTTATTCTTGAGGAGACGAACCTTGACACATCTTCTTCTCATGGCAGAAATAATTTTGAACAGGCCTTCTATTCTAACTCCAACATAGGTAGAGGTAGAGGTCGTGGTCGAGGCCCAAGTGGTTGTAGGGTCCAATTTCGAGAAGGTCAATCAAATCAAAACAATAGAGGTGGTAGGGGAAACCAGTCTCAAGGCAGGGGGAGTCAAAGAGGTCGTGGTGCAGGATCAAGCAGGCAGCAACATACTGCAGATAGCAAAGAATGTTGGACTTGTGGTGAAAGAGGTCACATGTCACGTGACTGTCCAAAGGGAAAAGCAAGTGGAAAGAGAGAACAGGGCAACTATGCATCTACTAGCAGAGATGTAGATGACAGCAAAAACGAGCGCATGTTTGTTATGTGCAGCATGTAATGAATACAATGACTGTAGAGAATTCCACCCAAGATGATGTTTGGTATGTGGATTCAGGTGCCTCTAATCACATGACGTCTCGTGGAGAGTGGTTTAGAGATATGCACAAACCAGATGTGTCAGGCTATGTGCAGATAGGAGATGACACAGCTCACCCCATTGCTCATGTAGGGAACGTACCTCTAAATACGAAGAGTGGGAAATAAAAGTAATTAGCAGATGTACTTCATGTCCCAAACATCACAAAGAATCTTGTTTTTGTTGGACAAATGGTTGAGCAGGGTTTGCAGGTTCGCTTGAATCCTAATGGTTGTTATGTAGAAGATTTCCAGAATGGTTGTAAGCTGATCACAGAGGGCAAATGTGTGGGCAGAATATTTATGTTGAATGTAGACATGCATGAGGTAAAAGCTGCATTATTTGCACAGGGCACAGGTGTTGTGGCTGACGTTGACATTTGGCACAAACGCATTGGCCATGTCAATGAACAGAGATTGCGCAGCATGCAATCAAAATAGATTGTAAAAGGTTTGCCCAAATTCAAGGTGGATGGTATGCATAAAGTGTGTGCAGCATGCCAGCTTGGAAAACAATCAAAGGGCTCATTTCCACATGAGCGAAATGTATGTAAAAAGCCACTTGAGGTGGTGCACACAGATGTTTGGCAACTGATACTGCAAGTATACATGGTTGCAGGTAATATGTCTCTTTCGTTGATGACCATATAAGGAAAAGTATGGGTCTACTTCATGCGTAACAAAAGTGAAGTGTTTGGTCACTTTCAGGACTTCAAAGTCATGATTGAGAAGGAGACAGATATGCAAATCAAGACATTGAGGTCAGATGGAGGGGGAGAGTACTTCTCCAATGATTTTTTAGATTTTTTGCGAATGCATGGTATACGCAGGCAATTTACATGCAGATATACTCCACAGTAGAATGGGGTCGCAGAAAGGAAAAACAAGCACATTGCACAGGTTGCACATGCATTGATGAATGAGAAGAACATGCCTCATCATTTCTGGGCTGAAGTTGTAAATACAGTTGTGTACATTATGAACAGGACACCTACAACTGCTGTGCATGATGTAACGCCTGAGGAAAAGTTTACAGGTACAAAGCCTGATTTGGCACACTTGAAAGTGTTTGGCTGCATAGCTTACGTGCATGTACCAGATGAGTTGCGTAGGAAATTGGATCCTAAAGCAGAGAAATGTATTCTTGTGTGATATTCCCTTGAACAAAAGGGGTACAGGTGCTACAATCCTACTACACGAGAATTACGAGTGAGCAGAGATGTAGTCTTTGATGAGATGAGCAGCTGGTATAGTAATGCACATGGCACTATTGGGGCTGATGTAAAAGATGATGTGGTTGTACAAAATGTGAGGCCACAGTCACAGGTTTTGAGTGTACCACAAGAGTCGTCTTCTCGTGGCTCTATTGAGAAGCCATGGAATGGTAGACTACGTACGCAAGTTACTCCACCAACAGGTACATGGAATGTATCACGAAAAGGAAAGGAAAAGGTAAATGAACCTATGGCTGATGCATCATCAGGCTTTTCACATATAGACATGGATTCAGATGGTTCTGAACAAAGTCTTGATGAGGAATTTGGAATTCTGGCTGTCAGGACACCTGGTGTAAGGAAAGTACAAGAAGATGCTAGAGGGCAAAGGAGTGACCCAGGACCGCGCAGATCTAACAGAGTCAGAAATCCAGTTCAGAAATTGACTTATGATGGGTATCTAGCGCATCACCAATCCTACATGGCTAAGGTGATATAGGATGTGGAGCCCCCATGTTTTGAGGATGCAATTGGAAATGTGCATTGGGATGATGCAATGAATGAAGAGATGGCTGCATTGGAAGCAAACGACACATGGGAGTTGGTGCCATTGCCAAGTGGCAAGAAAGCTATTGGCTATAAATGGGTGTATAAAACTAAGCATAAGGCTGATGGTAACATTGAGCGTCACAAGGCAAGGCTGGTCGCAAAGGGTTATGCACAGACGTATGGCATAGACTATGAGGAGACCTTTGCTCCAGTGGCAAAGATGACGACTGTGAGAGCTGTCATAGCAGTGGCTGCATCTAGAGGATGGATTATGCATCAGATGGATGTAAAGAATGCCTTCTTGAATGGTGAGTTGCAAGAGGATGTGTATATGGATCAGCCACCTGGCTATGTCGATCCAGGTTACCCAGAGTATGTATGCAGGCTTCTCAAAGCTTTGTATGGTTTGAAGCAGGGCTCTAGAGCATGGTATGACAGGATTGCCAAGTATCTTGTCAGTATTGGTTTTAGGAGAGCTCATGCTGATCATTCACTCTATGTATGTGAGAGTGATGTGGGGATTGTGGTCATTACCATATGTGTAGATGACCTTATTATTGTGGGTGACAATGCTATGGAGATTGACCATGTGAAGGGTCTTCTCAAACAGGAGTTTGAAATGAAAGATTTGGGCAAGCTGCGCTACTTTCTTGGCATTGAGGTGATCAAGACTACAGAGGGTGTATGGCTGTCATAGAGACAGTATGCTTTGGACATGTTGTCAAAGTATGGTATGGTTGATTGTAAGCCAATTTCTATTCCCTTGGATATGAATGCAAAGCTGAGTGGAGAGAAGGGTGATGTTGTTGAGGATGTCAAGATGTACAGGAAGATTTTGGGTAGTCTAATCTACTTGACTATCACGAGGCCAGACTTGAGCTACACAGTAGGCTTGGAGAGTCAGTTCATGCAGCTTCCGAGGAAGCCACTTTTGGATGGAGTACGATGCACACGTCGGTATGTGCAAGGGACTCTTGACTATTCATTGTTTCATGCAACAGATGCCCCATTAGCATTGTATGGGTATACAAATGCAGATTGGGCAAGTAGCATTGTTGATAGGAGATCTACGAGTGGCTTCATGTTCTCTTTTGGGAGTGTTGCTGTTACTTGGAGCAGCAAAAAGCAGCCTACGGTTGCTTTACCAAGCACAGAGGCCGAGTACAGAGGTGCAGCAGTTGCGGCGTGCGAGGTAGCTTGGCTATGCACATTACTTGAGGACTTTGGATTGCAGGTAAACCAACAGATTTTCATCCATTTTGACAACCTCAACAACATGCATTTGGCTGGGAACCCAGTGTTCCATGCCAGGACCAAGCACATAGAGGTCCATTACCACTACATTCGAGAGCGAGTGTTGGCGGGCGACATCGACTTGGTCTACGTCAGCACAGAGGAGCAGATAGCGGATATCTTTACCAAGGCCCTCGGAGCTAAGAAGCTTCGATGTTTCCGGACTATCCTTGGACTGTGCGACATGCAGAGCTTGAGGGGGAGTGTTGAGATGTAGAGCTCTACATCTTGAGCTGGCATCCACTACGGGTCTTTTTCTCTGCCAGTGATTCTACAGCTGGACTACACTTATAGTGCCAGCCTAGTACGCTTCTAGCGCGTTCACACTTAGTGACCGCATGTACATATGTGCTACTTTTCAGCTTTAGCACTTAGTCATTTTGTACTCTCTTTTCTGTGAGGAGAAGAAGAAGAAGCTTTCCATCTCTTTGTGGTGTGTGCTTGTCTTGTGTAGCTCTCTTGCATCCTCTTTCTTTACATAGGGTGCACTTACAATCCTGTTGTCCATGGTGCATGCTTGTCAGTTGCTGCAAATTCACATGTGTGGTATTTCGATACTGGTGTTACAAAGCACATTAGCTCAAATCGTGAATTGTTCACCTCTCTCTCGTTTGTCCCTCATCGTGAATTGTTCACCTCTCTCTCGTTTGTCCCTCATGGCAATTCAATCACTTGGTCAACAATGCCTCTTATCTGGTTCAAGGAGTTGGAAAGATTGTGCTTTACTGTTGCAAATGGCAGTTCTTTCACACTTGTTGATGCACTTTATGTACCTGGGATCAAGAAGAATCTTTGTCTGTATCTGCACTTGCTAGACTTGGACTTGTAGTCAAATTTGTGGATGACAGATGTACAGTTCATGATCTCAATTTTGGTGATGGAATTGTTGCATCTGACCTTTTGTGTCGTGGGCTGTATAAGCTCACTTTGTATGACAAGTGTGGACAAAACTTTGCAAATGCAGTTGCAGATTCAAGGGCTATTTTACTAGATGCAAAACTTTGGCATGCACGTTTTGGGCATCTGAATTTTGCCAGTTTGCTGCGTTTACAAAAATTTGATATGGTTGCTTCTTTTGCCGCCTCTTGAAGCACCTGTCAAACATGTTTGTGAAGGTTGTAATCTGGGTCAAATGCAGCGTTCTAAGTTTCCAAAGAATGGTTCAGTTAGGGCCACATGCAGGTTGCAGCTTGTGCACAGTGATGTTTGTGGGCCCATGCAAACTCCGTCCTTGGGAAATTACCTGTACTTCGTGACTTTCATTGATGATTACTCCAGGCATGCATGGGTATTTCTGCTTAAAGCGAAGTCCGAAGTTTTTATGTGCTTCAAACAATTTCTGGCTATGGCTGAAAATGTATCGAAATGTACTATGGGCCCCTCCGTTTCGATCGAGGGGGGGGAGTATATGTCTCATGAATTTAATGCATTTCTGGCTAGTCGTGGGATAAAACACCAATGTACATTGCCATATACGCCTCAGCAAAATGGTGTTGCTGAGAGGAAAACGGGTCTCTTATGGAAATGGCAAGATATATGGTCAAGAGTCAAGCTTTACCACGTTCGTTTTGGCTCGAGGCTGTCATGTGTGCCACTTATGTACTCAACAGGTGTCCTAGGAAAGTGTTGCAATCTATGACTCCATATGAAGCATGGCATGATAGAAAGCCATCTATTGAGCACATGCATGTTTTTGGCTATTTGGCTTATGGTTTAGCGCCATAAGTGCAGCACAGAAAATTGGAGGATAAGGCTGTCAAATGTATTTTTGTTGGTTATAGTGCTGAAAGCAAAGGTTACAGGTTGTATCATCCGCAAACAAAGCGTATTTTGGTTTCACGGGATGTAGTGTTTGTGGAAGATTCTGTTCAACCCTTGCTATCATGTAGTAGAGACAGTAATGTAAGCTTGCAACACATTTATGAAACTTTGTTGCCTCTTTTCAGTGGTGGAAGTTCGAATGTAAGTTCCAATGAGGCAAATGTACAGCCTATGGGGGTTTTCAAAAATGTTACAGATCAGCCTATTACTGATGCTGATGTACATGATGTACTTGATGAGGAAAGGGTTGAAAATGAGCAGGCTAGAGGTATGCCAAAATGGGTGGTGCATATATTGCGTGATAGTAAATTGGATGCACCTTTGTCTAGTCATACCCGTTCAGGCTCTTGCCATGCATCTTATGCATCAGATTGTTATGCTTTGGTTGTGTCTAGCTTACATGATGTTGAGGAACCTCTCTCTTTTGATGAAGCACATAATTCAAAAAATTGGATGGCTGCCATGCAATCATAATATGATGCACTTATAGAAATTGACACATGGACTTTATGTGATTTTCCTCCTAGCAAAAAGGCCATTGGTACAAAGTGGGTTTACAAGTTAAAACACAAGACGGATGGTGAGATCGATCGCCATAAGGCTCGACTTGTTGCAAAGGGTTATGCACAACAAAAAGGCATAGATTATGAAGATACTTTTGCTCCCACTTTCCGTATGACTAGTGTGCGTTTTCTATGTGCATTGGCAGCTCATTTTGGTTGGGATGTACATCAATCAGACATTGTTACTTCTTGCTTGATTGGTGACATATTTTAGGAAGTTTATGTAGCGCAACCTCGCGGTTTTGTCAAGAAAGGACAAGAGGACAAAGTGTGAAAATGTAACAAGGCTTTGTATGGGTTGAAGCAATCTCCCCGTGCTTGGTGTGAGAAAGCTGACACTCATTTGGTCAAACAAGGCTTTCATAACAGTCCAACAAAAATCACATTGTATGTAAAGCATGAGGGTGATGTATTTCTCATTGTGGTTCTTTATGTAGATGATTTGATGATCATTGGACCAAATGAGAGACATACTGCTAAATTTAAGGCTGATCTGAATGCTACTTTCAAGATGAAAGATTTGGGGCTATTGCATCATTACTTGGGTATACAGTTTAAGCAGTGTGATGGTGGTATTGGCTTGTGTCAAAAAAGTTACATAGAGACATTGCTATGTAGGTTTAGACTTGAGGATTGCAAACCTATTGCCACTCCCATGGAAACAGGTTTGAAGTTGAGTCTACATGATGCTGGCGATCTTGCTGATGTCACTCTTTACAAAACTCTTGTTGGCTACCTCATTTATGCTTGCTTGACGAGACCAGATATTTAGTTTGCAGTCTCACAGGTCAGCAGATTTATGCATAGACCAGGGTCTAAGCATTGGCAGGCTTTCAAGAGGATTTTACTCTACCTTAGTGGCACTTTACATCTTGGCTTGTTTTATCCCAAGGGGGGATCATTGCCACCAAAATTACATGCTTTTTCGGACTCATATTGGCCTGGTTGTTTTGACACGCAAGTGTCCACAAGTGGTTTTTGTTTCATGCTCAGCAGTTCATGTATATCATGGTTGCGCAAGAAGCAACCTACTGTGGCCACTTTGAGTTGTGAGGCTGAGTACAGGGCAGTCTTCACAGCTACGGTTGAGTGTGTATGGCTTAGATGCCTTATGGTTGATTTGGGTGTTGGGCAAGAAACTGCCAACACTATCTGCACTGACCATTAGAGCACATTGGTAGTTGCAAGGAACCCAGTTTTTCATGCTCGCACAAAGCACATTTAGGTGCATTACCACTATGTCAGGGAGAGGCTCTCAACAGGAGAGATCAGCTTGGCTTATGTGCCAACACAGGACAACCTTGCAGACCTTTTCACAAAGGCATTGTCTCATGAGAAGCTCGAAGCTTTCCACAAAGCGTTGGGCTTACTCCCCTTTGTGGAATGATCATGTCCTTGGGGCATGGCACTTCCCTTTACTCATGTGCCAGCTCTCATTCACCGCATCACTCTAGGAGGGATTTGTTACCATATAAATGTGGTAGTGTTGTGTGTGAACACTCTAGGATCACCGGGTTATTTTCTCCTTATTTAGGAGGTGACGGACGCAAAGCGGACCCCGAACCCCGACGGCCTCTAAAACGACGGGCGCCGAATGGAGCGCCTCGAGCCTGCCAATGGTAAAGTGAACAGGGGTACCACCTAGCTTTGAGAGGCTAGGACGCAAACCACAATGATATGAACACCGCAAACATACACACCGAGAAAGAGAGAGAGAGAGAGAGAGAGAGAGAGAGAGAGAGAGAGAGAGAGAGAGAGAGAGAGAGAGAGAGAGAGAAAGAGGAAAAAATAGAGAGAGAGAGAGAAGTTTGCAAATGATGAAAACCCTCGAGGGTGTGAGGGTGAATTATTTCTGCAACATTTAAAAAAGTGGTGATGGGGGCTTTTCACACGCCAAACTCCCATACCCCTCTTCTCTCGTCCCCACCCCATGAAAACCCCCTCTTATGGAGGGAGTGATAAAAGGCATTGGAAAAAGTAAGAAAAAATAAAGTATGATTATGTAAATATATAAGAAAGGTAAAATAGGCCACCTCATGCCTGCGGGGTAGCCCATCCCCACCTTGCCTCCTTTTTCTTCACTGTTGCCCCGCCGGGTGTCCCTTTTCCTCTCCTCCACTCAAAAGGTCAACCCCCTCTCTCTTCCCCTTGTCCTTTCTCCTTTCTCTCTCCCCTCAAGCTACCCCACCTCTCACCAATAATGCATTATAACTCACCAATAATGCACCCTAACTCACATGCAACTTACCCTATCTTCCAAAATAGTATACCCCACCCCCTCTTTCTCTCTCCTATCATATCCCATGACCCAAATACCCCCCTCTCTCTCTAAAGGGCGCCATGTCTCTTGTCTTGTAGCTAAATAACCTCCCCCACACTCACACACACTCAGTTTCACTGAAAAAGGTGCCCACAGACCCATCCCCACCCGGTGGTTACCTGATTTTTCTTGTGTTCACACACATCTGCACACAGATTCACCTCTGAACACACTCCCCTCTCTCCCCTCTTGTAATTACTTTATTCTCCATGTCACCTCTCACTTTTTTTCATCAACCCATCTCTTTCTCTTAGTCTCTCTCTCATGAGACTGCTGTTCTAGCACATATACACACAACCAGACAAGTGGGGCCCACAGTCACATGGCCTATGTAGATAATGATTTCTTCATTTCTAAATTCTAGAATTTCTCCCCCCTCCTCCCCTATATAAAGAGGGGTCACCATCACACTAAGGACACACAACATCACCAAAGAACACACTATGCACTGTGTGTGCCTAGTGCACACACACACACCAACACCATCACTGCAATCACCATGCTTGTCTTGAGCATGACCTCTACACCCTTGGCTATGGAAGATGAAGGGCAACTAAATGAAGGATGATGGCCATAATCTTCGTGCGAGTCTTCGCCATCAACTCCCACCTATCCGCCATGTGCTCTACCACTCTCTCCCTTCTCATTCCCCTACCCTATGCTCCCCATTTCATCACCTAATTCTCTAAATAAAGCTTTAGGTTTTGTGAGTATGTTTTCTTGCAATGTTTTGCCCATGTGAGGTGTGCGGAATCGCCACCTAGTCTTGTGTTTTGGAGTGAGCTTGTGTATGTGTGAAGGGTGTGCGGATTCTCCATCCTTTTGTGGTGCCTAAGTACTAAGCCGCTATACCCCCTCCCTCACTCTCTCTCTCTCTCTCTCTCTCTCTCTCTCTCTCTCATTCCCTTTCCTCTTCATCATTACTCCCAAGCATCCATCTCTCTTGGATGAAAACTTTGTTATGGTGGTGTGTTGTTTGCGTCCTAGCCGCTGAAGCTAGGTGGTGCCCCCCCTGTTTGCTTTACCATGACAGGCTCGAGGTGCGCCATTCGGTCCCCGGTGTTTTAGAGGCCGTCGGGGTTCGGGGATCGCTTTACTCCCTTCATTTGGTGCCCCCACTAAGGATCTTTTCATGAAACCCTTCAGTTTACAAGACTGAAACCCTTAAACTATTGTGAATGGATGAATGGCTAGCAGGATTTGCTAATTGGACGACAGAAGAAGAAGAGCTCCAAGCACAACTAGACGAACTCCGCATCTCCATCGAAGCTCGAGTGCCAGGCGTAACGGTAATCGATTTGCAGTGGGAGAGTCAACCAACACGCCAAACCCAATGGATATACATAGGCCAAGTGCCAAGAAGAAGAAGGAGAAGGTCGAAACCATGTCCGCAACCTACAACCAACCCACAACAACAAAATGGAAGGAGCTCTACATAATAGAGAATCAACACTATTCTACTTTGAGAATCGGGTAACTCAAGTCACCGAGGTAATTATCACAGTCAGTTTTCAAGTCGCACCTGATGCTGCAGCACAGATAACGGAATCATTGGCTCACACTCTCACTAAAGAAACTAGGGATCTACTGAGTTTGTTTCAGGAAAGAACACCACCCTCTCCCACAAGCTTGGACAGTGACTAAGCACCTCTAAACTGCACATGAATCAATACAACCTACCTCAAGACAGATCATACATACCAACACGTGTACGCTCAATCAAGGTAATACTGGATTTGAAGGCTCACTACCAGCACGTCATTGACACCATGCTGGGTGGGGAGCGATTTTTTGAGGTTCTGGCATCAGATCAACCATTTGTCCTACCTTTGGTACAAGGCAATGTACCGTTTGAAGTTTTAATCTATGTCCTAGTATAAGAGGGTATACACGCCTCCTTGTAAAGAAGAAAAAAACTTTTGCAAGTTAAGCAGTGTGTCTTTCTAGCTCTCTCTCAGTAATCATGGCAAGTGTAGCATTTCCAACATTTAAAGGAAAGAAGGGGGAGGATTTGGTAACAGACTTCCTAGATGACTTTGAAGTAGCATGTGTAGTGAGCAACAAAGATACGGATGAATCCCGGGTTAGAATCTTTAAGCATCTCATTAAGCTAGAAGCTAGATCATGGTACAATGCACTTCCACAAGCAACCAAGGATGACTGGGAACCCTTAAAAACCGCTTTTAAGAGGCGCTTTGGGGGAGGTACCACTTCAGAAAAGTTGTGGGACAAGTTGAGAGACTTGAAGCAGGAGGGTCTTTTAGAATATGCCACCTATGAGTCCAAATTTGTGGATTTGTGGGAACGGTGGGTTGAGTCACTGGCAAGGGGAGAAGCTGCACCCGATTTCCTAAAAAAAGATCGGTTCACGCATGGCTTATGGCCGCTTCTCAAGGAGAAGGTGAAAGGTAGATTCCCGGCTACGTACGAGTTAGCCGTTGAGATTGCTCGCCTTAAGGACAAGAAGCTGCGAATGAAAGCCAAAGAAACCGAGTCAATAGAAGCAGGAACATCGCGTCGACGAGCAACTACAACAACCACCATACCACCACCACCGGCTCTTGGGGTAAGAGATGACCAACAAGATATGTTGGCCCATATTACTGACCAACTACAGAGTTTGTCTGTCCACTTAATACAACAAGGGAGGAGTCAAGAAAGAGATCAAGACCCTGGAAGAGCACGACGACAAAACAAGAAGTATCATTGCTACAACTGCGGAGAAGACGGTCACGGTATGTACTACTGTCCCAAACCACGACAAAACTATAATAGAGGAGGTAGGAGGAACCAATTGTCACCCCCTAGAGAAAGAACACCCCCACCCCGAGCACCACCCCCACCAACACAAATTCTACGTCCACCCCAGACACCACTACAAGAATCCATCCCACCTCTTCCACCAGCCCCACCACCTGATCGCCTTGTAAACATCATAAGGCTAGAAGAGAAAGGAAAAGCCGTAGTAGTGGATCCACCCAGAGCAAAGGAGAGGGACAAGGGTAAGGAGAAGGTAACCTTTTTAGAACCACTTGAAGCCATGACTGTGAAAAGAGCTACGAGGGAGAAAGCTACACAATCAGATGATGAGAGAAGCATGAGAGGAGAAACTAGCAAGAGGCCATCGAGGCCACGACGGAAATTGGGCATCACCGACTTCCAGCTAGGGGAAAGTTCTAAGCCCTATGATCTAACATTGGATGTGGCAGAGCAAGGACCGAAGATTACATGGCCACAGCTGCTACATCTTGCACCAAAAGTAAGGCGACAATGGTCTAAAATGGTAAGTACAAGACGCTCCAAAACAAAGGTAGCCGGAGCAATTTCGGGATGCAACATGGATGACATCCTTCCAATTGTCGACGTAAACATAAAACGAAAGAGGGTTGGAAACACCTACATTGATGGAGGTGCACAAATCTGTGTAATGAGCGAAGCTATGATGCTTCGATTAGGGCTCGAGGTTGACAGGCCTTCTCCATGCAAGGCAAAGATGGCAAACAACGCAAAAGTTAAGTGTGTGGGTGTGGTAAGTGCCGTGAAAATCAAATCTTTCAACACTGAGGTAGAGGTAGATGTTTTTGTGATGCCTACTAAGGGGGAGGGCTATCCACTAATTTTGGGAAGGCCATGGTTGATGGCCATGAAGGCAAAACAGGACTGGGGTACTGGCCTTCTACGCATGACCGGTAAGAAAGGGGAGACAATCTACTACGACATGAGGATTGGCAAGCAAAATCAAATGAATCTGGAAACATCGGCAGATGAAACCACTAGCGAATCTTCCAGTTCTGAGGAGGAGACCCCATCCACCGACGAAAGTGACAGTTCCATTGATGTGATGGGTATCATTATGAAGGATCCACAAAGGGTAAGCACAACTGGTGATCCATCACCAAAAGGGCAACCCAATGAAGAGGAGAGAAAATCACCTGGCCTAGGAGGAAGTAGGTTGAAGGGTATGTTGTCTACAGAATTAACACTTGAGGAGAAAGATAGTTTTTTGCAAATGTTGATGGGATTTCCTAACCTGTTCATTGACAACTATGAAAGAATCACAGGCATTACAGTGGTGGAACATCATATTAAGCTGAAGGAAGGGGTAAAACCAGTTGTGCAAAAGCTACGACGACTGGGGGTCATACAAGAAAAGGCACTCTTGGCCGAGGTAAGGAAACTGCTGGAGGGGGGATTCATCTATCCTGTAGAAAACTCAGAATGGGTGTCACCCGTAGTGGTGACGCCTAAAAAGAATGGTAAGTGGAGGGTCTGTGTTGACTACAAACCACTAAATGCAGCTACAAAGAGATACCACTTTCCTCTCCCTTTCTTGGAAGAAATTCTGAATGAAGTAGCGGGGAGGGCTAATGATGGGGGCTTTTCACACGCCAAGCTCCCATACCCCTCTTCTCTCGTCCCCACCCCATGAAAACCCCCTCTTATGGAGGGAGTGATAAAAGGCATTGGAAAAAGTAAGAAAAAATAAAGTATGATTATGTAAATATATAAGAAAGGTAAAATAGGCCACCTCATGCCTGCGGGGTAGCCCATCCCCACCTTGCCTCCTTTTTCTTCATTGTTGCCCCGCCGGGTGTCTCTTTTCCTCTCCTCCACTCAAAAGGTCAACCCCCTCTCTCTTCCCCTTGTCATTTCTCCTTTCTCTCTCCCGTCAAGCTACCCCACCTCTCACCAATAATGCATTATAACTCACCAATAATGCACCCTAACTCACATGCAACTTACCCTATCTTCCAAAATAGTATACCCCACCCCCTCTTTCTCTCTCCTATCATATCCCATGACCCAAATACCCCCCCTCTCTCTCTAAAGGGCGCCATGTCTCTTGTCTTGTAGCTAAATAACCTCCCCCACACTCACACACACTCAGTTTCACTGAAAAAGGTGCCCACAGACCCATCCCCACCCGGTGGTTACCTGATTTTTCTTGTGTTCACACACATCTGCACACAGATTCACCTCTGAACACACTCCCCTCTCTCCCCTCTTGTAATTACTTTATTCTCCATGTCACCTCTCACTTTTTTTCATCAACCCATCTCTCTCTCTTAGTCTCTCTCTCATGAGACTGCTATTCTAGCACATATACACACAGCCAAACAAGTGGGGCCCACAGTCACATGGCCTATGTAGATAATGATTTCTTCATTTCTAAATTCTAGAATTTCTCCTCCCTCCTCCCCTATATAAAGAGGGGTCACCATCACACTAAGGACACACAACATCACCAAAGAACACACTATGCACTGTGTGTGCCTAGTGCACATACACACACCAACACCATCACCATCACCATCACTACAATCACCATGCTTGTCTTGAGCATGACCTCTACACCCTTGGCTATGGAAGATGAAGGGCAACTAAATGAAGGATGATGGCCATAATCCTCGTGCGAGTCTTCGCCATCAACTCCCACCTATCCGCCATGTGCTCTACCACTCTCTCCCTTCTCATTCCCCTACCCTATGCTCCCTATTTCATCGCCTAATTCTCTAAATAAAGCTTTAGGTTTTGTGAGTATGTTTTATTGCAATGTTTTGCCCATGTAAGGTGTGCGGAATCGCCACCTAGTCTTGTGTTTTGGAGTGAGCTTGTGTATGTGTGAAGGGTGTGCGGATTCGCCATCCTTTTGTGGTGCCTAAGTACTAAGCCTCTATACCCCCTCTCTCTCTCTCTCTCTCTCTCTCTCTCTCTCTCTCTCTCTCTCTCTCACATGATCTCATTCCCTTTCCTCTTCATCATTACTCCCAAGCATCCATCTCTCTTGGATGAAAACTTTGTTATGGTGGTGTGTTGTTTGCGTCCTAGCCGCTGAAGCTAGGTGGTGCCTCCCCTGTTTGCTTTACCATGACAGGCTCGAGGCACGCCATTCGGTCCTCGGTGTTTTAGAGGCCGTCGGGGTTCAGGGTTCGCTTTGCTCCCGTCAGTGGCATGCCGTGGTGGTAGAGAGATAGTGGAAGAAGGTGGTGCAACCTACTTGGTGCGCTCTCTAAGACGACTCAATGATGGTGCATACTTACTACCATGAGCATGTATGCGTGTGTGCATCGACCATTGGAGTCGAGAGATGGATGTGGTTCCCTTCGCATGGTGCAATTCCCAAGGAAAACCCAACACACAAAACCCCCCTTCTAGTGATGGAAATGTTGTGAATCCTTCCCACTACACTCTATCAAATGCTTGGCTCACCATGAATCCCCCCCCCCCCCCCCCCCCCCCCCCGATAGTGACCTCTCAGTGCCAATTTATAGGTGTTGGCTGCTTGGATTATGGTAATCCCAGTGTGGTTAGGGTAAGCTTAATCGGGGAGACAAAGCAAGTGGTGGGCCCCGTGTGGTTGACGCTTGCTTTTTTTTGGGAGGTTATTAAAAGATGGGAATCTCTAGGTGGGCCTTTGTGACCATCACCTAGAGAGAGGATATTTACAAAAAAATGGAAATTTACAATGGCTTGGGTGAAAACTGAAGATAATGATAAAAATAACCTATAAATTACTGGAATGGCATTGTGGTTGCGTGTTGCCAGAGAATGGTGTGCTCTCGGTGCGTCGATGTCGAGCGTACTTGTTTTTGGAGTTGGCCGGGGCATGCTTTCGGCACATTTTCTCTTTTTGTTGTTGGCGGCGCGTGCTTTGGATCCTTCTTCTTTATTCGTCGATGTCGTAGTCGTAACCTTTGTGTTTTTTTTTGTATTTGTGGTGCGGCGCGTATATGCGTGTGTGTGGGTATTGGTGCATGAGGGCGGGTGTGTGTATGTATATGTATGTGTGTGCGCGTAAACGTGTGTGGGAAGGGCTTTAATATATATACAATATATTTATTTATTTTTATTTTTTTTCGTTTTGATGGCTGACGGCCGGCCCGGCTGCCTGCTAAAACTGCGCGAGGCGGATTGGGGGGGGGGGGGGGGGGGGGGGAAGATGGGATAGAGAGAGAGCGTTAGTGCGTGCGGTGTGTGTGTGTGTGTGTGTGGGTATTGTGTGTGTGTGGGTTGTGTGTCTGCTGCGGCTTGAGTGCCCGAGTGGGAGAGAGAGAGCGTGTTGTTGTGGGCTTGTGCACAACGCCAAAGGGAAAGAGTGATGGTGTGTGTGTGTGTGTGTGTGTGTGTGTGTGTGTGTGTGTGTGTGGAGAGAGAGAGAGAGAGAGAGAGAGAGAGAGAGAGAGAGAGAGAGAGAGAGAGAGAGAGAGAGAGGGAGGTTCTACTGCCGCAGTCCGTGAGAAGGAGAGAGAGGGAGATTGGACTGCGCGGAATCTGAGCTCCTAAGAGGGAGAGAGAGAGAGAGAGAGAGATTGTGAAGCTGAGGGAGGGATAGGGTGTGTGGATAAGAGAGAGAGAGAGAGAGAGAGAGAGAGAGAGAGAGAGAGAGAGAGAGTGTATTTCTTGCGGCGCCTTCACAGGCTTGTGAGAGAGAGAGAGAGAGAGAGAGTGTGAGGGAGAGAGAGGGATAGGTCCGTTCCTTGTGGGCCGCCGAACAAGAGAGTGAAGGAAGGGGGGGGGGGGGGGGTTGGCAATGGAGTGGGGTAGGAGAGGGAATAGTATCTACTGTCTTGCATGGGAGCTTAAGAACAAGAGGAGGGAAGCAAGTCAATGGGTGGGAGTGAGGGAATATCAGCGAGCCAAGGGGGAGGGAATGAGGCCGAGGGGAGGGTGAGGCGAGTGGGTGGGGAAGAGGGGGAAGGGGAAAGAATATTAGCGGGCCGAGGGGGGGGGGGGGGGGGGGGGGGTGGTAATGAGAGTGGGGGGAAAGTACGGGGGGGGGGGGGGGGGGGGTGTAAAGGGTGAGGGTAAGAATTTGGGAGAGCATAGGGGGGAAAGTACAAGAGGGGGGGGGGGGGGGGGGGCTCATGCGGCTCGCACAGAGGGAGCATGAGAGAAGGGTAGGGGTGAGTGCTCAAAGTTTTTGCCTGGCCGGGGGGGTAATGAGAGTGGGGGTAAATTTGGGAGAGAGGATATTAGAGAGATGTGTGTAGGGAAAATGAGAGAGAGAGAGAGGGTGTTATTTTATCCAATGCCCGCCGTCCGGGGGGGGGGGGGGGGGGGATAAGCTACGGGGGGGGGTAATGAGAGTGGGGTGGGAAAAAATAAGTTTCTTTTTCTTTTTTTTCTTTGATTTTCGAAAGTCGGCTATCATTAGCCCTCTCCCTTTGGCTAGAGGCATTCATGCTTCTAGCCCTTCTTCTGCTTCCTCAGTTGTAGAGTTAGAGGGTTCTCCCTCCTCTGGAATGTCTAGCACAAATTCTGGGTCAAACCTAAGAAAATACATTCTCAGTATCCATCCATTGACCCTAGTCTTGTGAATTCTCCCATCGGCTTCCATCAGCTTATAGCTATCGTTGTCATAGCGTTTCTTGATGATGAATGGCCCTTCCCATCTGGGTTGAAATTTCTTATCCTTTCTAGTGTCAAATTTGTTGTCATATTGCAGTACTAACATGCCTTTTTGCAGTCCCTTTTCTTTAAGCCCTTGATTGAAAGTGAGCCGACGTCGTTCTACCTGTGCTGCATAGTTATTGATTGCTTCTTCCCTATCCAGTTGGAGTCTCTCCAGATCCAAGATGTGGTTCCAGAGGTTTGCAATTGGACGATGTGTCTGGCTAGCCAAAACTCGTAAGCTGGCTATTTGTACCTCAATGGGTAGAATTGCCTCCTCCCCATAAACTAGATGGAAAGGAGTGAAACCTAGTGATGTTCGGAACGTTGTTCTGTAGGCCCAAAGAGCTGCCATGAGATGTTTATCCCAGTCCCCTGTGTGGTTGTTCACCTGTTTTGTGATGATTTTGCAAATCATTCCATTTACCTTCTCTACTAGACCATTGCATTGTGGATAGTATGGTGTGGAATGCCTATGTGTGATGCCTAACTTCTTCATCAGTTCTCCCAGCAAATCACCTCTGAATCCAGGTCCTCTATCTGATATTATCTCAAGAGGAGTGCCAAAATGGCAAACGATGTGCTCAAAAATGAACTTTGCCACCTCTTGGGCTGTAATGCGGGTGGTGGCCATTGCTTCTGCCCATCGAGTCATGTATTATACACCCACTATGATGTACAGTTTACCTGATTAGGCCCTTGGTAAAGGACCGATTGCATCTATTCCCCATTTCTCAAAAGGACCATATGAGCTGATAGGGGTTTGTGGCTCGTAGGTCAACGTGCGATCAATGGCCACTTGACAAGCCTTGCATGTTTTACATCAATGGTGTACATCCCTGTTCAAACTAGGCCAAAAGTATCCTGCCTGTAGAATCTTCCTACTGGTGGAAAAATGACCGTCGCAGACGCCGCCATGGCAACTTGAAATTAACTCTGTGATTTCACTGGAGGTTGGCACCCGCCTGATAATTTGATCTTTGTCCTTACAATACAAGTGGTCGTCTATAAGGCGGTACCTAGTAGCCTTTCTTACCAGCCACTTTTTTTGGCCTTTGGTGTGTCCTGTTGGACATTCTCCTGTATCTAGAAAACTAATGATATCAGGCATAGCATCACTACCTTGGAAGAGGGGTAGTTTTAATTTAATCTCCCCTACGAGAACGTCTTGTATTCTTTCTTTACCTAGCGCATCTGCCTCTTGATTTTCTGCTATGGGGACATGGAATAGTTTCACTAATCCAAACATCTTTAGAAGGTCCTTAACTTGGCGAAGTTGACCAAGTAAAACCTGAGTTTTGCAATCCCAGGTTCCATTTATCTGCCGAACACATTTAGGCGCTGAATTCTTTGTGAAATACGTTGTTCCAACCCAAGAATTAGGGCTGCATATTCTGGTTCATTGATGGAGTGGGAGTGTAATAACTGCCCCATGGAGAATAATCTTTCTTGTGACGGGAGCAAAGCGAACCCCGAACCCCCGGCGGCCTCTAAAACACCGGGGAACGAATGGCGTGCCTCGAGCCTGTCACGGTAAAGCGAACAGGGGGCACCACCTAGCTTTAGCGGCTAGGACGCAAACAACACACCACCATAACAAAGTGTTCATCCAAGAGAGATGGATGTTTGGGAGTAATGATGAAGAGGAAAGGGAATGAGATCAAGTGAGAGAGAGAGAGAGAGAGTGAGGGAGGGGGTATAGCGGCTTAGTACTTAGGCACCACAAAAGGATGGCGAATCCGCACACCCTTCACACATACACAAGCTCACTCCAAACACAAGACTAGGTGGCGATTCCGCACACCTCACATGGGCAAAACATTGCAAGAAAACATACTCACAAAACCTCAAGCTTTATTTAGAGAATAAGGCGATGAAATGGGGAGCATAGGGTAGGGGAATGAGAAGGGAGAGCGTGGTAGAGCACATGGCGGATAGGTGGGAGTTGATGACGAAGACTTGCACGAGGATTATGGCCATCATCCTTCATTTAGTTGCCCTTCATCTTCCATAGCCCAAGGGTGTAGAGGTCATGCTCAAGACGAGCATGGTGATTGCGGTGATGGTGATGGTAATGGTGTGGGTGTGTGTGTGTGCACTAGGCACACACAGTGCATAGTGTGTTCTTTCGTGATGGTGTGTGTGTGTTTAGTGTGATGGTGACCCCTCTTTATATAGGGGAGGAGGGGGGAGAAATTCTAGAATTTAGAAATGAAGAAATCATTATCATCATAGGCCATGTGACTGTGGGCCCCACTTGTCTGGCTGTGTGTATATGTGCCAGAACAGCAGTCTCATGAGAGAGAGACTAAGAGAGAGAGATGGGTGAATGGAAAAAAGAGAGGTGACATGGAGAATAAAGTAACTACAAGAGGGGAGAGAAGGGAGTGTGTTCAGAGGTGAATCTGTGTGCAGATGTGTGTGAACACAAGAAAATCAGGTAACCACTGGGTGGGGATGGGTCTGTGGGCACCTTTTTCAGTGAAACTGAGTGTGTGTGAGTGTGGGGGAGGCCATCTGGCTACAAGACAAGAGAGATTTTGAATTTTAGAGAGAGAGGGGGGTATTTGGATCATGGGAGAGTGTAGGAGAGAGAAAAGGGGGGGTGGGGTATACTGTTTTGGAAGATAGGAGAGGTAGCATGTGAGTTAGGGTGCATTATTGGTAAGGACAGGGGGTGGGGTAGCTTCAAGGGAGAGAGAAAGGAGAAAGGACAAGGGGAAGAGTGAGGGGGTTGACCTTTTGAGTGGAGGAGAGGAAAAGGGACACCCGGCGGGGCAACAGTGAAGAAAAAAGAGGCAAGGTGGGGATGGGCTACCCCGCAGGCATGAGGTGGCCTATTTTACCTTTCTTATATATTTACATAATCATACTTTATTTTTTTCTTACTTTGTCCAATGCCTTTTATCACTCCCTCCCTAAGAAGACGAGAGAAGAGGGGTATGGGAGCTTGGCTTGTGAAAAGCCTCCATCACTTGCTGTTCATTGAAAATGACCATGCGTGCTGCAGACTGATCCATTGTTCTCTTGTATGCTCCGTCAAAGAAAAGAGAGTGAGCTCTCTCTAGCCTAGAACTTTCTATCTTTGGTGTTTCTTCCTTTGCTTCCATGTTGACCTTCAGCTTCTTCTCATAATGGCGATGAGTGAGAATTCCCGCTAAACTAGCCCTTGTGGAGTTTTCTACTTGCATGGTGTAGTCAAACTCTTGTAGTCTAATTAACCACTTTGAGATCCTAGATGAGACATCCATGTGTCGCATTACATATGGGAAGACCTCCTCCATTGTCGGGATTACAAAGGGTCTAGGTAGGAGATAGGAGCGGAACTTTGTGGTAGCAAACATCAATGCCAGAACCATGTGCTCTACTTCGGTAAATCCTTTTTCTGACGGGGTCATGACCCGACTAGAGAAGTAAATAGGGCGTATGAAAGAAGTTTTGGGGTCCTTTTGCATTAGCACTGCTCCAAGTGTATCACTTCCCACACTAGGGTTCACATAAAATGGCTCGTCCCACTTAGGAGGTGAAATAGTGGGAAGCTTAGCTAGGATTTGCTTCACCTCAGTAAACTGCTGCTTGTTCTCTTCACCCCATGAGAATACATCCCTCTGGGTGAGTTGTTGTAGGGGAAGGACCACTTGAGATAGTAGGTGAATGAACCTGCTTAAGTATCTTACCTTCTGAAAGAAAGAAACCAGTTGCTTGGCGGTGGTGGGTGATGATAAAGATACCAAAGCTTGAATCTTGCTTGAGTCAGTCTCGATTCCTTTTGCGTAAATTACATGACCAAGGAGAGTGACTTTTCTCTCACCAATGTGACACTTGTCCACGTTGAGTTGGCCACCCAAGGTTTGCAGCCTAGTTAAGCCATCATAGACTTTGCTTAAATGAAGGGCTCGTGAGCTATAAATGCAAAAAACATCTATGAAAACCCGTATTGATGTTCCAAAGTAGGGTTGGAAAACAAAAGTCACATAGCGTTGAAACGTGGCCGGGGAGTTAGTGAGGCCAAACGGCATCACTCTGTAGGAAAACATCCCCATGGTGTGATAAAGGTTGTCTTCTTCTGATCCTCCTCCGCAATGCTAATCTGGAAGTACCCTGAGTAGCCATCTCATACTATGTATCGTTCGCGACCTGCCACTTCATTGAGTATTTCATCCTGGAATGGGAGGGGGAAGTGGTCCCTCTCGTGGCTGCATTGAGAGGTTTATAATCCACACAAACTCTCCACTTACCATTTTTTTTCGGTGTGACTACTACTGGGGAGACCCATTCTAAGTCTTCGACAGGATAGATAAAACCTGCTTGTAGAAAACTTCTCACTTCTTTAAGCAATGCCTCTTGTTGGATTACTCCAAGTATTCTGAGCTTTTGTACCACGGGTTTACTACCTTCCTTGAGCTTTATGTGGTGTTGTACTACTGTAAATTGTGTGATCTTATCATAGCCATCAATGAACAAAGTAGTGAAGTTACCTAGCATGGAGACATACTCCTTTCTTTCTTCATTGGTTAACTCATTTGAGAGCATTTTTTGTAGCTTACCTGTATCCTCCAAGGACTGCATATCTGATGATCCCTCTTGGTTTTTCGAGGTTTTTTGAGATTTTGTTAATCTGTTTGGGTCTTTAGGAATGACTCCCATTACTTCGATGCTACTGTCACTTCCGTCGGTGGTGGTCGTCTCTTCTCCTGAGGTAGACGAGTAGTCGCTAGTGGACTCATCTTTTGAAGCCTCCAAGATCATGTTGCGCTGCTTTCCAGTCCTCATGTCGTAGAATATGGACTTTCCTTTAGCATCCTTCATCTGGATCATCCCGGTGCTCCAGTCTTGTTTAGCCTCCATAGCCATAAGCCAAGGCCTCCCAAGAATGATGGGATAGCCCTCCCCTTTGTGTGGCATGACGAATATGTCTACCTCCACTTCTGTATTGAATGCTTTAACTTTGACCGCATTTACAATGCCTACTCATTTCACTCTTACATTGTTTGCCATCTTGGCTTTGCAGGGTGCCGGCCTACTTACCTCTAGAGCTAGATGGTACATCATCTTCTCACTCATGACGCATATTTGCGCTCCACCATCTATGTAGACGTTTGAAATCCGTTGCCCCTTGATGTGAGCGTCCATGGTTGGCAGGATGTTATCGAGATCCCTCCCAAAGATAGCCCCAGCTATCCTGGGTCTTGATTTCCTGGTACTTACCATTTTCGTCCATTGCCTCCTCATTCCGGTGCAAGGTGGAGTAATTGGGGCCAAGTTATCTTCGGGCCCTGCATTAACACATCCTAAACTAAGTCATAGGGTTTTGCATACTCACCTAGTGAGAAGTCCACGATGTCTATCTTCCGCCGTGTTTTAGTTGCTTGCTTGCTAGACTCGGCCTTCCCTTTCATCTTCTCTTCTCTTTGAGATGCCTCCTCGTACCTCGCACGTTTCACTCCCATAGCATCCACTTCTTCTACCTTCACTTTTCCTTTGTGCTTCTCTCGAGCTGATTCTTCTACCTTTGCCTTCCCTTTAGCCTCCAAGCTAATAACACTCACCGCTTGGTTCACAGCAGGTGGTGGGGGTAGTGGTGGAATGAGAGGTTGGGGTGGTGGTTGTTGTTGTACAGGTGGTCGAAGGATTTGGACCGGTGGGATTGGTCCTAGCTGCCTAGGTGGTGGTAGTCTTGCTCTTGGTGGAGAGATCTGATTCTGTCTCCCCCTTCTATTGAAATTCTTCCTCCTTGGGTGTGGGCAGTAGTACATTCCATGGCCATCTTCCCCACAGTTGTAACAGTGGTACTCTAGGTTCTGCCTTCGTTGTCCCCTTCCTTGTTCTGGGTTTCTACTAGATGCATGCCCTTGCTGCACTAGATGCACAGATAAACTCTCTAGTTGGGTGGTGATGCGACTCAGCAGGTCTTGTTGTTCTTCTGATGCCTCCAGCGGCGGTTGGACTCTATGATTGGCTATTGCAGCCACTGGGGTTGGTCGGGCCGAGCTTGTTTCCTCTGACTCGTTTACTCTTGCTTGCATGCACAGCTTCTTGTCTTTAAGGCGGGATACTTCGACTGCCAACTCATATGTTGCAGGAAACCTTCCCTTCACCTTCTCTATAAGCGGCGACCATAGACCAGCAATGAAACGGTCCTTCTTTAGGAAATTAGGCGCTCCTTCACCTTCCTCCAGTGAGGCAACCCATCCCTCCTCCACTAGCTTCCCAAAACAGCGAGAGCAGTAGCCGAACCACTCTTCTCTAGGACATGGGAATCTTCTTACCACTTCTTCTTCCGGATTGTCGAAGTGGATTGGTAGCACTCGCATGCGTTGTGCAAATCGGTAGGCGACCTTTTGCCGCTTAGCTTCGGATGACTTCTTCCTTGACAAAGTGGGTACAACCCGGCTTTCTGAGCTTGAAGCACTTGCCTGGCCAGATGCTTCTCCCTTCGGGGTCATGTGTTTCCAGACTAGCTTATCTTCTCCTTACCTTTGGCTCGAGCAGCCCCTTTAGGCCACTTTGGAGTTATATCTTTGACTGCAATTTCTTTAGGGAAAAGAGGTCTCATCGTTTGCTTCCCTTTCTTGACGTGAATGATTTCTTCGCGATGAATGTCGATGTAGATGACTTTAGCCCTTTCGCTGCCTTCGTTCCTGGCACTCATTGACAGTGTGACTTGGTTGACAACAGTGATGGCACTTCACTACCTCCCACCTGATGATTTCGATTTATAGTTAGAACGAGCGACACGAGATGGAGAATTTACCTCTTGAATGCTGACGACACTGCAGCTTGGCAGTAGCACTTCAATAAAGGCGGCTAGTGCCTCCTTCTTCTCCTCTTCTTCCGTCCTCCAGTTAGAAAATTCCTTCAGCCATTCCTCCATGATTGATACTGGGCGTCACTTTCAGAATTGTAAACTAAAGGGTCTTAGAAACGCCCTCCTCCATTGGGGCACCAAATGAACGGACGCAAAGCGGACCCCGAACCCCGACAGCCTCTAAAACGATGGGGGCCAAATGGCACGCCTCGAGCCTGCCACGATAAAGTGAACAGGGGGCACCACCTAGCTTTGAGCGGCTAGGACGCAAACCACGATGATATGAACACCGCAAACTTACACACCAGAAGAGAGAGAGAGAGAGAGAGAGAGAGAGAGAGAGAGAGAGAGAGAGAGAGAGAAGAGAGAGAGAGAGAGAGAGAGAGAGAGAGAGAGAGAGAGAGAGAGAGAGAAATAGAGAGAGAGAGAGAGAGAGAAGTTTGAAAATGATGAAAACCCTCGGGGGTGTGAGGGTGAATTATTTCTACAACATTTACAAAGTGGCATGCCATGGTGGTAGAGAGATAGGGGAAGAAGGTGGTGCAACCTACTTGGTGCGCTCTCTAAGACGACTCAATGATGGTGCATACTTACTACCATGAGCATGTATACATGTGTGCATTGACCATAGGAGTCGAGAGATGGATGTGGTTCCCTTGGCATGGTGCAATTCCCAAGGAAAACCCAACACACAAACCCCCCCTTCCAGTGATGGAAAAGGTGTCAATCCTTCCCACTACACTCTACCAAATGCTTGGCTCACCATGAATTGCCCCACCCCCCCGGATAGTGACCTCTCAGTGCCAATTTATAGGTGTTCGCTTCTTGGATTATGGTAATCCCAGTGTGGTTAGGGTAAGCTTAATCGGGGAGACAAAGAAAGTGGTGGGCCCGGTGTGGTTGACCCTTGCTTTGTTTTGGGAGGTTATTCAAAGATGGGAATCTCTAGGTGGGCCTTTGTGACCATCACCTAGAGAGAGGATATTTACAAAAAAATGGAAATTTACAATGGCTCGGGTGAAAACTAAAGATAATGATGAAAATAACCTATAAATTACTGGAATGGTGTTGTGGTTGCGTGTTGCCGGCAAATGGTGTGATGTCGGTGCGTCGATGTCGAGCGTACTTCTTTTCGGAGTTGGCCGGGGCATGCCTTCAGTGCATTTTCTCTTTTTCTTGTTGGCGACGCGTGCTTTGGATCCTTCTTCTTTATTCGTTGATGTCGTAGTCGTAACCTTTGTGTTTTTTTTTTTTTTTGTGGTGCGGTGCATATATGCGTGTGTGTTGGTATTGGTGCATGAGGGCGGGTGTGTGTGTGTATATGTATGTGTGTGCACGTAAACGTGCATGGGAAGGGCTTTAATATATATACAATATATTTTTTTTTATTTTTATTTTTCGTTTTGATGGTGGCTGACGACCGGCTGCCTACTAAAACTGCGCGAGGTGGATTCGGGAGGGGGCGGGAAGATGGTGTAGAGAGAGAGAGCGTGTGTGTGCGGTGTGTGTGTGTGTGTGTGTGTGTGTGTGTGTGCGTGTGTGTGGGTTGTGTGTGTGTTGCGGCCTAAGCGCCCGAGTGGGAGAGAGAGAGCGTGTTGTTGTGGGCTCATGCACAGCGCCAAAGGGGAAGAGTGATGGTGTGTGTGTGTGTGTGTGTGTGTGTGGAGAGAGAGAGAGAGGGAGGTTCTACTGCCGCAGTCCGTGAGAAGGAGAGAGAGGGAGATTGGACTGCGCGGAATCTGAGCGCCCGAGAGGGAGAGAGAGAGAGATTGTGAGGCTGAGGGAGGGATAGGGTGTGTGGATGAGAGAGAGAGAGAGAGAGAGAGAGAGAGAGAGAGGAGAGAGAGAGAGAGAGAGTGGAAATAAGACGTAGCTAAATAGATAATTGAGTAGATTACTTAATGGAGAGAGACAGATTTATATACACGAGATTATAGAGTAGAGAGAGAGAGAGAGAGAGTACACACGATATACGTGGTTCACCCAATGTGGGCTACGTCCACGGGAAAGCAGCCACTCAATGGCTTTAGTACTTCAAAACAAGAAGTAGTTTACAAAGGGATTGTACCCTTAATGGAGCTCCTGCCTTGCTTCACTCTCACCACCTCACACTCACCTTGTTGCATCAACTTCACACTATGAAATGTGTGTAGAAATGGCCTCCTTTTATAGGCCAAAAGGGCTGCCCTCTCTTATGAGAGACAGCCATGTGTAGCCGCCCTTGTGCGAATAAGTCCAAATCGGACCCTCCAATCCACCCATGTGTGGCCGCCCTTGAGAAGACAAGTCCGCTTTTGAATTCGGCCACTGGCCACCGGCCATTGACTTCCGACCGCCGGCCACCGGCCATTGACTTCCGACCACCGGCCATCGGCCATTGACTATCGGCCACCGGCCAACCGACCGGTTGTTTTCCAACCACTTTCCGGCCACCGTCCGGCCATAATATTCCAGTGAAAAAGAATATTCCAGCGAAAAAAAAAGTCTCAAGGGCCTCCACCCCTGAGGCCTTTAAAGTTGCCCCTGATTCTTGTCCATGAAAATTTTGGTTTCCGGTGAGTGATTTTCCTTCACGCACGATGGCTTCTCCTCATAATGGGGGCCTTACAAATGTGCGCTTTTACCACAGAAAATTACAAGGGTAAATCAGGCTCCATACTTAACAATCTCCCACTTGGAGACTGATCTCCAAACCAAACCTGTGACTGCTTTCCATTCTGGCTTCTTATCCTTGAATGCCGATTGAAGATGAGCAAAAGCTCAACTTCTCCTTGTTGACCACCTTTGTAAACATGTCTGCAGGATTTTCACTTGTATGCACCTTTCCTAGATTTAGTTGTCCCTCTTCCAAAAGAGTGCGTATGAAGTGATATATCACCTCAATGTGCTTTGTCCTTGAATGAAAGGCTGAGTTCTTCGCAAGATGGATAGCGCTTTGGCTATCACTGTACAAGACACAATTGTCTTGTTTGAATCCAAGCTCTTCTAAGAATCTGTGAAGCCATATAATTTCTTTACTTGCCTCCGTCATTGCTACATACTCTGCTTCCGTGGTAGAAAGTGAAACCACTTTCTGCAGCTTTGAAGCCCAGCTTACTGCTATGCTTCCAACCGTGAACACATAGCCAATAGTGCTCTTTTGAGTATCTTTGTCACCTGCCATATCTGCATCAGCATACCCTTCTAGAAAAATATCAGTTCCTCCAAAATACAAAGCATTTGTTGTTGTCCCTTTTAGATACCTAAGTAGCCACTTCACAGCTTGCCAATGCTCTTTACCTGGGTTGTCCATGAACCTACTCACAACTCCCATTGCATGTGCAATGCCTGGCCTTGTCCAGACCATATCATACATTAGAGAACCTACCGCTGCAGCATATGGAACTTTAGACATATAGGCTATCTCCTCTTGTGTCTTTGGACACATATCCTTCGTTAGTTTAAAATGACCAGCCAAAGGTGTAGAAACTGGTTTTGCATTTTGCATTGCAAACCTTTCTAGTACCTTCTTGATGTAATCTTCTTGAGATAGCTTTATTGTCTTCTTCGTCCTGTCCCTTGATATTTTCATACCAAGTATCCTCTTTGCAGCACCTAAATCTTTCATTGAAAAAGATTTGGACAGCTCCTCTTTTAGGTCTTTGATGTCCTGCATGTTAGCACTTGCAATCAACATGTCATCAACATACAACATTAGGATGATGAATTTCCCATCTCCAAAATTCTCCGTGTAGACGCAGTGATCCGAGTTGCATCTTGTGAATCCATGATCCAACATCCATCGATCAAACTTCAAGTACCATTGTCTTGATGCTTGCTTTAAACCATACAAGCTCTTCTTTAATCTGCAAACCATTTTCTCCTTACCTTTTACTTCATACCCCTTTGGTTGAAGCATGTAGATTTCCTCCTCTAAGTCACCATGAGGGAATGCCGTATTTACATCCATTTGCTCGAGATTTAGATCATGAGCAGCCACAAGGCTTAAGACAAGCCTAATTGAGTTCATTTTTACAACAGGAGAAAATATTTCATTGAAGTCAATACCTTTCTTTTGAGAAAAACCTTTTACCACAAGCCTAGACTTGTACCTTTTCTTCCCACCTTCTTCTTCCTTTAGCTTGTACACTCATTTGTTTTGAAGTGCCCGCTTACCTTTAGGCAACTCAACCAACTCCCATGTTTGGTTGCAATGTAGTGAGTCCATCTCCACTTGCATGCTCTTCGTCCATTCTTCTTTGGATTCATGTTGCATAGCTTCTTCATATGATTCCGGCTCTCCAGAATCTGAGATCAAGAGATGGTTGAAGGAAGGAACAAACCTTTCTGGAGGTCTAGTTGCTCTTGTAGATCTTCGGGGAATAGGTTGAGGCTCCTCATTTGGTTGACGTTGTTGCACATTGTCACCGTTTGCAGTCCTTGAGTCTTCACCTGTTTCAAGCTCCATGTACTCATCACCTGTTTCTCTTGTTTTTTTTCTTTCCAAGTAATCTTTGTACATATTTTGTTCGTTAAAAATTACATCCCTACTCCTTAAGATTTTACCATCTTCAGGATTCCATAGACAATACCCAAAGTCTCCTTCTCCATAGCCAATGAAGAAACACTTTTTGGACTTTGCATCTAGCTTTTATCTTAGGCTTCTATCTATGTGCATGAAAGCCTCACACCCAAACACTTTAAGAAATGCATAATTCACCATTTTACCTGTCTATGCCTCTTCTGGAACTCCCACATCCAATGCCGTTGAGGGTGACCGATTGATTAAGTACACAGACGTACTTACAGCTTCCACCCAAAGCTCAAGCGGTAGGCCTGCATGTAGCCGCATGCTTCGTGATCGTTCCATGATTGTCATGTTCATCCTTTCCGGAATCCCATTTTGTTGAGGTGTCCTTGGGGTTGTACTTTGCCTCCGAATGCCATTGCTAGCACAAAAGCTTTCAAAAGCTTGGCTGCAATATTCGCCTCCATTGTCGGATCTGAGGCATTTAACCTTGGTACCTGTTTCATTCTCCACAAAGGCTTTCCACCTTTGAAATATGGAAAATACATCGGATTTATTCTTCATGACATAAACCCATGTTTTTCTAGTCACATCGTCTATGAATGTTACATAGTACAATGAGCCACCAAGTGATGGTGTACTTGCAGGACCCCAAACATCAGAATGAACCAATTCAAGTTTTTTATTTTTTCTTTCATTTCCTGATTTTTAAAATTTTACCTTCTTTTGTTTACCATAAACACAATCTTTACAGAACTCTAAGTCCACTTCTTTCAAACCTGGTAGAAGCTTCTTTGTTTGAAGGATTTGCATTCCTTTGTCACTCATATGCCCAAGTCGGTAGTGCCACACCACACTGTCAACTTCTGTAGTTGTTGCACAAGCCGAAGGTTGCGTGCTAACAGTACACAAGTAAAGTGTACCAACTTTTTCACCCTTGGCAACCACCAAAGATCCCTTTGAAATCTTCCACCGTTTGTTTTCGAATGCAATGTTGTGACCTTCATCGTCCAATTGTCCTGTAGAGATCAAATTTTTGCGAAGAGAAGGAACATGCCTAACATCTTTAAGCTTCCATTCATTTCCGTTAGCAGTTTTGACAGAAACTGTACCTTTGCTGACAATCTCACAAGCTTCATCATCTCCCAAGTATACATACCCAAAATTACCTTTGGTGTAGTCTTGGAAATGTTGCTTGTGTGGTGTCGCATGGAATGAAGCCCCGGAATCTACTATCCAGGAGTTAGACACATTGTCTAATGAGAGAATTAGAGCATCTTGCTCTACTTTACCTGCCACATTGGCCTCCGATGTTGGCTTGTTGTCTTGAGACTCTATCTCCTTCTTCTTCTTGGACCAGCAATCCTTCTTGACGTGGCCCTTCTTGCCGCAGTTCCAACATTCAAGAACTGACTTTGTGCGTGACTTGCTCCGCCTTGAGCGATCACGACCCTTTTGGTTTTTGAACCTCTCCTTAAGCCTTCCTCTTGTTTCCACTGATAGTGCAATACTTGATGATTCTCCTGTGCTTCTCCTTCGCATTTCCTTGCTTAGGAGAACACCCACAACATCATCAAACTTAAGAGTATTTGTGACAGAGATAGAATTACTTATAGCCATCACAAGGCTATCCCAACTATCTGGTAGAGATGATAGTATAAGGAGAGCTCGCACTTCGTCATCGAAATTGATTTTCACTGATCGAAGCTGACTTATGTTTGTGTTAAAGTCATTTAGGTGTTCTACAACTGAACCATTCTCTGCCATCTTTAGATTGAACAAGCGCCTCATAAGAAATACCTTATTGAATGCCGATGGTTTCTCGTAGAAGTCGTCAAGTGACTTCATCAAGTCCTTCGTGGTCTTCATCTCCGAAACATTGAAGGCCACCGTTGACGCCAAGCTTAACCGGATTGTCCCCAGTGCCTTTCGATCAAGGACAATCCATGCTTCATCTGCCATTGTTGCGGGCTTCTTCGCAAGACCGCCTAGTGGCAAATAAAGGTCCTTCTGGTAGAGATAGTCTTCAATCTGCATCTTCCAATGTTGGTAGTTTTTGCCGTTGAACTTCTCAATCTTGAGCTTCCCTTCCTCCGCCATAACTCCCACTCAATTCAAAAAATACTTTCCTTGAGATAATTTAGCTACGAGCAAACCTTGCTCTGATACCAGTTGTTAGGAAATAAGACGTAGCTAAATAGATAATTGAGTAGATTACTTAATGGAGAGAGACAGATTTATATACACAAGATTATAGAGTAGAGAGAGAGAGAGAGTACACACGATATACGTGGTTCACCCAATGTGGGCTACGTCCACGCCACTCAATGGCTTTAGTACTTCAAAACAAGAAGTAGTTTACAAAGGGATTATACCCTTAATGGAGCTCCCGCCTTGCTTCACTCTCACCACCTCACACTCACCTTGTTGCATCAACTTCACACTATGAAATGTGTGTAGAAATGGCCTCCTTTTATAGGCCAAAAGGGTTACCCTCTCTTATGAGAGACAGCCATGTGTAGCCGCCCTTGTGCGAATAAGTCCAAATCGGACCCTCCAATCCGCCCATGTGTGGCCGCCCTTGAGAAGACAAGTCCGCTTTTGAATTCGGCCACCGGCCACCGGCCATTGACTTCCGACCACCGGCCATCGGCCATTGACTACCGGCCACCGGCCAACCGACCGGTTGTTTTCCGACCACTTTTCGGCCGTCGTCTGGCCATAATATTCTAGCGAAAAAGAATATTCCGGCAAAAAAAAAAGTCTCGGGGGCCTCCGCCCCCCAGGCCTTTAAAGTTGCACCTGATTCTTGTCCATGAAAATTTTGGTTTCCGGTGAGTGATTTTCCTTCAGGCACGATGGCTTCTCCTCATAATGGGGGCCTTACAAATGTGCGCTTTTACCACAGAAAATTACAAGGGTAAATCAGGCTCCATACTTAACAGAGAGTGTGTATTTCCTTTGACGCCTTCACAGGCTTGTGAGAGAGAGAGAGAGAGAGAGAGAGAGAGAGAGAGAGAGAGAGAGAGAGAGAGAGAGAGAGAGTGAGGGAGAGAGAGGGATAGGTCGGCGCCTTGTGGGCCGCCGGACAAGAGAGTGAAGGAAGGGGGGGGGGAGGGGGGGGTGGCAATGGAGTGGGGTAGGAGAGGGAATAGTATCTACTGTCTTGCATGAGAGCTTAATGACGAGAGGAGGGAAGCAAGTCAATGGGTGGGAGTGAGGGAATATATCAGCGGGCCAAGGGGGAGGGAATGAGGCCGAGGGGAGGGTGAGCGAGCGGGTGGGGAAGCGGGGGGAGAGGTCAGGGAAAGAATATGAGCGGGCCGAAAGGGGGGGGGGGGGTGTAAAGGGTGAGTGTAAGAATTTGGGAGAGCGGAGGGCGGGGGGGGGGGTTGGCAATGGAGTGGGTTAGGAGAGGGAATAGTATCTACTGTCTTGCATGGGAGATTAAGGACGAGAGGAGGGAAGCAAGTCAATGGGTGGGAGTGAGAGAATATATCAGCGGGCCAAGGGGGAGGGAATGAGGCCGAGGGGAGGGGTGAGGCGAGCGGGTGGGGAAGCGGGGGGAGAGGTCGGGGAAAGAATATGAGCGGGCCGAAAGGGGGGGGGGGGGGGGGGGGGGTGTGTAAAGGGTGAGTGTAAGAATTTGGGAGAGCGGGGGGGGGGTTCCAACCGGCTTGCACAGAGGGAGCACGAGAGAGGGGTAGGGGTGAGTGCTCAAAGTTTGCGCCTTGCTGGGGGGGTAATGAGAGTGGGGGTAAATTTGGGAGAGAGGATATTAGAGAGATGTATGTAGGGAAAATGAGAGAGAGAGGGTGTTATTTTATCCAATGCCGTCGGGCGGGGGGGGGGGGGGGGAATAAGCTACGGGGGGGGTAATGAGAGTGGGGGGGCAAACAATTTGGTTCTTTTTCTTTTTTTTCTTTGATTTTTGAAAGTCGGCTATCAGAGGTTTTTTCCCCCGTGCATTGTATATACGCCCATCACTTTACGGCTATTTATATTTCCATTGCACACTAAGTATCACACTCTCTATTGTGTGCCTTGAGCTTCTTTTATCTTCTCCAAGCTGTGTGCGTTTCTCTGCAATCCTAATTCCAACAATGTGTGTGGACTATCGCACACTAAACCATATCACTATCAAAAACAGATTTCCCGTACTTCAAGTAGAAGATCTGTTTGATAAACTATAAGGCTCTACCTACTTCAGTAGGATTGAGCTTAAAAGTGGCTATCATCAAATAAGGATAGTGGAGGAAGATATCATAAAGACCGCGTTTCGTACAACGTTTCGTCTTTATGAATATCTAGTCATGCCTTTTGGCTTGACCAATGCACCTACTACATTCAATCGTTTGATGGAGAAAATATTTAGACCCCACCGCAAGTTAACTAGAGTGTGATATCATCATCTACTCCAAGTCCTTGGAGGAACACAAGCAACAGCTCCAAGTGATTTTTCAAGCATTGAGGGAGAACAAGCTATTTCTCAAGCAAAAGAAAAGTGAATTTTTCCTTCAAGAGATTCAATACTTAGGTCATATTATCTCTCAAGATGGTATCCATATGGATCCATCAAAGTTAGAGGTAATAAAAGCATGGCCTAATCCAAGGAATCTACATGAGCTAAGAAGATTTATTGGTATGTGTGCATACTATAGAAGCTTCATAGCAAACTTTTCTCAAATAGTAGGACCATTACATGACTTAACAAAGAAGAACATAAAGTATTCATGGACTGCAAAGGAGCAAAAATCTTTTGACAATCTCAAAGAGAAGCTTACCTCTCAACTAGCCCTCATGCTTTCGGATCTGTCAAAACCATTTGAAGTCCAATGTGATGCTTGTGGTGATTGCCTTGGAGCACTCTTGCTTCAAGAAGGGCATGCCATAGAATATGAGAGCCGAAGGCTCAATACGGATGAACAGGTCTTGGGCATTTATGAGAAAGAGCTTTTAGCTATTCTACATGCCCTAGACACATGGAAGCACTATCTATTGGGGACTCTATTCATTTTACAAACAGACCATCAAAGTCTCAAATACTTCATGACACAAACAAAGCTTTCCAACAAACAAATGAGGTGGGCAAATTTTCTTTCGCAATTTAATTTCCACATTGCTCACATTGCTAGTAAGCACAATCAAGTGGCTGATGCACTTTCACGACGACCAAAAGTTAATGTTGTTGTGTCTATAGCAACTCACAATGATCTATCTTTGATGATAGATGAGTACGCTACTGACCCTGACTTTAAAGACATAATGTCAGCCCTTGCTTTAGGGAATAAAGAGGAATCATTCACCTTGCAGGATGGTTATCTTCTCCATGGCAATAGGCTATGTTTTACCCACTCCCTTTGTGAGAAAGTCATGTATGAATCACATGCATTTAACCTACTCTTCGAGGAGTAGAGACGTACTTTTATTGGCCTACCATGAAAGTGGACATACAAGAGTATGTTTCAAAATGTGTGGTATGCCAAAAGACCAAGTATGATAGAGGGAAGCAACGTGGATTACTCCAGCCATTGCCAATCCCTAATTCACCATGGGAGAGTATACTATGGATTACCCAAGTCTATCCATGGGAATACGGGAATATGGACAATAGTCGACAGGTTTAGCAAGCAAGCACACTTTATCCCTGTCAAGAAGACTATTAAGGCACACCAATGGCAACTCTCTTCATATCCCAGATTTCAAACACCATGGATTGCCAACATCCATCGTGTCAGATAGAGATCCTAGAATGACTAGTAATTTTTGGAAAGGTCTCTTCAAAAATCTAGGTACAAGATTGAATTTTTCTTCGGCCTATCACCCACAAACAAATGACCAAAGTGAGATAGCCAATCTTACAATTCTTGATCTACTAAAGAACTATGTTACAGAAGTAGATCAATGCTCACAATGGAAAAAGTACTTACCTCTTGTAGAGCATGTGTATAATAATACTATCCATACTTCTACGGGAAAAGCACCTTTTGAAATCATAGAGGGAAGACCTAAAAGTCCCTTACTACTTAAAATACATGGGAAGATCTTCACTGCAGATGAGTATAGCCATGACCTGCAAGCATCTTTTCAAAAGATTAAGGAGGCTATATACATCTCTCAACTAAGGCAAAAAGTTGTTGCTGACAAGCACAGAAGGGCCTTAACGTTCAAAGAAAATGATTGGGTCTTACTTAAGTTTCCTAAGGCTCAAGTGAGGCAAACGACGGGCAAAAATCCTACGGGCCATCAAAAGTATTATGCTAAACTAGCAAAAAGATACTATGGTCCTTTTCAAATTTTGAAGCCAATCAATGAAGCCGCTTATCAACTCAAGTTACCTAACCATTTGCCCATACACAATGCGTTTCATGTGAGCCTACTTAAGCCCTACAAAGGAGAGCCTCCAAATGAACCAATTATTGAAGACCCTCCCGAAATCAAAGACCAAGAAGAGGTGCTACAACCCGAAGCTATCGTTCGGCATGAAGACAAGGTAGTACAACATGGTAAGATTATCCGACGGTATCTTATTAAGTTCAAAAATTATCCTTTTGAAGATGCTAGATGGATGCAAGGAATCCAGCTTAAGTATAGTATGAACAATGTCAGCGCTTACAATGCTACATTAGAGTAAGCAAATGTACATGTTTCTTTTAAATGATCAATGTTTTTGTCTTATAAGACTAATTCTCTCTTTATTGTGCACAAAGTTAAATAGTATACATACTAGAATCATGTTTGTGATGAGTACGTCTCTCAAACACCATGTAGAATTTGTCACTCTACTTGGGAGGTTGAAATAAACTAAACAACAGACATGCTTGCAGTAGCTATGTGTCCCAAGCACCAAATGGATTAGTCATCCATCTTGGAATGATTTCGTAGGGTAAAAAGGGATCCTCTACCCGCTAAGACAAATTGACTAATGACTATAGCTTTCTCACTTTTACCTCATAGTCAAGGACGACTATGATTGTAATGTCATAAAATCTAATATCTAACCAACCCAAATGATTTTCTCGTAGTAAATTGATCATTTAATGTGGGATAATAAATGGGAACAAAGGTTAGAATATAGACATGTGCCTACGGATCTATCTCAACACGGGGCCAATGGTAAAGGGGTCCAAATGAGAGATGGTATGTCAAAGAGCAATGCTACCTAATGGAGCTTAAAATACCTTATGGTTAGCTTCATTAAAGACCTCCAAAAAATAGTGTTAAAAAGTCCTTTGACCTTACGCAAGCTAGGGCTAACCTCAAGGTGGGAATCGTACCCAAGCATAAGGTGTTAAGACGCTTAAAGTGGTTGTGGGAACCTTGCCCAAAGCTTGAGGTGATTTTTATGCTTAAATGACCAAGGTTTTTGAAATGTTAAATTCAAAGATAAGTTCTCAAGAGGCATGAATGTCCATGCTTGATTGACTAAGGCTTGAAGTATTCAATTCAAAACAAATGACTTAAGAAACATACAGGTTACATGCTTTCCTGATTGAATAAGTCCTTGAAGTATTCCATTCAACCAAATGACCTAATAAGCATAAAAGACACATGTTCAAATGATCCTCTACATGTGGCCCTCATGACGTTCTTGAATGCTATTGGTTAGGTTTTAAAGGGGTCCAATGAGAATTTAGATACATAAAAATAAATAATTAAGTTCTTTCTCTCAAAAGAGGAAAAAGAAGACACATGTCCAAAGCAAAAAATAAAATAATACAAGGGAGAGAGAGAGAGAGAGAGGTGTGGACCAAGCATGAGAGGTGGGAATACTCTCTCTCACACACACACACACACATTCTCTCATTGTGTGGAGTGGAAAATGCAAGAGCTCCATCTCCTTCTCCAAGTTTGTTGAGAAGTGGAGTGTCTACACCAACACTCTTGGCTATGGAATGCAAATCCAACCAAGAGCCGTACTTCAATGCTTAAGCCTGCCATCTTCTTCATCTTCATTACTATGCTATTATGTTATGCTAAGCAAGAAGAGTGATGATAAGTGAGGAACTATTTCTTTCTCCTATTGAATGTTGCTTCTTCCTCTTTCCTACCCTCATTCCCCGCTAGCTCTCTCCACCTTCGAAGGTGTTTGAGGCCTTGGGACCGAGGCTTGGATAGTTAATGCTTTCTGCAAAGTTTATGTTAAGCTCGTGATGCATGAAGCTTTCATTATTCATACCATCACCAAGGTCACAAGGAACACAAAGATTGTATTGTAACAAAGTATCTCTTGGAGGGGGGACCGGCTCCAAGTAAATCTGGTCCTCATCTATTGTCATGTTCTCTAATACTCTCTCTCTTGCAAAAGTATTGTTCATGCCAAGTTAATTAAGTACTATGTTTATGTTGCTACCATCAATTAAGTTCACCCTCCAAGTTCTCAAAGTAATCTCACAAAAATGCTCACTCTAATTCTATTAATTCCGCTATTCTCAAAGTTCATAGGCCATTTGCATTACATTGGGACTCCGTCGGGCCTTTCAATGGAGACCGCAAAGACCACCAAAAATTTATCTGTAACCACCCCTTAGGCAACTGTCCCAGAGTTTCGTCAGCCATAAATCAACAACTGTGGCCCTGTTTGATGAGGCGTAAATTCCTGCTGAGTCCATATGATCCATACCTTGCTTTAGAATCCTGTTGAGGTCAAACGAACACTAGATGGCACGATTCCCCATGCGGTCAGATGAGCTCAAACCCGAGGCTCAAACCTAGCCCCCGATAAAACTTTAAAAAATCATAACTTGCTATCCATAACCCCGATTAGCGATCCAACAAGACATGCATGCTCCATAATTCAAGCTCTACACATCTATTTGCTAACATCAGCCTGGGCCACCTTTTCCCAGTTGTTCTACCTGTCAGGGATCTGCAACACCTTGTCATAATAATCAATATCTAATTCTCCTAAATGATTTTCTCATATTAAACTGATCATTTAATGTGGGAAAGCCAGGGGAGAAAAAGCTAGAATATTGGTTAAGCTAGCAGACCGGCCACAGTAGGGATCCAAAGGAGGGAAAATAGGGATCCAAAGGGGGGGCCATCTGCAAAAGAGCCATGTGCAAAAATGGGCTAAAAAGACCCTAAGGTTCAGCCCATTAAGACTTCCAAAATGCTAAGGTTCCAAAATTCAAAGGTTGTGTCCAAAGGTCAACCCTAGGAAAAATTGGATGCTTTGTGTGTGCCCTAAAAGTCTTTGCACATCCCTACATGGGAGGGGGCAAGCCCTAAAGGTAGGGGATGAGAGAGAAAGCCACACACACACACACATAGGCTCCCTTTACACAAAGGGAACGAGGGACACATGTCAGCTCCCTAGGCCAGATGCCCACAAGGTGTGCCCAATTTCTATTGGATGACCCTTGAAGTGGACCAATGAGAATTAAGCTAGAGTAAATCTAGTTTAATTAATTTAAAAACATTTAATAAAAGAAACCAATGAGAATTAAGCCTCCTAGAAGACTATTGGGCAGTCTCCCAAGGGGTCCAATGAGCATTCAGGAGCCCCATGGCTTGCCTGATTCCTATTGGCCAGGAGGCAAAGGGGTCCAATGAGAGTTTAGTTTAATTATTTAATTACCTAAAGCTCTCACAAAAGGGGAAAGGGGGACACATGTCAGAAGGCTATCACTTATGCTGCTTAATTGTAATTGGCTTGACTTGGGGAGGGCCAATGAGGCTTCAGCAAGAGCAATTAGCAAGAGGGCTCGCCCAAGAAGGAGAGGGGGCTGATTTTTCCAAGGCATTATCACACACACACTCACACAAGCTCATGTGTGAAGAAGGAGAAGACTATCTCTTCCCAAGCTTTAATGGAGAACTCATCACCTACTCCAAGCTTGTGAGATAGAAGCCTACATCAACACTCTCTTGGCATGTGGATGAAAATCCAACCAAGAGCCAAGCGTCAATGCATGCTCATCTCCTCTACCAAGCTAATTACTAAGCTAAGCTATGCTAATATGAGTGATTATGTGAGGGGATGTACATCTTTCTCGTAAGATACTCCTTCTCCCTCTCAATCTACTCTCATACCCTGCTAGCTCTCACCATCTTCGAAGGTGTGTGAGATCTTGGGTCTGAGAACGGGGATAATTCAAGTTGTGTTTGGTTAAGTGTTTTGCTTGGTGCATGAAGCTTCCATCTTCATTGCACTAGCTAGTCTTGAAGGAACACAAAGAATTGTATTGTACAATGTCTCTCTTGATGGGAGAAACCATAATACAAAGCCTTTTGGAGGGGGGACCGGCTCCATGCAAATCCGGTCCTCAACTGTTGTCAATAGCTTAATTTCTCTCTCTTTTGAAAGTATTGTTGATGCTATCTAACTAGGTGTTATGCTTTTTGTTGCTCTCTCCACCCAAGCACTCTTGTAATTCTCATTAGGAATCTATTCTAATGAAATGCCCACTATGTTCATGCTAATTTCCGCTACACATAAGTTATTAGGCCATTAAATGTTACATTGGTATCAGAGCTCAAGGTTTCTCTTTTCTTGCTCAAGAAGGGAGGTCCTCAAGCTAGCTACAAATGGTTGGTATTATTAATTGCCTGTGAGTAAGTAGAATAGGGATTTTTCAGCCTTGCAGTGCGCCTGCCTTCGTGCAGTTAACGGGGCATCACCGTCGAGAGCTATGGTCTTAATAGTGGAGTCCTACGGGCTTGCCTACGGCTTAACCACTATTGAGCTATTAGAAGCTTGACAAGAGCCGGTGCTGTTTTGGTGTCGAAAGACCCTCTCTTCTATTCCTTGCAATTAATGGTATTCGAGCCGCGGGTACAGTAGCTTGAGTGCTTTTTCTAAAGGGGTAAAGAGGAGTAGCAACTAGGGCTTGAAGTGCCAAAGTACACCTAAAAAGTTTACACCTAAAAGTTGTTAGAATGGCTGACAATAGTAAAGAGAGTGAAATTAATGTTGATAACTTTGATTTTGCTCATGAGCAAGCTACTAATGATGCTTCAATGCTTGTTAACTATCTTGTTTCTAGGCTTCAACAAGCCATGGGCAATCCATCTCTCCAAAGTGAAGTGCAACGGCAGCTCCGTGCTCACGGGATTCTCCAAGCTCATCACCATGACGAGAGAACACCTAGGAAGCCTCCTTGTGAGACTACCAAAAGAGGTCTCTCTCCGATTCGGGAAGAAGAAGAGAATCCATATGAAGGGCTCAAGAATTTACTTCTTGATGATGCATCTCCTTCCCAAAGGAGAACTCAAGAGCCTCCACCGAAGGAACGAGAAAGAAGCGAGTCTCCCGCCACCTCGGCGGAGATGGCTCCACGAAGACGGCGGGCTAAACGCTCTCCATCACCACCAAAGCGGAGAAGACCATCACACTCTTCTCCACGCCATAATTCAAAGAGGGATGATAAAAAGCAAGAGAAGAAAAAGGCGAGAAAGAGGACACCCTCTTCTCCATCTTCTTCATCCTCTTCCTCTTATGAAAGCTATGGTGAAGACGACAAAGATCAAGACAAGAAAAAGGCGAGAAAGAGGTCACCCTCTTCTCCACCTTCTTCAAATTCTTCACCTTCTGAAGAAAGTGATGGTGCAACCTTTGAACCATCAAAAAGAAGAGGCCATAGGAAATCCTATGCCGCATGGAAGAGGTCGTCCAAGTTGAAGAAATTCAAAGAGGGAGGGAAGAGCATCTCTTTCCTTACCTATGATGGTACCTTTGGTGCCACGGACAAAGTCTTGGCCTTTATCCAACAATTCGATGCGGCGTTTGGAGATGAGGGCTTCACGGAGTCCTCTAAGCTACGCCATGTAGCTATGCACTTTCAAAAGTCCGCCAGACAATGGTGGTCTAGCCTACGAGCCAACGGTGAAGCTCCACGAACATGGAAAGCTTTAAGAGCTTCCATTATGAAGCAGTTTTTGGCCACCGATGCCAAAGACAAAGTACTCACCGAATGGCGAAGCTTAAAGCTCTCTCCCAATGAATCCATCCACAAATATGTAGACAAGTTTTGGGACCTACAACTCAAAGCCACTGTCTTCAAAAAGTTGGATTTTGGAGAGCAAAAGCAACAATTTTGTGCGGGCTTAACCGAAGAAATGGCGGAGTATGTCAACTCCCAAAGACCACGTACCATATCGGCGGTAATACACCACACTATGGTCGCCTCTCGAATCAATTTCCAAACGGGGGCAAAAAGAAATAATAAGCCCCCGGAAAACAAGGGTTCCAATGAGCCTAAGGGGAAGGACAATGTCCAAAAGTCTCCTAAGGGCAACTCCAACAAAGCTAAAGAGAAGGGAGTTTACAAAGGTAAGAATAAACTCTCTCCTGAAGAGCTTGAGCGTTATCGTAAGGATAACCGGTGTTTCAAGTGCGGCGAACAAGGGCATGCGTACCGCGCTTGTCCCCAAAAGAACAACCGCCAAGATCCTCCTAGAGCTTCCTTGGTTGAAATCCAAGAGGAGGAGACTCACCAAACTCACCACAAAGGATCTCCTCTATGCCATGCTTGGGGAAAGGTAAGAGAACATGATGCTTTTATTCTCTTTGACCCTGGTTCTACTCACAATTTTATATCTATAGAGTTGGCCACCAAGCTAGGAATACAATCCTACGAGATGGGAGATGTCCTACCCGCAGACAGTGCCTTCAAGGGGCAAGAAGCTTCAGTCACTCCCTTAATCGGGAAATTGAGGCTTCATGTCCAAGGCTATGTGGACAAAGAGGACTTCTTTATCTCTCCTCTCAAGCATGAGGATGTAATCCTAGGGGCACCATGGTTTGACCTCCTGGCTGCCGATGTTAAATTTCCTGAAAGGAGAATCTCCTTTAAGTTCAGGGAAAAAGACATGTATATAGATGCTAAGTAAATGGGTAACACCATCCCCATTGTACATACACCAGCTTTCAACAAGTCAATAAAGAGCTCTATTTCCGTGTACATGATTTTTGTTAAAGACTCTCAAAATGAACCTAATGATTTAGCAAAAGAAAATAAAAGCAACCAAAAGGAATTAGAGTTATCCAATTTTCTCAAGGGGTTTCAAGATGTTTTTATTGACGACATCCCTTGTGAGCTACCTCCTAAACGAGGTAATGATGACCATGCAATTGAACTTCTTCCAAGAAGTTCACCGCCTAATAAACCTCCTTATAGAGTTTCTCAAGCTCAACAAGAGGAGATTATGCGGCAAGTGCATGAGTTAGTTGAGAAGGGTATGGTTAGGCCAAGCTCATCTCCATTTTGCTCACCTGTGCTATTAGTGCAAAAGAAAGACGGCACATATCGTATGTGTGTCGACTATAGAGCACTAAATAGGATCACTATCAAGAATAGGTTTCCCGTTCCACGGGTAGAAGACCTATTTGATAAGCTACAAGGATCGACCTACTTCAGTAGGATTGACCTAAAAAGTGGCTATCATCAAATAAGGATAGTTGATCAAGACATTGTAAAGACCGCATTTAGTACTACATTTGGTCTTTACGAATTCATTGTCATGCCTTTTGGCTTGACCAATGCACCAGCCACATTCAACCGCTTGATGGAGAAGCTGTTCAGGCATCATCGAACCTTCGCTGGAGTGTTCTTTGATGATATTATCATCTACTCTAATTCATTGGAGGAACACAAGCAACACCTCTAGGTAATATTTCAAGTTTTAAGAGAGACTAAACTTTATGTTAATCGAAAGAAAAGTGAATTTTTCTTGCAAGAGATTCAGTATTTAGGTCACATTATCTCTCAAGATGGCATCCAAATGGATCCATCCAAGTTAGAGGTAATAAAAGGATGGCCTAAACCAAGGAATCTTCATGAACTAAGAAGCTTCATAGGTATGTGTGCATACTATAGACGCTTCATAGAAAAGTTCTCACAAATTGCGGGACCATTACATGACCTAACAAAGAAAAGCGTTAGGTATACATGGTCTGCTAAGGAGAACAATTCTTTCAAAAATCTTAAATAAAAGCTTATCTCTCAACCTGTGCTTACACTACCGGATCTCTCAAAACCATTTGAGGTCCAATGTGATGCTTGTGGTGATTGCCTTGGAGCTGTTTTGCTCCAAGAAGGGCACGCCATAGGCTATGAGAGTCGAAGGCTCGACCCTATTGAGCAAGCTCTAGGCATATACGAAAAGGAAGTCCTTGCAGTTCTACATGCCTTAGACTCATGGAAGCACTATTTATTGGGGACTCCTTTCATTCTGCGAACGGATCACCAAAGTCTTAAGTACTTCATGACGCAGACCAAGATCTCCGACAAACAAATGAGGTGGGCAAATTTCCTTTCGCAATTTCATTTTCATATTGCTCACATTGCTGGCAAGCATAATCAAGTAGCTGATGCACTCTCAAGACGGCCGAGAGTGAATGCGGTTTCCATAGCAACTCACAATGATCTATCTTCAATGATAGATGAGTATGCTATTGATCCCGATTTTAGAGATGTGATTTCAGCCCTTACATTAGGGAAGAAAGAAGAACCATTTACTTTACAAGATGGTTATCTTCTCTATGGCAATAGACTATGCGTTACTAACTCCCTGCGTGAGAAAGTAATGTATGAATCTCATGCTCCCCCGTATGCGGGGCATAGAGGGATTCAGTCTACCTTAAAGGGAATTGAAACATATTTCTATTGGCCTACCATGAAAGTGAACATACAAGAGTATGTTTCCAAATGTGTGGTATGTAAAAAGACAAAATTTGATAGAGGGAAGCAACCTGGATTGCTTCAACCCTTGCCAATCCCTAATTCACCATGGCAGAGCATATCCATGGATTTTATCTTTGGATCGCCTAAGTCTATCCATGGGAATACGGGAAAATGGACGATAGTAGACAGGTTCAGTAAACAAGCTCATTTTATACCTGTCAAAAAGACTATCAAAGCCCATCAAATGGCAACCCTCTTCATTTCACAAATTTTCAAATACCATGGCTTGCCAATGTCCATAGTGTCGGATAGAGATCCTAGAATGACCAGTAATTTCTGGAAGGGTCTCTTTGAGAATTTAGGGACAAGGCTAAATTTCTCTTCGGCCTATCATCCACAAACTGATGGCCAAAGTGAAATAGCTAACCTAACCATTCTCGATCTACTAAAAGCCAAAGTAACGGAAGTAGATCAAAGATCCCAATGGGAGAAGTACTTACCCTTAGTGGAGTATGCTTACAATAACACTGTACATACTTCCACAGGAAAAGCACCTTTTGAGGTAATTGAGGGAAGATCAAAAAGTCCCTTGCTACTTAAGGTACATGGGAAGATCTTCGTTGCAGATCAGTATAGCCGAGACCTACAAGAATCTTTTCAAAAGATTAAGGATGCTATCTCTATCTCACAGCAAAGGCAAAAGGCTGCTGCTGACAAGCACAGAAGAGCCCAAGCCTTTAAAGAAAACGATTGGTTCTTGTTAAAGTTTCCCAAGGCTCGATTAAGGCACACGACGGGCAAGAATCCTACGGGCCACCAAAAGTACTATGCTAAACTAACAAAAAGGTACTATGGTCCCTTCCATATTCTTAGGCCAATCAACGAGATGGACTATCAACTCAAGTTACCCAATCATTGGCTCATACAAAATGCTTTCCATGTGAGCCTATTAAAGCCTTACCAAGGAGAGCCACCTCAAGAACCAACTATTGAAGACCCACCAGAGATCGAGGACCAAGAGGAGGTGCTGCAGCCCGAGTCCATTCTCCGACATGAAGACAAGGTGTTAAGAGGCGGTAAGACTATCCGACGATATCTTATTAAATTTAAGAATTATCCTTTTGAAGATGCTAGATGGATGCAAGGCATACAATTAAAGGATAACCTAAACCTTGTCAATGCTTACAATGCTTCCCAAGAGTAGGCAAATGTACAAAATGTTAAAAATGAACAAAGTTTTTTTCTTATAAGACTCTCTTTTTCTTTATTTGTGCACAAAAATGAAGTAGTATGCATGCGTAGATCAAGTTTACGGAGACGACGTCTCCCAAACACCAAGTAGAGCTTGTCACTCTACTATGGAAGACTGATAGGACTAATGTGCAGATATGATTGCGGCAGCCTCAGGCTCTCAAGCGCCAAATGGATTAGTCATCCATTGTGGAATGATGTCGTAGGGTAACATAGGGATCCTCTACCCGCTAAGAAAAGGACTCATGAATATGCTTTATCTTCTCTACACCATAGTCGAGGACGACTATGATTTCAAGAGAGAGGTAATGTCATAATAATCAATATCTAATTCTCCTAAATTATTTTCTCATATTAAACTGATCATTTAATGTGGGGAAGGCCAGGGGAGAAAAAGCTAGAATATTGGTTAAGCTAGCAGACCGGCCACATTAGGGATCCAAAGGAGGGAAAGAGCCATGTGCAACAATGCGCTAAAAAGACCCTAAGGTTCAGCCCATTAAAACTTCCAAAATGCTAAGGTTCCAAAATTCAAAGGTTGTGTCCAAAGGTCAACCCTAGGAAAAATTGGATGCTTTGTGTGTGCCCTAAAAGTCTTTGCACATTCCTACATGGGAGCGGGCGAGCCCTAAAGGTAGGGGATGAGAGAGAAAGCCACACACACACACATAGGCTCCCTTTACACAAAGGGAATGAGGGACACATGTCAGCTCCCTAGGCCAGATTCCCACAAGGTGTGCCCAATTTCTATTGGATGACCCTTGAAGTGGACCAATGAGAATTAAGCTAGAGTAAATCTAGTTTAATTAATTTAAAAACATTTAATAAAAGAAACCAATGAGAATTAAGTCTCCTAGAAGACTATTGGGCAGTCTCCCAAGGGGTCCAATGAGCATTCAGGATCCCCATGGCTTGCCTGATTCCTATTGGCCAGGAGGCAAAGGGGTCCAATGAGAGTTTAGTTTAATTATTTAATTACCTAAAGCTCTCACAAAAGGGGAAAGGGGGACACATGTCAGAAGGGTATCACTTATGCTGCTTAATTGTAATTGGCTTGACTTGGGGAGGGCCAATGAGGCTTTAGCAAGAGCAATTAGCAAGAGGGCTCACCCAAGAGAGAGAGGGGCTGGTTTTTGCAAGGCATTATCACACACACACTCACACAAGCTCATGTGTGAAGAAGGAGAAGACGATCTCTTCCCAAGATTTAATGGAGAACTCATCACCTACTCCAAGCTTGTGAGATAGAAGCCTACATCAACACTCTCTTGGCATGTGGATGCAAATCCAACCAAGAGCCAAGCTTCAATGCATGATCATTTCCTCTACCAAGATAATTACTAAGCTAAGCTGTGCTAATATGAGTGATTATGTGAGGAGATGTACATCTTTCTCGTAAGATACTCCTTCTCCCTCTCAATCTACTCTCATACCCTGCTAGCTCTCACCATCTTCGAAGGTGTGTGAGGTCTTGGGTCTGAGAACGGGGATAATTCAAGTTGTGTTTGGTTAAGTGTTTTGCTTGGTGCATGAAGCTTCCATCTTCATTACACTAGCTAGTCTTGAAGGAACACAAAGAATTGTATTGTACAATGTCTCTCTTGATGGGAGAAACCATAATACAAAGCCTTTTGGAGGGGGGACCGGCTCCATGCAAATCCGGTCCTCAACTGTTGTCAATAGCTTAATTTCTCTCTCTTTTGAAAGTATTGTTGATGCTATCTAACTAGGTGTTATGCTTTTTGTTGCTCTCTCCACCCAAGCACTCTTGTAATGCTCATTAGGAATCTATTCTAATGAAATGCCCACTATGTTCATGCTAATTTCCGCTACACATAAGTTATTAGGCCATTAAATGTTACACACCTTCTAACTTTGAACTTAGTATCTTGCACACCAGGGCTCCGTTTGATGAGGAATCTCAAAGCTCGAGCAAGATTTTCCGAGCAATCCCTAAAACAATCAAGATAGGGCAAGGCACGTATACAAAACAAAAACCAAACATGATTTCTTAGGTGACTTCAAGCACAACAACAAAAAATTAATTCAAGATTGCACCTATTTTTAATGGTAAATCAACCACAAATTTTTGACCGACAAAACCCTTTGAACAAGGTTTAGGTAGAGTGTTTCCTATGATGGGCTAGAACACTTGGAACCATTACAATGGCATGTTGATATTGCAGGTTGAAGGCATAAAAGATATCTTGAAGAAGCTGAAGCTAACCACCCATGGGATTATAGTCTTAGTCTTGATTATTAATTACGTGCAGGACCAATATTGATGACCTCATGAGCACAGTTTGCATTGCCAAATGGTAACAACATCAACACGGGTAAGAAAAAGCAAGAGAGCTACTCCAAGGTGGTGTGCCGGAGGTCGACAACTTTTACCTACTAGAATGTATTGGGTTGCCAACACCATATCCATGGGTTGTTTTGATAGAGTATCCCTCCATGTTCTATAGGTCTCTCTCTCTCTCTCTCTCTCTCTCTCTCTCTCTCTCTCTCTTCGAAGTACATGTGAATACACTAGTAAACCTTAACAAAAATGAGGATATAGCACAAAAGACCCTTATTCGCATGGATCACGGCACAGCATTGCGATGAGAAAGCAGCAGGTTGAGGAGGTGGGGCCAAAGGGAGGGTAGTACTTGAATGAAAAGCGTTGGGAGGCATCACAACATGCGACAAATGGAGTATCAGCAACATCGCCATCGTCATTACCAGCAAGCATGAAGAATCGAGAACATGATGGACCAAGCAAGGTAGGGAAGGGAGAGCAGGCATTTCTAGGAGTCGAGAGTCCATAGTTGCTAGTGGGGACTGGCAGAGGGAAAGGATAGGGATTGGCTTAGATCTCTCTCTCTCTCTCTCTCTCTCTCTCTCTCTCTCTCTCTCTTCTAGAAATGTCTACATGATTAGAATGATTGGCGGCATGGTGACGAATACAAAAACAGGGCAGAGCACTCCACACAGCAAGGCTCTTAAAAGAGATGAATTAAAATTTGGTGATGTGCCTCATCATTACAAAAGTGTATGTTCACAAGGTCTCCTTAGAGAAAAAAGGGCTACGAACGCAGTCATTGTCTCCAAGGATAAATCATTGATTTCTAGACAGAGGGATTCTAGACAAGGAGGCCGGAGATCTGCACCTTCCTCTTGGCGTCAAAGCCCAACAGGCGGATGAAGGCTTCGGGGTACTCCTTGGCGCACTCCGCACTTTCACGCAGCACCGCAGAGACATCTTGGCAGTCGAATATGGGCAGCTTCCACATCACTCAATATCACCCATCGTAGTAGCCGATGCCATGGAAGTGCTCTCGGTACACGCGATTTTGTCGAACTCAATGCAGGGGTCCAGCCATTCCGCACCATAAAGTCCACCTGTTTCGCAATCTACTCGCTTGTCAAAGGCGGCAAGTAGGACAGAGTCTTATACTTCTTATTGTCATACAGCTTCCACACAAGCATGGCGCTCACTTGGCTGCCGTTGGAGATGGCGAGCAGGTTGGCGCTCTTGGGGGCACTGAGGGTAGTGGGCCTGAGGCCGGAGAAGCTCTTGGAAAGGCTCTCTTCTTGGGCGCACAAGGGAGCAACAACTGCCAAATAATCCACAGAGCTCGCCATTGCTGGTCTAGACATTATCAGCGAGTGCACAAGGCAGGCAACTCCTCTCTCTCTCTCTCTCTCTCTCTCTCTCTCTCTCTCTCACACACACACAGTTTTTTTTTTTTTAAATCTCTCAGAAAGAGCATGCGCCGGCGCGCGCTCTTTTTGAGATTTTTTTTTTTTAACTGTGAGAATTTCACGGATATTTCTACAGCTGGGCTCGTCAAAGATTTAGAAGAAGAATTGAAGAGATGGCAGATCACGCACAGCATGCTAAGGACACCATAGCTCACAAAGCCGAGGAGACGAAGGGCTTCGGCCAGCAGAAGGCCGGCGAGGCTCAGCACAACGCATAGGGAATGATAGTAGCTCTGCGAAGGAGAAGGCAGGAGAGGCGGCTCGCGCCACACAGCAGAAGGCGCAGCAAGCCAAGGAGGGCACTAGCATTGCCTTCCAGAGGGGGCGGGGGATGCAGTGAAGGACATGGCCAATAAGGCCACTGGCGGAGGTGAACACCACTGAAAGGGCAAGAGAAGCTCCTCGTTGTTGCTCATACAGCTACAAAAAGTCACAATACAATATGAGTAGCTTCCATCTTCCTAATAGCTACCTGTAGACAGAAAGCTTGAATTTTGCCGATTGCCTGCAAATCTTGGTTGTTTTGTGAATTTCTTTATCTATGTTGCAATTAAATAAATCCTCTCTCTCTCAAAGAGAGAGAGAGAGAGAGAGAGAGAGAGAGAGAGAGAGAATATTGTGTTGTCGTGAGAACATTGGAGTTTCAACAAAGCTTCGAGGGAGTGACCTAGGCCTGGGGGCCATGATGAGGTGAAGTGAAGGCTTGCCAGTACGGTAGGAAGCTGAGAACGCCTTGTCGAATTCACAGTTTACCGATTAGCATCAGGTCTGGCTAGTTTACCATGTCAAAAATTAGTTACAGAAGCTAGACAATCATTACCTTATTGAGCTGCTGGCTAACAATAACAAGCATTTGCATGTTTTCTTCATTGTGCATCAGATATTTATATGACTGTCTTATTTCCTTCTATCATCGAGAAAATAGATACCTTTCCGTTGATTGCAAATTGCCCTAGGTTCATTCACTAATTAATATAGGTTTCCTGGTTGGTGTGATCATCAATGAATCATTCTTTAATGGTTGTTGTGATCATTAATGGTTTGAAAGGTTCTCTCACTTAGCATCGTTTTTTCTAGTGGACGGACATGATCAATTGCAAAACAATGCATTGTCATTATGAAGAAGGCTCCAATACTACCTTTTAGAGTAGGGCATGGCTTTAATCTTCATAGATTGCAGCAGAATTTGCCTCTTATAATTGGTGGTGACATGAATATTCCACATGAGCAAGGATGTAAAGCATATTCCAATTATAATGTGCTTGTCCATTGAGTGGTGGATGATATGGCCTTCTGACATCTGCCATACTTTTTCAAACCATGATTCAAAATAGAAAGGGGTAGCATCTTCAACCTTTTGGGAAAAAAGGTCTTCATATGAAGACTCACGCCCCTAAGCTTTGAGGTTGTCACATTGTATGGTAAAAAGATCCTAATTATTTAATTTACATTTACAACTAACTTTTTTCAGTTATGACGATGCCTTTATAATAAAAAATTAGGCATAGAACTCTATAAATTTTGGTTGTTGTTTTTGTAAATTGATTAAAAAAATCATGTATTGGTCAATTGAGAAGAAATATGATTTTATTGTAACAAAAGAAGTCTTTCATAATTAATGGTGTTTGTCGGCGATGTGTCGTGTAAGAAGGGTGCCTTTGTATGAAGATCACAGCCTTGTAGTATAGATAGGGCAAGACGACATGGAAAAGACGATTGGTGTATAAATGAACTAATGGTGCATGAATATATAACAAATGATAAATATTCTGTTGACGATAAAACTATATCCTGTACAAACACTTTCTCGGGTTTGTCCTTGCTCGGAAAAAATCGCTCGGTGCATGGTAACACTCCCGTTTGACGAGCCCTCTAAACCGGCTTCTAGAGCACCTCAAACACTACATTCCAGAGCACTAAATCAGCACTTTGGCCATCTTTTACCGCTATCCCATCTAGACCATCCTTGAGAATTTTTTTTTTGGCCTAAAAAACCACTTTAGACATACTTTTCCGTTGCCATCAGTCTGCCCAGGGACTCCATACCTGCTCTAGCCTTCTGCATTGCACCTGCCTACAGCCTTTGCCTAGCATATACCATTTTCTAGCTTGGACCAACTTTGGTTGCACCATCATTGCCCAGCTCCCTCATCAAACATTTATGTTCGACAAAAAGCATACCTACGGAAATTTAGAAGCTTGCACACCAAACTGCAACTGAAAGCACTCGCAAACCCACAACCCTATGTACAGGCTATGTACAAAAAACTTCGTCTTCTCTTGCACACCGCATGCTTTAGGTGGGTTGCCCACCCCCCTTGGCTACAATCTAATGCACCTTATGCACTAGACTTCTTTCAAAATACAACTTGAGCCGCACACCATTCACCATATTCCTAAGAAGCTTACCATTTTCCCTTACCAACTGATACGTCCCATTCGAAAAAGCCTTCTTCACTTTGTACGGACCTGTCCATTTCTTTTTCAACTTTTTCTAGAATGTGAAATCCAAATAAGTCTCGTACTTCATGACCAGGTCTCCCTCTTTTATATTTTTGTCTAGCAAGTTTTGATTGAACTTGGCAACCCGCTTCTCCCTCTGGTTTACATAGTAATCTATTTTTGCTTCTCTGTCCATCTGCAAAGCCTCCAGACTGGCTATCTGATCCTGTAGAAATCCTTGTTGAGTGGCATTGACACGCCACATAACTTATAAAGCACCTAATTGTGCATGCACTGGCAATACAATAGACTAGCTCGAATGGAGTGAAATTTGTAGTTACTTTATAAGACGTCCTATACGCCCACAGACACTTCTCTAGATTTGTTTCCCACTTAGTCTCCTGCTTATACACATACTTTGTCAACATTCTTACAATTTTCCCATTAGCACTCTTGACTAGACCATTGCAATGGGGATATAGGGTGACGAAAATCGATGCTGAATCTTTAACTTCTCCACTAATGTGTGCATTAGCTTGCTTCTAAACCCCTGACCCCTATCAGAAACTAACACCCATGGAACACCAAAACGACAACAAATGTTGTCTAACACAAACTAAGCTATCACATTAGCATTTACTTCCTTCACAGCCTTGGCCTCGACCCACCTTGTAAGGTAGTCAATGGCTACCACCACGTACCTCTTACCACTTGTAGACTTTGGGAGTGGACCTATGGCATCTAGACCCCACTTCTCAAAATCCCTTTGTGCAATGATGGCACCTTGTGACTCCACTACCAGTTGTCTTTCACCTATAGTCTGACAATTGTGGCACGTTTTGCACCAGTAATGCATGTCCTTCACTATGGAAGGCCACCAAAAGCCTGCTCTCAAAACTTAAAATAGAACTTGGTATTTGCCCTAATGTCCGCTTTATTTGTGGCATTGCTCCAGCACCATACCTATCTCTTCTTTGTATAGCGCCCTCCTTAGCACTCTCTCATGCCCATAGTTCATTAGATCTTCACCTACCAGTGTGAATTTGCGGGCCTTCTGCACCACTCTCCTCCTATGCAACTTGGAAAAACCCTCTGGGGACACTGCCCTACACTCAAAAAACCTTCAATCTCCTTCAAAGTCTCCCTACCTACATAAGTGGTTGGGGCCACATATAGACCTACAACATGCACCTATACTTTGCTACTCGCTAACTGGTCCTCCTCTTGGTTCTGCTCTCTTCTTACATGCTTGAATTGAATCTCTTCAAAAGACTTTAGCATTTTCTTGATGGAAAAGAACAAAGAATCCCGCTTTACCTCCACTGGCCTAACAACTTCTTGATGACTAGTAACGAGCACATCTCCCTTCACCACCAACCTGGAAATGCCGAACTCTATACACTGCTTCAAACCCAAATGTAGAGTGAGATACTCCACCTCACTATTGGTGTGGACATTCTCTAGATCAGAAGCCCTAAAAAATATAGCTTTGCCATGTGTGTCGTGTATTACCACTCCTCCACCTGCCTTTTGGACTACCCTTCGATACGCTCCGTCGAACCACATTGTAAAGGCATTCTCCAAATCAGGCTCCTCCTTAGCTTCATCTCGCACCACCCTTGGATAGGCTAGAAAATCAACATCCTTGCTGACAAGAATGTCCGCCAAGTGAGACCGACTCGTGTGATCTACTTTAAACTCAAAGTGAGACTCTTGCAGCTCCAACACCCATTTCATAATCCTTCTTCCTGGCTTTAAATGTAACACTACCTCCATTGCTCTGCTTCGGTGTAGGTAGTCTCTCTTGGGCTAATCACCCTACTCATCGCCTTGTAGCTCCTTCCTACCTTTTGCAGTAAAACCGCTCCAACAGGAATTGTGCCCACTATCATAGACACATAGAAGTCGTCCTCTCAATTGGGAGGACACACCGTTGGCAACTGACACAAAATTTTCTTGACCCTGTCAAAATCCTCCTGAGCTTCTTCATCCCACTCGTGGCCATGTACCTGCTGAGCTCTCGTTTGAAGAGGATACACATATTGCGACAACATCCAAAAGAAGCGTGATAGATACTTTAGCTTATGGACAAACGAATCCAAACCTTGAGCATATGATGGCGGCTCCATCAATACCAACACCTTCACCTTCTTAGGATCAGCCTCTATACCATTCTACGACACCAAATGACCAAACAGCTACGCTTGATGAAGTTTCTGATAAAGCGGCCCAAGTATGGACCGAATACCCTATTCATCCAATCCTGGAAGGTGGCATATGCATTCACCAATCCGAATGGCATCCTGCGGTAAGCAAAACAACCCCATGGAGATATGAACGTGGTCTTTGTCTGGTCTTTGAGCGCAATCCCTATCTAAAAATACCCCAAAAAACCATCCATAATTGAGTATCTTTTGTGCCCAGCCACCTAATTTAGGATTTTGTCTTGAAACGACAATGGATAGTGATTTCTCTTGGTCATTTCATTTAGTGGCTTGTAGTCGACACACACCCTCCATTTCCCATTCTTCTTAGGGGTTAAAACCACTGGTGAAACCCACTCTGACTCCTTTACAGGGTATATAATGCCTGCATCTAGCAATTTATTAATCTCCTCCCAAAGGGCCTCCTTTTGGATTTCCCCTAATCTTCTCAGCTTTTGTGCTTTAGGCCTATGTCCCTCCTTGAGAACAATCTTGTGCTCTACCCCTTTTGCACCACGCAAATGCTTGTATTCCATCGCAAACAGGTTTGGATAGGACTCACACAGTTGAACATAACTCTGTGTCTCACCCTTGGTCAAATATTCACTTATCATGCTTGAAACCTCCTCTATGCTTAAACCATGAGTTTGAGGCTGCATACCTTCTTCCTTAAGACAGAGTCATCTATGGTGACTCCGAAAAAATCCGCATCTATCTTCAGCATGTCGTTCTTGCTCTCCTCTTCCTCTGTGCGCTAGTGTAGCCTTCATCATAGGCCATCTTTGTCTTGTACTCATAGCTTGTTGTGTCGCCCTCATATTTAATTGTCATAGGACAAAAACTGCTTACCTTGGTCTTCAAATCTAGCACAATTTGTCTCCCTTTCTCTTTGTCAGGCAAAGTGAACACTTTTCTCTCCCAATATTGCTTAGCACTTATCACCTGCCTTCATCACAAAAAAGTCTATCAAGCACTCTATGCCCATCACCTTGACCTTCACATCCTGAGCCATACCCAAACACCTAGCTTTAGTATGGTTGGTCATCCTCATGCGCACATTCGACTTGGCTATCGCCTTAAGGCCCGTCTCCTTCATGGTTGCTTCTGTCATGACACAAACCTGCACTCCACCATCTATATAGGCATGTACCTGCATCCTTTTCTCTATAACAGCATCCACAAATGGAAGGACATCAGTTGGTCTACCTACCCTCAGAGCCATGTTTTGCACCACGTCTACATTACCCTTAGCCCTCGGCAGCCTAGTGCTGCCACTGCCTCCTCAATTTTGGATTTAAAGCCAACAACTGACCAAAAGTAATGTTTGCTATCTTTTTTTGAACATCACTTACTAGGTTGTACTTGGGATAGCCACGTCCTAATTGGAAATCCGTTTGCTTGATTTTGCAGTGTCTCCTTCATTTGCTAGGCTCAGGCTACTCTCTGTCCTCGTACACCTTCTCTTTGCACTTGCGAGCTCTGGTTTCATGCTCTATATTACTCTCTCTCTCAGCTCTTGCCCTCTTGTTGGCCAAAACTTTGATATCCTGCTTATCCACCCCAATGATTTTCATTCTTGGGACTTCACCTCCATTTGGAGGAGCTGGCTGCACAGGGTTATCCATTGCTTGCTCTCTTGGACCATTGAACTTCCCTTGACCTCAACCTCTACCAAACAGCGGGTAAATGCCTCCTCTCTCTCTTGGCGGTTCAGGCAACCAGGCGCATAGTGCCCCTCTTCTTCACAATCATAGTACCTACCTCCGGCAGCAGCCTTGCCTTGCCCCTTTCTCCTCTTTGTTGTCCTATGTCCATCACGCTTAGCTGCAACTCGTGCATTTTCGCGGACAAATCTTTCACCATACCTTCCCAATTTTGCAGCACAATGGCTACTCCTTGATTTCCATGATTTTCCTCATGCATAGCCTCCCTTAGACCCTACGGTTGAAGGGGGGCCATCGTATCATAGCCCAACATGCCCTGCTCTATCTTCTTCTTTATCTTTCTATTCTTTGATCGTGCAATTTCTACCACACCATTGTAGTTTTCTGGGCTCGAAATCGACTTTCTCCCACCTTAGGGTGCAGACACGCCATGAATTTGTCCAGCTTAAAGTAATCCCCATTAGCCAATTGCATGGCTGCCGCTAATTCTATCCAACACTCTTCAAAATGACCCAAAAACAAATTGAACTCTTCACTTAAATCTTGTTTAAGAGCCTTCATCTTCACATTCATCTCGATCGGGGATGCCTCCTTGCAAAAGTCATGAAGAAACCTTGCACATAGAGCCGCCCATGCTTGCCTCAGCTCGCCTTCCAAAGCTTCATACCAAACTTTAGGTTTCCCACGCATCACCAAAGGAAATGTCTGTATCTTGCTATCCTCGTTCTGCATACGCAATGATAGCATATACAGCTCGCAATCCGACATCCACTCGTCGGGGCTCTCCTCACCTGTGAAAATCGGTCCATAGCTTCTAGGTGCCATGACTTCCAACAAGAAAAACTGCTTCTTTTTTTTCAACTCGGAGCAATCACTGTGCTCCTCCATGGGGGCAACAGAAGATGGAGAGGGGGAATGGGGGAACACACTCGGCACAACAACAAAGGCCTCTCTAAAGCTCAGGGTATCCATAGCACCCCTATCCTCTCAGAAAACACACTTCTCACTAGCAGACCACTACTTGCTCTTTTCCCAATGCCTACACACTCCACAAGTCCACCACACAATGTGCACCTACTGCCAACAGTCTGTCTCCACCCTCACACAAGCCCACATAGCCGCTCAATCTCAGTCTCTCACACAATACACCGTCAGTCCGGGGGACACACACATCCACACTGCCGGCACCATGAGGAAACACAAGCGCAAGAGAAAAAGAAGGGGGGAAGGGGAAATGATAACAAAACGGGGTAATAGTGTCTTGATTATGGCATGTACAGAGCTTGCAATTCCATCACCATGGCCATTTTCAAGAAAAATTTACAAAGGGATTTGATAGGCACACTCGTCTGCCAAAGAGCTCTCCTCTGCAAGCTTCAAATGGAACCAAAAAAAGTCCCCCATTTCATTAAAAAAATGGCTTTTATAGAAGGGGGTCTTCAACTTTGGAAATTGTTTCCTAATTGGCCCATCTGGCGCCTTAATTTGGCATCTCTTGGAAAGAGGGAGCCGCCTGATTTCATCTGCTCTCTTTTGCTCTCTTTGGGTTTGTGCTCTTGAAGGGGGGGTTGCACTAGTGACATCGCTAGTGCCCCTTGGCATTTTAAATTTTTTCTTCATTTTCCACCCTTTGGGAAGCCTTCTTTCTCTTCCCCTTTTGCTTAGCTTTTGACCGCCTTTCTCTCTCTCTCTCTCTCTCTCTCTCTCTCTCTCTCTCTCTCTCTCTCTCTCTCTCTCTCTCTCTCTCTCTCTCTCTCTCTCTCTCTCTCTCTCTCTCTCTCTCTCTCTCTCTCTCTGCTTGGAAACTTTGAATTCTGTCTTCTCTAGCACCCTCCTTTTCACCTCCTGGACCCGTTGGAGTGTCCACGCCTCAAATTGTCCAATCTCCCCTTGCACATGGTGTACCCCTTAAGCTTGCCCTCTTGGCCCCGAGCTGCCCCTTGGATGGGCCTCTTTCTCACTCTTTCTCTCGCGCACAGGACCTACCCCTTACTTGGTCCCCTCGGCCAATTCAAAGCTCCACACCCGGCCGCCCTCACCCTCACTTCACCTCCACTGTGTAACTGCCCCTTACCCTAGCACTGCGATATCGCTAGTGGGGGGGTAGTCTTGCTTGTCTTCAAAAGAGTGGGGGTCCCCTAAGGGGCGCGGGAACCGGCCCATCAAGGGTTCCAATCACGTCATCATTGCGCAAGAACCCCTTGACCACGACCAGCGGCGTCGCCGCCTCGCACAACCACTACACAACCAAAACCGTGGCCACGCCGCCATCAACCCCGACAAATGCAATGCCTCCACAGTCGGTCAAGGGACTCACCATTGCTGAGCTCCCCGGGAGCTCTCTCCCCTCTTTGATGCTAGTGGGGGGTCACACCCTTCCCCACATACTCCACGCGTCACACCCTTCATTCGTCCGCCATGTGGCGCTTGCTGGGATTTTGCCCCCCCTTGGGTTGGAAATACCTCTCTGACATGTAAGAAAGAAGCTCTTTTTTCTCCTTGTCTTCAGGCCTTTTCCCTTCTCTACTTTTACACTTAACTGGCAAGACATGGTACGCGGCCAAATCTCCCCCATGCCGGCTACGAGCCATGCAATTAGCGGATTGGGACTCCGTCAGGCCTTTCGATCGAGACCGCAAAAACCGCCAAAATTTATCCGTAACCACTCCTCAGGCAATTGTCCCAAACTTTGGGCGGTCACAACTCAGAAATTGTGGCCCTATTTGAGGATTTGTAAATTCTTGATGAGTCTCGCTGAGAATGCCAGATGGCACAATTCCCCATGCGGTCAAGTGGGTTCAAACCCGATCCCCGACAAAACTTTAAACGGCCATAACTTGCTATCCACAACTCCGATAAGCGATCCCAGAAGACAGACATGCTCCATAATTTGAGCTCTACACATCTATCTGCTGACATCAACCTGGGCCACCTGTTCCCAACTGCCCTACCCGGCAGGGATCTGCAACACCTTAAAACTTTGAACTTCAGTATCTTGCACATTGGGGTTCTGTTTGACGAGCCATCTGGATCGGATTCTTGAGCACCTCAAACACTACATTCTAGAGCACTAAATTAGAACTTTGGACATCTTTACCCGCAATCCCATCTGGACCATCCTTGAGCTTTTTTTTGGCCTAAAAAACCACTTTAGACATACATTTTCGTTGACACCAATCTGCCCAGGGAATCCATACCTACTCTTTGCACTACACATGCCTGCAGCCTTTGCCTAGCATATACCAATTTCCAGCTTGGACCAACTTTGGTTGTACCAATGTCAATTGAGAGCTGTACTTCTGCTATAATTTGTAATCAACCTTTCTCATTGTCTGGTAATCAAAATTCGATTCCGAATAGCACATTGTGTTCCTTATCTCTTGCTCTTTAATCTAAGAGTAATCATTCTCAATTTTGTTGTGGTTTGCAATGTCTTGTCTGTGAGATAAATGTGTTGAGTTGAGGGCTCAAATGGTTATTTTTTTATGTTTTGACCTTTGAAGAGTGTTTCTAAGCATGAAAGGAACCTTTTCGTGTAGTTCTATTTTAGTTTTCTATACATCTAGATATTAATCACCTCCATAATTCGCATGGAAAATAAAGAGGTCCTCCTAGACCCCATCCTCTTCCTAATGTCGGGTGCACTAATGAGACAAAGTGGCTTAATACAGACAACACTTACGTGGGGCTATATAAGTTCAATAATAGAGAACAAACACTCTATTATAGATGTGATGAGCCTCGCATCAAGGAGCTGACCGACCACAAGAGACTATATGTTTTTACATACACAAAGGGTAGAAGTATCCAAGTGGTCATGATAGATAAGCATGGCCGTAAATACTCTCCTATAGACCATAAGGAGCTAGAGTGGTATACATACTTTGGTGGACCACTCCACCAATATTATGTAAACCTTGAGGAAGATTCGGAAACTAGGTACGTGAGTCTAGTAAGAACGAGAGCGGAAGATTCATTTGGGCACCAATGATTCTCGAATGCAGGACCCATGGGGTCAATGGGGTCGTTTCTTTGAACACACACAGGGGCAGTGAAGCACTTGATTTGACTTACGCAACTAGAATCCCTCCAACAATTACACGAGATCTAACAGAATGACCGGATGAACAAATGGTGGAGAGGACACCAATTGTAGTGCCAAGGAGAGAGTACAAAACTAGAGAGACCATATCAGGAGGGTCGAGAACGGTTAGGATGGTTGTAGAGACTAGATGCATGCAACCATCTCAAGTGGCCAAGTGTGTGCTCAAAAAGTATAGTGGACTGGGAGATCCGTATGCTCATGTTTCAATCTTTAAACAAGTGTTGACGGCTGAACAGGTAACATATTTCCATACTCAATACGAAGGATTTGGATTGATCCTAGAAGGAACATCCTTGACCTGGTTCCAGCCACTAAACAACCAAGAATTCCTATAGAACAACTTCTACAAGAATTTGTAGAGGAATTCTCAAAGAGAGGGATTAAGCATAATACGGTCTCCCAAATCTATGCATTTAGACAAAAGGAGAAAGAAAAGGTGAAGGAAGCCTCACTTCAATTTAAGCAATACTTTAGAAAGATGTCCTACTAGAGAGCTACCTCAGGATGACAGGCTGTTATTCCTTTTCATAGAAGGATTGTGAGATGATACTCTCGAAAATTATATATGTGCACTTAAAGGCATGTGTTACATTCAATCAAGTCATGAAAGAGGTGTTGTATTTGGTAGACAACAATAAGGCATATGGGGAGGTGACTGAGGACACAAACCAAGGGACAAGTAGCACCTCTTCCACTAGTGAATCCACGAGGAAACTGGGTGGGAAATACCCTACTACTGATCAACTGATCGAGGACGTGATCAGAAGGATAAACCAAGGAAATAGGACAAACCGAAACACATGACAATAGTCCACACAAAAATGTGACACGTGTGGAGGAGATCATCCAACTCAGTGGTGCAACATGCAGCCGAGGCCAGGAGAAAACGTACAACATGTATTGAAGTGGTGTGCTATCAAACAAAAATGGACAAACCATGAGACCGACAAATGTTTCTACAATAGAAACTATGTTAGAGAAAGACCATATGGGCCACCTGGAGGGCAACAGTTGCCACCACCTCCAAGAGACCAAGTAGGACAAAATAATGTAGTCCAAGGGCAGGAAAAACCTCAACCTGTGTTGGGACATCAGCCTCTTTTACCACAGGAAAACAGAGCCATGTTAAGAATTTCACAACCCATAGAGGCACCTGCGGGTCAGAGTATGATATAAGTAGTTTCAGACCGAGAAGATTCAGACAACTCTTATGAGAGAGGATTAGACAAGTTGCAACCACATGGTTTGGGGTGGTGTATCATGGCGGTCTCTTGGATAAGAATGGAAGTGTTGATGGTATAGGCGACCTGGTTCTTTCACTTGCCTTTGGATGAGGTCGAAAAAAAGTTACAGTAGCAATCTCTTTGGTAAATGTGTCTGCTATCTTTCTATCTCGGACCTGCATCGTCATACCTTCAGTCGGCAGCTTCAATGCCTCAGCCACAATCTCTTTTGTGATTACCACTTCTACCTTCTGTCTTTGTTGGTCGGTGATTTGGGCTGACCCATCTTCTTTGATTATAGACAATAACTCATATGCCTTCTGGAAATCTGCACCGCATGGTTCCTGGTCATAGAAGTCCGTTAAGCCTAGCCTTCTGTTGGCTTCTTTGGTGTCTAGCTTGGTAGCTACATCATATATCTCTTTTGGTAGCATTTGCAGTTCCACTTGGTGTCCTTCTTCACTCTTGAACCTGCCAGTGAAAACTGTGGTGTTGTTTTCTTCAAGCTGTTCTTTTGACAAGTATGTTGCCTTGGCCGTCTTTACTGAACTTGGGACTAGTTGGTAGGGTGGCAACTCTTGCAACTTTTCTTTTTGGGACACTCTTTTCTTGGCAGCTTGCATTGCTCTTGTTAGGGGAATACAATATCAAATTTAGAAAGTCTGCAAATTCCACTCTGAAATGCTCTGAGTCTGAATTGCTGACAAATTATGTCCATTTTGCTTCAAATCAATTTTGGAGCATGCATAGAAGCATAAAAACATGTATAGATCAGAATCATACACTTCAGGCAAAAATTGAAACAAAAGTAAATAATCGCGATTATTTATAGCTGGGGATTTTTTCCAACTTTTTGCATTCTTGACATCATAGGCTTGAACCATATAGCATTTAGGTGCTCTGAGTGAAGTGTGGGCTCATTTGAGTGCACGGGGTGGAAATGGTGCTAGATTTAGGCTTTCATACTCTAAGATAGTAGATATAAAGAGATTTTGAGTTTTTGAGATTTAAACTTGCTCAAACTTGGTCAGTGGACTTGGGACATCATTTTCTTTGGTCCCATAAGGTCAAAGTTGTAATTTCCACCCATTTTGGTAAGAAAGTAAATAATCGTGATTATTAACTTTCTTATCAAAATGTGCATTTTTTGTTGCAACTTGGTTCTAGGCATGATGTAGACTCTGTGTATGAGATATGGGGTGATTTGGATCAAAACATGTAACAGATAACTCAAAATTGGATTGGAAAGACCTTGGTGCGTTTTTTGACAATTTTTCTTGATCATTTTGGCTCATACTTGAAATGTGGCATGTAATAGATGTGTACAAGTGATAGGTGAAGTGAAGATATCATTTTCAAACCAAAAAAGCACAAAAGTAAATAATCATGATTATTTATTTCTGTCAATTTTTTTACAAAACTTGACAATTTGATGACCTAGACATATTCAATACATTTAAAACAAGTCCTAAATTGAATTTGGTAAAGTTTTGTCGTGTCGGCATCACTTCGTGCTTTGTCGACTCTGAAACATCGATTTTTGTGACTAGATGGCATGTGGAGTTGGTTAGTCACTTTTGAAGCTATGGATTTGTCCGCTACATAGTCCTGATGCTACCCATCCAGTTTTGGCCCACTTGGAGTCAGTTTGACTTTATATGTCAAATTTGACGCTTTGTAGCTTTCGAGCTATTTTTTGCTTTTTGAGAGCTTGCCTTGACTGTTTTCATAAAACCATCCAGGTACATTGTGTATAGACCTAGTCTATAAGCTGTCTGTGGAGTCATTATCCAATTTTGGCATCTGGCAAAAACCTAGATTTTCTACTTGGAACCCCCCTTGACCCCTGCCGAATGGTCATCTGGTGATATAGAAGTGTTCTATTATATAGGGGCATGCTACAATTCAAGTCTCGTCCAATTTGGTTGAGCTCACAGGTCGCTATGGTCAATTTTGGGTCGTAGGACTTTGTGCACTGCTGGGTTTCTAGGGTTTTTTCTTGAGCTTAGACTTGCTACCCGGTCATATAGAATTGATCATTGATAAGCTTAGAACTTACCCCTCATGTCTCGTGTGAAACGGCGCTGTAAAAGGGCAACTATGGACTCCGAAAATCAAGCACAAAGAAGGAGGTCGAGAGCTCTCTTCTCCAAGAGTGACTAATGGAAATGAGGTGATTTTTGGCTACCTTGGATATCTATACTCGGACTTCCCAAACTATTTTTTCCCAAATTCCCCTGTTAGTCCTACTAAGCCGTGAAATCTATGTTAGACTCCAAAATTTCTTCAATCGGATTCTGGTAGCTCATTCTGCAAGAATTTGCGAAAGTATGCCTTGACAGCCTAATTTAGGCTTCCCGCTTCCAACTGTCGATTTGATTGAAATTTTTTGAGCATGTCCGTCTTGTCCTTCTGATCATCAGCGTATCTTTAGTTTCTCCATCTGAGCTCATTTGCTATTTATTATTAATTTTTGACCTATTTATTAAAAAATAACAAAATCCGCTAAAAAAACAAAGTGAAAAATCAACAATTAGAAAAATACATTGAGAAACACTGCTTTATTGTTTTTTGGTAGATTTCTCCATTTTTAAGTCCCAATATCAAAAAAATTGATGAAAATAACCAAAAAAGACCATTTTTGACGATTTTCTGATAGTATATACACTATTTACACTCATCATGGAGATGTTATTCGTTAAATTTCTCCTGTTGATGACTTATTAAGAGCATTATTAGGTAATTTTACAAAAAATCACACGTTAACATCAAACTTTTTCCTCCCTCTTCAAACATTGCTCTTAATTACTTAGTTCCCTTCCACCCCTCTTAGATGGCGTACTCCGTGACGACTGTGTGCATGGTTTGAACAATCGTGTCTATGCATAGCCTTGATTGGATCTACCATGCTTTGAAGATCAATGCAGCTCAAGCCATGATGATGTGTAAGAGTTGGGTCTTGAGTAATTAACTCAAGGGTTTCTGAGGTCGAGGTTTTCTTTTGTTGTCTCCCAAAGAGCAAATCTTGTAGCTTGTGTGCTCTTTGCTTTATTGTATTGTCAGGGTGCTTTGGCCCGCTGATTTCCTGAGTTGTTAGTATCAATAATGATCATTGTCGAGCTTTTACCTGCCATTGATATCTTGGTTTTCTTTGGTCAGAATGTTGTGGTTGAGTCTTTTGAGACTTAACCCTCCACTACTTCATCGGTTTTACAGTTTGCGGAGAAGATAAGTGCTCCTTTTTCCTCCAAATCCATCTTGTTTTAAGTTCTCTGCTCGGAGATGCTCCTCTTTGTGTTTTGAACCTTGAAACCTTCTTTGGTACAGTAGATGATATTTTGGGAACCCATCCTTAAGTTGTGCTTTTGGTACCCAAATTTGCTTGACTCCTTACATGCTACTTGTAGCATTTGCTTGTTTATAGGATGGAAAAGATTGATTGTTGCATGGTTTGTTCTACTAGTAATCTCTTTTCCATTCTTCTTTGCTTGGTGAAATTGGAACAATGAGTTGTCCGCCTTTAGGTGATAGCTTGAGTTTACTGGTATCCCAATCTGGTACTGCCTTGTACGTCCGCATCCATGAGATTCCAAGAATCATCGTTTCACGTTGTCATGAGTTTTTTGGAGCAAGGGATTGCGCATATGTACATAACCATGCATGGTGCATCAAATAAAGGATTGCCCATTTTCCAGAGCCAGGTGGTTACGTGGGGCCCACATGTGTACATGTAGGACTGCATGTACATAGTGCATCGATTTTCACTATTACCAGTACCACTGTGTTTTTTCTACAATAAGGAGGAGTTGGTAGCGCGTAAAACTTCTCGAGGAAGCTATCCGCGGGCCGACGACATGAGGTAAGCAGGTGCGTCAGATGGCATCGAGTGGCGTCAGGAGGTTGAACGGGGTCAATACTTGCACGCGGAGAAGTATGGACACGACGTGGGTGTTTTCTTGTGATACTTATGCAGAAAGGTCATCATGAGTACCACTTTTTGGGGCCACTTCACGTGGTTGCGGGATGCATTATTTGGAAAAACTGAGTGCCAGGTGTGCGGATGATGCAAAAAGGTGACAACTATGCACTGCGAGGTCAATTTTTGGCCTGTTCGGGGTCCGTTTGAGGTCATCTAAAAGGCCACGGGTGCCCAACTAATAAAGCTAAGTGTGGGAACTGAAACAACAGAGAGAAGACCAGAAAAAATGTAGAGAAGAGAGGAGGAACAGCCGCAGGTGTGTTTTTTCTCATTTTGGAGCTTGTTTTGGCCGTAAACTGCTCATCCGAGGTCGGATTTGAGCACTTTGACATTGTAGACTGGGGTTTTGGGCCGTTCCGGACGCGATGGCGCTGTCCATTTTGCCAAATTCCTCACTCTTTTTCTGCTGTTTTTCTGTGTAAGTTTCTCCTATGAGCGAAGTTTCTGCTCCAGTTGGTGATTGTATCTGGTATCTTTCACCCATATTTTGTGAGCTGTTTGCCCCATTGGTGTTGGCCCAAGCTCATTTGTATCTAAACATAAAAAATTCTCCTCTTTTGAGCTGAGTTTTTTGGGTGTGTGTGTGTGTGTGTGTGTGTGTGTGTGGAGTGGGCAAGTGGATAGTCTCTCTCCTCTCACTCCAGAGGTGTGTTCCCTGTCTCGGCCAGGTGTGTTGTGTAAGCCGAGTGGTGCCCCATAGTGTGTGTGTGTGTGTGTGTGTGTATCTTTCCAAGAGTGTGTGTCGGGTTGTTATAGAGGCGCTGTGTGTGTTTTCATCCCGCTCACATTCTTTTGGCGCCCCCACGGAGGATCTTCTTCGAGTACCTTCTGCTTCGAGCTTCGAGCTTCGGGATTACAAGTTGCAGGTTGTAGATTACATGTTAGAGGTTACAGGTTATAGGGATAGGGACAGGTACAGGTGATTCACACAAGTACAGGTAGCTAGAGTACAGTGATATACTAGCAGTGATGTCACTTGCAGTTGTTGTGGGTATGCATCACTTGGCGCCTATTTGAGCGCATTGTCTGTTGGATTGTACGTTACTTGTGGAAACTGCCATTGTACGCATTTGTGGAGCCATACTTGGTTGTATTTGGCAGTCCCAACCATTTCTGAGACTTGGTCTGGAAGATAGTCATTTGTGAGACTTGACTATATGCGATTTGTATTAGCCTTCGTGTGAGGGTCGATAGCGTGAGGTTTTTATTGAGTTGGGGGATTCTCAAATGTGGAGATCCTTTCGGTGATACAGGTAGCTGGAGCACCCTTTTTGTCACCTCGCCATAGGCTATGTACTAGTGAGTCCTACTCGATGCTCGGAATCTATTGTTGACAATTTATGCATACATAGAAAATCTATATTTTGGGTTCCTACTGCTCTACTTCTGGGGAAACTCTGTCGAAATTTTCCCAAGTTATGATGGCTGGTTTTTTGGTATTTTGAGCCATTTATGCTGTTATGCTGCTGAAATTTTGGCAAAATCAGAGGATAAGACAGGTGTGCTTTCTTGGGAGCTTCATGGTTGGCTTTAATGGATGATCAAAATGGACCTCAATTCACTCCATTTCATTTAACTCAGAGAATCCAGATAAATGTTCATGTGTCCAGGAAGATTTTTTTCCAGCAACGCATAGTCTTTATGTTCGGGCCAAGAAGATTACGAGAGATCCTGGAATGTCCTTTGCCTGTTGTAATTCCGATGATCAACTATGAAAACTCATTTGATGTGCATGTGTTTGTCCTTATCTAAAGCTGAGCTCCATTGAAGTTTCTAGGGATTGGGTAGTGAAAAGTTTTGGGTTCTTGCACGTGTGTTCGAAGGGGTTCTCAAAGCATCATAATTTGGGTAGCCATGGATTTCTCTTATCCCGAGTTTCATGGAAGAAGTGATGAAGATGTGGAAGATTTTTTGGAAAAGATGGAGGTTGCCTGCATTAGCAACCAGATTCATGACCCTACGCAAATGTTACGCCTTCTCCAAATTTTTTTGAAGAGTGATGCACGAGTTTGGTCTAAAGCATTTGAAGAGGAGTTGCGTGTGGCTGATCCACCTGTAAGGTTGAGTTGGTACAATCTACGACATGGGTTGGAAGTGGAGTTTGTTAAGATAGAAGATCCTGACAAGGTGTGGCAAGAAGTACAGGCTTTGGTACAAAAGGAAGGTGAGCCAGTAGATGCGTACATACGTAAGTTTTCATTGGCATGGGAGAGAATGCGCAAGGCTTTAGCACCACAGGTACCCCCGCCTGACATGATGAAGAAGGACAGGTTCTTGGCTGGTCTTTGGGAGAATATACGTTGGAGAGTGGAGCTAAAGAAGCCTAGGACATATGAGGATGCACTAGAGGTAGCAAGAAACAAAGAGTGGAAGTTGAGGAAAATGAGCCAGTTAGGGATGGAGTCTTTGCCAATGAGGTCTGAATTTCAGCCTATAGAGTCTTTACAAGGGCGCATGTCACGGGTTCATCATGAACCAGTAGTTACTACTCAGGTTATGCCAGCAGTGGTCACTACAGCAGTGCAAGATGATGGGCTAAGGTAAGACATGAGGAAAATGGTAGATTTGATGAAGAATCTCAGCCTAAACATGCTAGGTCAAGTGGGAAATAATCGAGGTCGAGGGAGGTTTGCAAATCAGCCAGGAGGTGAAGAAAGGCCTAGGAATGGTGTTGGACAAAGCAATGGTAGGTTTTGGAGGCAGACGCCCACATGTTACAATTGTGGAGAGTTGGGTCACATCAGCCCGCAATGTGATAAGCCACCAAGGAGGGGGGGAGACATGTATCCATTGCCAAGACAGGTGCTAACTAGGTCAAATGATTATGGCATCGAAATTAAGGGAGATGAAGGAACCAGTGGACTGACCCAGGAGGAAAAGGGAAAGACAAACGTGCTAAGTGTAGTCACTTTGGAGAAGGCATCAAAGCTAGAGGATACATTAGTGATGCCTATTGGGAAGAGGACCACAGAGGATAAGGAAGGAAGAAGTGCCCCAGGTCCTAGTAAGAAGAAAGGAAAGAGCCATGAAGGCGAGGATGTCAAGGCCAAGAGGAAAAGGAGAGCTCGTCGAAAGTTTCATGTTTCAGATTTTCCACTAGGGGATGGGCAATTAAGCTATGACTTGAAGGAGGATCTGACGAGCAGGAAGGCAGATGTTACTTTTGGGCAGCTTATAGAGATGGTGCCTAAGCTAAAGCGACAGTGGAAGAGGATGGTTAACCCAATGGAGAAAGAGCCAGAGAGAGGTTCAGTAAAGGTGTTGGCAATGGATGAGCTACCAGACATTTGTCCAATAGTAGATGTGTAGCATAAAAGGAAAAATTTGGGACAAGGTTATGTGGATGGCGGAGCCCAAATATGCGTCATAACACACTCATGCGTTGAGAAGATGGGTCTCATAGTGGCTGGGGTGTCAGGTTTTCGGATCAGATTGGCAAACCATCAAAAAGTAAAATGCTTGGGTGTTGTAAAGAGCTTAGAAGTGGAGGCATATGATGCAAAGGAAGTGGTTGATTTTCATGTGATGCCAGCAGGGTTGGGAGCATATCCTATTATACTGGGCAGACCATGGTTACGTGCAGTGGGAGCTGTTCAAGATTGGCGACATGGTATGATTAGCCTCTATGGAAAGACAGGTACCAAGAATCTTTATAATATGGACACAAGAAAACGATTAGAGGAGCTTTATGAAGATGAGGATGAGTCTAGTGATGAAGACTCTTCCACGGTGACAGATGAGGACAGTGATAGCACTACCAGCAGTGATGAGGATGCTGATGTTTCATTTCTTTTTATGGACAAAGAAATCCAGGAGGATGGTTTAGTTGCATTTGCGAATGAGGATGAAAGTGAAGGGCCTTATGAAGTGATTGAAGGGCTGATGCAAACCAAGGTTGAGTTTTCAAAGAAGCAGGAATTGATGACACAAATGATCAGTGGAGACCTCTCAGCTATGGAGAAGGAGATATATTTGCACATGCAAGTCTATGCCAAAGTAATTGATGATTTTCTTGATGGGAGGTTGATAAATGGCATCTCTACAGGTTTTCCTTGGGAACCAGGTGAAAGTTTGATTAAGCTTTTGATGCAAGGAATGCCAAGTGTTTTTGTGTGGGATCCAGGTGGAATGAGCATCTACTAGTGTTGCTGCTGCTGAGCATGAATGCTCTAGCAGGCTAGGGGGTGGGCAAATTATGTCAGGAGTTTTTTGGAGCAAGGGATTGCGCATATGTACATACCCATGCATGCTGCATCAAATAAAGGATTGCCCATTTTCCAGAGCCAGGTGGTTACGTGGGGCCCACATGTGTACAGGTAGGACAGGATGTACATAGTGCATCGATTTTCACTATTACCAGTACCACTGTGTTTTATCTACAATAAGGAGGAGTTGGTGGTGCGTAAAACTTCTCGAGGAAGCTATCCGCGGGCCGACGACATGAGGTAAGCACGTGCGTCAGATGGCATCGAGTGGCGTTAGGAGGTCGAACGGGGTCAATACTTGCACGCGGAGAAGTATGGACACGACGTGGGTGTTTTCTTGTGATACTTATGCAGAAAGGTCATCATGAGTACCAATTTTTGGGGCCACTTCATGTGGTTGCGGGATGCATTATTTGGAAAAACTGAGTGCCAGGTGTGCGGATGATGCAAAAAGGTGACAACTATGCACTGCGAGGTCAGTTTTTGGCCTGTTCGGGGTCCGTTTGAGGTTAACTAAATAGCCACGGGTGCCCAACTAATAAAGCTAAGTGTGGGAACTGAAAAAACAGAGAGAAGATAAGAAAAAACATGGAGAAGAGAGGAGGAACAGCCGCAGGTGTGTTTTTGCTCATTTTGGAGCCTGTTTTGGCCGTAAACTGCTCATCCGAGGTCGGATTTGAGCACTTTGACATTGTAGACTGGGGTTTTGGGCCGTTCCGGACGCGATGGCGCTGTCCATTTTGCCAAATTCCTCACTCTTTTTCTGCTGTTTTTCTGTGTAATTTTCTCCTATGAGCGAAGTTTCTGCTCTAGTTAGTGATTGTATCTGGTATCTTTTACCCATATTTTGTGAGCTGTTTGCCCCATTGGTGTTGGCCCAAGCTCATTTGTATCTAAACATCAAAAATTCTCCTCTTTTGAGCTGAGTTTTCTGGGTGTGTGTGTGTGTGTGTGTGTGTGTGTGTGTGTGTGTGTGTGTGTGTGTGTGTGTGTGTGTGGGTGGAGTGGGCAAGTGGATAGTCTCTCTCCTCTCACTCCAGAGGTGTATTCCCTGTCTCGGCCGGGTGTGTTGTGTAAGCCGAGTGGTGCCCCATAGTGTGTGTGTGTGTGTGTGTGTGTGTGTATCTTCTCAAGAGTGTGTGTCGGGTCGTTATAGAGGCGCTGTGTGTGTTTTCATCCCGCTCACAACGTGTTCATCTGGTAAGCATACAAACTGATGAGGGATGAACATCCATGTACTATCACATTTAAGTTGACTACTCCCAATTTTGGTGTTGGGTTCTCATTACATCCTTTAATAGTCGATATTCCTGTTGTCAAAGACTGACTCGTTGCTTTCTTGTACATGGAATAGCTGACTGCATTTACTCGAGCTCTTGTATCGACCACCCAATGCATTTGTTATTCCATCTAACCATTCATCATCTGTTGATACTCCATCTTTCTGTAATTCCCATAGTCGGTCATCTAGATCTTCCTGGCAAATGTCTCATTATAAGTGTATGGCCTTTGTCTTCTTGGTTTCGCATCATCTCTCATAGGTATGGCATATTGATAGATTTCTGGATCAACACCCTTGAGATCCTTATAAGACCAAGAAAAGATATCTTGGTATTCTTTTAGTAAGCTTAAAAAAATCTCTTCTTCTTCTTTTGTCAAGTCATTTGCAATGTAGGCAGGTCTAAGCTCTTCTCTTGGTTCAGCCAGATCTATCTCTTTTGTGTTTTCAGGTCCTTCGTAGGACTCGCCCTGTTTTTGTAGTTCCCTGACATGTTATTCGACTATGATTTTTCGGTCTTGGAGAGTATATTTTTTGTAATGGGATGGAACACTCATTACATCTTTACCTTCCTTCTCAGTGATTTCCATTTGAGTGGTATATATCTCCTTTACAGCTTTCTTCAACTCTTGATACTTCTTTTTTCGTTCAACTCGTGTCATGGCTGAATCCTTGTCTTGGTATTTAGGTTTTGCTTGAGTTTCCTTTCTCGTTTTTCTCAATGTTTTTGATATTTCTTGCTTTTCATTTAAAGGATATCTACCAGTGATTTTGTCTTTGACACAATCATGTGCATCTATCTGCATCACAAATTGTGTTCTACTGGAGACTGATGGCATAGGTCTAGCTTTCAAGTTTCTCATGTATCTTTTTCTTCTATACCATTTCTGTCTTCTCGATTTCTGGTTTGGAAAGTCAAAAAACTTTTCCTCCCCTCCTTTCATGAGTATTTTAGCTCTCACATGTCCTTCTTTTGACCCGAATCATCTAAGGTAGCTGAATGTTCTTCTAACTCATTTGTTGCATCATAATAGAGGTCTGAAAAGACTTTTTGAGCCTTCATCAAGTCCTTGGATTCTTGAATTTTGTCTTTGATGTGAAGGATTGAAATCATTTGTATGGGAATTATGCCACAGCCGTCCTCATTGTAAAATTGAGTAGGCATAGACATATTTACACATACATCCATTGTTGCTAAAATTTGAGTCCAGTCAAATGGCTCAACCAAATGCTCTGGAAAGGGTTCAGATACATAGGCTTTGTCTCTGCAATCCCTTTCTAAGATACATTCTTCTCGTTTTAAGCTCCCGTTTTTTGAGGCTCCACACATCCAAATAGGTGTGTCTTTGTTCAACCAAGATGGTAGCTTAGTTTCAGCCCAAGAGACTAAGTCAAATTCTTGTATGGGTGTTTTCATGACATCTCTATAAGTGTGATCTTTTAGATTAACCCTTGTTATTGATCCCACTTACTTCAAGTACATATAATTTTTCCCCCAATCCTGGATGAGTTGTACTTGTCGCATGAAAGGTCTTCCCAAGATGATTTCATAATTGAGTTTCCTTCCAAAGTCCACTATTGCAAAAGTGTGTTGATAATCAATCCCATAGGAATTAACTATCATCTTTTCAAGTAGTCCTAAGGGTCTTTCAATGTGTCCATCAGCCAATTGCAATTTCATTCAAGTTTTTCTAATGGTTGGTTGTCCTCATGATTCCCATACTGCTTTCGTTGGCTATGCATGTCCCACTATCTAGTATTTCCATGGTTTCTATATCATTATATCTCACCAGAAGGGTTGTGTTTCCTTCTTCCGCTTCATAGTATTCTCCAACTTTGTTCATTAGGACGGATCCAATCTCTTTGTTATCCATTTCGTGTTTCACTTTTCACAATTTTTTTGCAATTAGCCCTGTTATCCCCACCTTCTATAGAGTTTTATGTAGATTATTCCATAAATAACTCTAGGGTCTATTCCACTCTTTTTATTTGGGTGGTTTTACACACTGTGGATTCATCTTCGTTATCTCCCAAGTAAGAGGGTAGTGTTTTCAGAGTCATTGGTTTAGACATTCCTGAAGCTTCAGAACCGCAATACCCATACATGGATTGTACATCCATGTCCATATCAGGAGGTAGATCGTCTAACCAAACTTCCTCTATAGGAGCTGACTTCAGAGTTAGGCTCCCATCATTAATCTCTCTAACGTTTTCCCATAAGTGTCCTACCTAGTCTTCTTCTACGAATGGAATTCCATCTAAGGCATCTTTGCTGTCAGGCACTATGAGTTCTGGCTCTTTTGTTTCAAGGTGGGGCTCTACCACCACTTTGGATTTCTCTTTACTGGTTCCTACCACAAGCTCCTCAGGTTTTGCCATACTCTCAAGCTTGGGTTTTTGTTTTTCCAGCATCACGAGTAATTCTTACCAGATTTTGATAAGCTTCAAGCTTAGCTGCTTTCATATCTGGAGAAGGATAGTTTTCCATTTATCTTCCATGTTTTGACCTGCTTTGAGTCTCGCTTGGTAAGCTTCCAAGGCTGTGTTGATTGGCTCAAAAAATTTGTCTACCAAAATTAATCCTCCAGATTTCACGGTGGTTTTTTCTATATCACTTCCAGTTTCTTTCACTTTTTCTTGGAATAGTTTATTGGCTTTCTCCTCAATTTCAGTCCTTTGTTTCTATTTTCTCATCTCATACATTTTGCTTCTGCTTCTCTTGGTCTTTTGAGAGAAAATTTTAGTATTCTCTGAATCAGAGGAGTTATGTTTTTTTTTTCTTAGCCTGGGCTCTGGTGATTATCTTAATTGGAACAATCGGTTCACTCTCAGATGAGCTACTAGGTATCACTTGGACTACGTTCACTACTCTTTTACCCTTGTTTAAAGGATTTTTTGGACAATCTTCAGGGAATTTTCCTCCTTTTTTGCAACATTTCAAACAAAAAGATTCAATTGGATTAATGTTCTTGTCAGGCTCTAGGCATTTATTTTTCCAGTGATCATTTGCACCACAGTTATGACAGTTTCCAGTTCTTAGCTTAATCATGGGTCTTACCATCAGAGGTCTAACACCTTGGTTAGCTACATAGTACATTGGTGCAGATTCTGGTGTAGTATAAGTCACACATTCTTCCATTGGTGGTGGATGTGAATTATACCAGTCTCCTTCTACCATTACTCTAGATGGACTAGGCTCAGTGGACTGGGCTCAGCATAGGGTGTAACAGGCACTAGTGCTTATTCATCTATGACTCCCTCTGAATGCATGTACTTTACAGGCATTTCATTATGTCCAGGATATGGAGGTTATTGACCCAACACGGGTTGAGGTCTTTCCATACCCATCAGTGGTCTTTCAGTTGGGGCCATATTAGGCTGATATATGTACATGGGTTGTCCTTGTGGCCTCATAGACACATATTGAACATTCTCATCGTACTTTGGTCGCTAATAGGCACATATATGTACATGGGTTGTCTTTGTGGCCTCATAGGCACGTATTGAACATTCCCATCGTACTTTGGTTGCTAATAGCACTCATTAGTCTCATGGTTGGCCCATTTACCCTCGATTGCACACCATTTATGTGGCCTATTGGTTGTCCCTGCTGAGTTTCCCTTGCACTGGTCCCCTCATAGGTGCTTTTTTCATGTTATTCATCATGTCATTTGTCCTTTTGAGCATGTCTTTTACGGATGTAAGCGGTGCAGCAGCAATTCCCACTTGTTTTGGTTTGGTGGATGTTGTTTTCTCACTTTGATTATCCTTAGGGACATCTTCTTCATTGAAAATAGCACAATTGTCTCCTAAGTCAATAGCATATGAGACACACTCTTCTAGGGTCATATGTTTCTTGCTATACAATATATCATGAAGTTCTTTGTTTAGTAGTCCCTCTAGAAACAATTATACTAGTCTTTCTTCTGCAGGTATTGTTAGTTATGGGCATCTTGCAATGTATTTCTTCACTCTAGTTGCACAATCCCTAACAGACTCGCCTTGTTTCTGTTTGAAGCTATAGATTTGAGCTACAATATTATGTTTGATCCCCGTTTTGGAACATGCAGCTAAAAATCCTTGAGCTAATGTATTTAAATCCATGATTGACCTTGGTGGAATGTTTTAGAACCATGTTAGTGCTTTTCCTTCTAATGTCATTCCAAATCCCTCGAATTGAGGATGGAAATCAAATATGCATTCTACTCTTAACACTTGCGTAAAGCTTGCTAAGTGGTCATAAGGATCCCTAGATCCATTGTATTTTCTAATCCATTTTTGAAAATTAAATGGTATGACATATCTATTTGGTTCAACTCCCGGTCTCCTAGCAGTATTCTGAGTCCTTCAAACCAATCTGTTGGAAATAGTGACTCATGTAGCCGTGAACTGGCTTTAGTGTCACCCAGTTTTCTTTGTGATGAGACAGTTTCTGGTTTTTTCACATTACTCTCAAAAGATCTCTCACGAAGTTCATCTCTTGGAATAGTTTCTGGTCCTTGGCCCAATATCCAATCCCTTATGGAGTACCCTTGATATTTGGTTTGTTCCACCTCCTCAGGACTCATCATAACAAAATTACTGTTATAACAATCCCTAAATAGGTAGGTTGGTAGATCTGCTGAACTCTTGTCTTTGATTTTGAAGATATAGATGATATTCATGGGTGTTAAATGTCCTGATTTGGCATGAGAAGTCCATAGAAGATCTTTAACGTTTCTACCTTCCCAACTATAGACTCCGATCCTAGGATTATCCGTGCTAAACCGTTTCAAAGGCTTCAAATCAGCTTGATCGTATCCCTCGAATTTTAAAGTCGGTGGTCCTTCTTTTGCTGCCATATCTGGAATTATGGTATTTACTTCTAACCCCCATTTGTCTATCACATCAGGGTTTCAGCTTGTAAATACCGAGTTCTATTTTTATCCATGTACATTTTTCCTTGTTTTTTTGCCCTGATTTCCTCTTCAAACTCTATGCCATGGTCATCAATGCGAATGGCATACTCTTCATTAGGATCTAGGTATACCTGAGCTCCATGGCGATTAGTCTTATAAAAGGTGAGTATGTGCTTATATCGCACTATCATTCCGATTTCTGAATGAGTCGAATAGGAAGACATTTCAGATGTTGATTCTGAAAAAATGTCTGAGACTTCTTCAAAGATAGTGTCCAAGTGATCGCCTTTGATTCACGGTCTCTTCGGTGGATACTCTACTAGCGGGCTCTCCAAATATGCCTTGGTTTGCTAGTATACGACCGCGGTTCTTAAAAGAAACTTTTGACTCTAGGTGATGCTAGAGGAAGTTAAACAATTAACTTCACCAGATGCTCGTGTTTCTCCCTAGTTTAGGTCTCTTCGATCCCCGACAGTAGCGGTGCCAAATGTGGAACGGGTGTCTAACCTCACTCCTATCTTATTGCAGACATAGCGAGAACCACGAATATAATCGTCAATCCATGGGACAAAGCTGACTCGACTAGTACATAGAGGCTATAAGAGGTTGTCAATCTCTTGGAAAATAACAAATAACTCGCATCTAACTCAAGCTACACTCAAGTGACAGAAATCACCAAAAGCTAATCACTCATCGGCAAACAAATCACATCCGTTACAGCATCAAATGACATCCTAACATTACGAAACTTCTAGGATTTTTTTATAAGACCTATGCACACATGCTTATGGTCTCAAATCTCACTTTAGGTTAAGTGAAAAAATCGTGATTATTAACATCATTGAGTTTTTGACCTAGTCGTTTTCGACCCAGAATGCATGTAAATGCTTAGCAATGATGCCCCAATACCATGCCTATACTTAGTTTATGATTTTAAAGCTTAAATTCCTACTTATGATGAAAATAGGCCGCGGGTCGGCGACGCCAAAAGCTACGGATTACCATGAAATGCTTATGTCAATGCGTATAGCTCTTACCTGCGGTTGCAACGCAACAAATTACATTGCAATGTGACAAACTGAGAAGGGAGTAGGAAGCGCGAGAAGGAGAGAAGTGAGCGATGTTAGCTCATGCTGTGTTTCTATTATCCAAAACTTCTAAAATACTTATAAAAATTGGCTTTTATACCTTAACCAAGGTTTTTGTGGTCAAAACTAATAATCTGAGAGCTCTAACTATAGATAGATTGATACAACTGGAAGCTTGTAGCCCCAGCTCATCAATTACACTGTTTATCTGGAAAGCAGGAGTTACAACATTCCCAATTCATCAAAATAATTAGTGTTTTTACAATAAGAGCTCTGAAAAATGTTATCCGAGTTAGGTTGCTGCTAACACAAGAGTTGTTGATGTAGACCTCTACTTCTTAATGCTTGAAGAAGGAGACTGAATTCTTCTTGCACACATGAGTCGTGTGTGTGTGTGTGTGTGTGTGTGTGTTGTGTGTAGAATTGTGTTAGAAAAAAATGCAACCCTCTCTCTCTTCTTGGTCGACCCCTCTTGCTATTTACTTATGTTGGCCTCCCATTGGCTCCTATAAAGCTTAGCCAATCACAAATTAGAACCATAATTGATAGCCTTGTGACATGTCTCCCCCTTTCCCCTTTTGTGAGAGCTTTAGGTAATTAAATAATTCATTTAAAATCTCATTGGACCTTTTAGTCTTCTAGCCAATAGGAATCAGGCAAGCCATTAGGCTGTTGGATCCTCATTAGACCCCTTGGTAGACTGTCCAGTCTTCTAGGGTGATTAATTTCTATTGGTTCTTTTATCAAGCATTTTTAAATTGATTAGTCTAATTTTACTCTAGCCGAATTCTCATTGGTCCACCTCTATGGCCATCCAATAGGATTTGAGGGGAAATTAGGGGCAACTAGCCTAGGAGCCTACCAAGTGTCCATTCTTCCCTTTGGGGAGAGCTTGGGAGTGTCTGTGTGTGTGTTTCTCTCTCATCCCCTACTACTAGGGATCGCCCCCTCCTTGATAGGGATGTGGGGAGACTTTTGAGTCTTCCCTCCACCATCCAATTTTCCCAGCTTTGACCATTTGGACTTTTCAATTAAAGTTTTGGAACCTTAGCCTATGGAAGTCTTAATAGAGTTGAACCTTAGGTCTTTGAAGCTCCTATGATGCACATTGCTCTTTTGCAGGCTGCCCCCCCTTTGGATCCCTATTTTCTCTCCTTTGGATCCCTACAGAGATCGGTCCTGGTACTTCCCCATATTAAATGATCAGTTTAACATGAGAAAATCATTTGGGAGAATTAGATATTAGTTTTTATGATAATAACCCTTAAGAGCAATGTCAAACCTCGCAAGCAACGTGCCGATACTTACAATGAGACATTTGTGAAGAAAATCAAAGAGGAGATAGACAAGCTTAAAGAGGTGAGGTTTATCTATGAGATCAAACACATAGATTGGGTGTTGTCTATTGTGGTAGTGCCCAAAAAGAATAGAAAACTACAAGTGTGTGTACATGTCAAGCAGGTTTTGTAGGAAAGGAAGCTTATATCTTTCTTGATGGTTTTTCGGGCTATAATCAGCTTACAATAATGCCAGAGGATCAACACAAAATGAACTTTTCAATAGAATGGGACATATTTTCTTATAGAGTGATGCCATTTGGCTTGAATAATGCACCTGCCACATTCCAAAGGATAATGAGTCATGCATTCAAAGAGTATCTGAGATAATTCTTAGAAATTTACATGGATGACTTGTGTGTGCTTTCTCTCTCGAGAAACGAACACGGAGAACATCTGAGGAAGATCTTTGAGAAGTGCATGACTTATTGTATATGCTTGAATCCTAATGAATGTGTCTTCATGGTAAAACAAGAAAAGATTTTGGAACACATCGTGTCCAAAAATGGCATGTCCATAGATTTGAGAAGATACAAGTCATTGTTTCTCTTTTGAGACCCACAAAAGTTAGAGAGTTACAAGCCTTTATGGGCCATTTTGTTTACTAAGGAAGGTTTATCAATATGTATGCAGTCATTACAGAACCTCTCTATGCTCTCATCACAAAGTTTGAGTGGACTGAAGAATGAAAAAAAAGCAGAGATTGAATTCTACTCTAATTTCGAAGGCTTCTAAAATTAAGAAAATTATTTCATGTCCACATTGATGCAGCAATACATGTCCACATTGATGCAGCAATACATGCAATCGGATGCATTGTGGCTCAACTTGGAGAGAACAGTATGGATTTCCAATAGTATGGAAACAAATTACACAATGTTGGGGTATAAAGCCCAATGTGGTCGCCCAGGTAAGTGGGCGGGCCGCCAGGTATGTACACATATTCTTTTGTAAAAACCTAATAAGAAATCACTATGCTCTACACATTACAGTAGAGCGAGTTCACCATATCCTCGTGCTCTTCTTCTCGTACTCTCTCTCACGTCGCACTTCCGTTCGTACTCCTTCAACTGGTATCAGAGCTCAGATCGAGGCTCGGGGCAGCACTGCAGGAGGCTAGAGTCACCAGCTCAGATTGGAGTGAAATTCGACAGGCAAAGACACGGCCCCAAATCTTGTGGAAAGCTCGTAGGGCTTGGTGTGCTCAGAATTTCATTCTGAGGTCATCTCGGTTACCGTTCGGCTTCGACAAAGTTCTGCGCAGGCCATTTTCGACTACGTGGTCTCAGCGGGTGCAGATCCGACTCTGCAAATTTGGGGTTTTCGGCCTACGATTGTAGGTGCTGAGGATATCGACACTCCCAGAGTGTTGATTTGTGGCTGTCTACACATCGAAGGACGGCTCATAGTTCTTGGAGGCGTGTCACATACGACACGGGTGCATCTACACACGGACTGTAGGCGACATCCACTAGTTCATTAGGTAGCTTGTGTTTGCTGCTTGATATTCCAGATTTCATCCTGACATTGCAGGTACTTCCACATGGGATGTATTGTCAGAGATGATGTATGTTTGTTGAGAGTTTGCTGGCTGTGAGTCACGCAGCAAACAACCGCCGCAGCGGTTACAGCATACAGTGGGAAATTTGTGCATGTATGACTTTATGGGAAGTCTATGTACTGTCAGATTTACTGCAGCCTTTGTTGAGGGTCGAGTGAGTTTTTATTGAGCTAGGGGATTCTCGAATGTTGAGATCCTTTTGGTGATACAGGTCTTGGAGCAATCCCTCCAGCACCCTTAGATAGGCAGCTAGGATGTATTGACTGTGAGTTAGACAGCTGGGGTTGCATCTTTGCTTTACTATCGTTGAGGCATTGTCGCAGTCTATGCTTACAGGATAGTGACAGGACAGTCAGAGACAGTACATGTGTAGGACAGGTTTACCCACAGCTTACAGTGTCAGAGAGACAGTGTTTTTTGAGCTGTTTTTTGGTTTGTTTTTTAGTACACCAGAGCCATTTTACAAAGGAGACTCTACCGAAATTTATGCAGAATCTGAAGCTTTCTTGGTTCATTTGACAGGTTGATATTGGTTCAGAGGTCAGTTTACAGGGGAAACTCTGCCGAATTTTTCTCAGGAAAGTAAACTACTGTGAAGCGTAGCTATGGCTGGATCACAGGACACTGCTCTTTACAATATCAAGAAGCTGGATGGAACCAATTTCCCATTGTGGAAGCAGCAGATTTGGCACGTGTTGGTACAAAAGAAGCAGATAAAACCTATAAAGCTCAAGGGGATAAAACCAGAAGATATGGACGAAGATGAATGGAGCGAAATGGATGAATTGGCACTTTCTACCATTATGCTGACTTTGGTAGAAAGCGTTTACTTCAATGTAGCAGACGAGATGTCGGCTTATCAAGCATGGTTAAAGCTGAGTGATCTTTATGAGAAGCAGAGTGCAGCTTCACAGGTATACTGGCTTAAGAAGCTTGTTGACTTGAAGATGAAAGAAGGGACACCTATGTCCAATCATCTGAATGAATTCAACACAATCTATAGTCAGTTGTCAGCTCAAGGTGTCAAGTTTGATGAACCTGTTAGAGCTGTGTTCCTGTTGATCACATTGCCGGAAAGTTGGGACACTTTTTGCACATCTTTGAGTAATTCTGCACCTCCATATGGTTTGAACATAGCAGGTGTAGAAGGAAGTCTGCTTACTGAAGAAACCAATAGAAAGACAATGGACAAAGGCAAAGGAACAGCCTTAGTTGTCAGGGGAAGGACCAAAGAAAAGTACAAAGGTGGAAAGAGAAATCAGTCTCGTAGCAAGTCCCGCAGTGCTAAAGGCAAGAGTGATATAGAATGCTACCATTGTTCCAAGAAGGGTCACATGAAAAGAGACTGCAAAAAATGGAAAGCAGAAAAAGGCAAAGAGAAAGTTGAAGACCATGGTGAGAAGAACAAGTCCTCAGTGAAGATTCAAGAAATAAATGTGACAAACACTGTTGCAGAGGATGACAGTCTAGTGTCAGAAGACATCTACTTCTTGAAGAATACAATGGACTCAGCTCTTCTTACAGCATCTGATGGAAATGCACTGAGTGACTGGATTATAGACTCAGGGGCATCACTTCATGTGTGTCCAAACAAGGAGTGGTTTACCTCTTATGTGACCACTAAAGATCATGTTCGGCTAGGCAATGGGCAGACATGTGAGATCTTAGGTGTTGGAGATGTTCAATTGAAGTTTCAGAATGGCTCTTCTTTCACGCTGAAGAATGTGAGACATGTTCCCACAATTACAAAGAGCTTGATCAGCACAGGTTTACTTGATGATGCTGGCTACGTCACCACTTTTGGACAGAACATGTGGAAGATATCCAAGGTTTCTATGACAGTAGCACATGGAGTAAAGTATGGAGGACTTTACATGATTTATGTATCAAATGTCTCTAAAAATGTAATCAATGTAACCGAGCAACCGAACGTTTCTTTGTGGCATAGCCGGTTAGGACATATGTCCAAGAAGGGAATGGAAATCTTGTCACGTTCTGGTTATTTGCCTGGCTTTTCATTTAATGATTTTGAATTTTGTGAACTTTGTCTGTATGGTAAGCAAACACAGCAGCCACATAATCATAGAAGCAGTAGAAGAGATACACAGTTGGCACTTGTTCATAGTGATTTGTGTGGACCTATGCCTAACCTATCTCTAGGGGGAGCTTCTTACTTTATGACATTTATAGATGATTACTCGAGGAAATTATGGGTTTACTTTCTCAAGCATAAGGATGAAGCGTTTACTGTTTTCAAAACGTTTGTGACACTTGTGGAGAATCAGAGTGGCAAGAAGCTTAAATGCTTATGCACTGACAATGGTGGAGAGTATGTTTCAAAGGCCTTTCAGGACTTTTGTGAGTCAAAAGGTATAAAACGTGAACTTACTGCTCCTTACAATCCTCCTCAAAATGGTGTTGCTGAGAGGATGAATAGGACCATACAAGAGAAGGTCAGAAGTATGTTGTCTAATGCACAGCTGCCAAATGGGTTTTGGGCTGAAGCTGTATCAACAGCTGTTCATCTTGTAAATAGATCTCCTAGCAAGGTTTTGCAGAAGGATTCAATGCCAGAGATGGTATGGTCAGGCAAAATGGCCTCATACAAGCATCTCAGAGTCTTTGGCTGTGAGGCATATACTCACGTTCCAAAGGAATTTAGGAACAAACTTGAGCCAAAGAGTAGAAAGTGCATCTTTCTAGGCTATGGTAATTCTGGTGAGATGGGGTACAGACTTTGGGATCCCGAATCCAGAAAGGTTGTCCGCAGCAATGATGTTCAATTTAATGAATCCAAATATCATTCTAAACCAGAGAGGGTTGAGGAGATTAGAAGAGTTGTCTTCCAAGAAGATGGACCTGCACGTGCAAGACAAAATGTCAGGGCTCAAGAAGAGCAAGGACAGGATAGAGTGGAACCACAGGTTGTGGCTCAGCCCGAGCCACCTATTGTGCGTAGATCTGGACGTGTCACGCGACCTCCTGATAGGTTTGTTCCATCTATGAACTATGTCATGTTGACTGATTGCAATGAGCCTTCATGTTACAAGGAAGCACTGCAAATGAAGGACTCCGGGAATTGGCAACTGGCCATGCAGTGAGAGATGACAGCTCTGCATAAAAACAAGACATGGAAGCTAGTTAAATTACCACAGGGCAAAAAGGCTCTACCTTGTAAATGGGTTTACAGGTATAAGATCACCGCTCATGATAGTCAGCCAAAGTACAAAGCAAGGCTTGTTGCCAAGGGCTTTAAGCAAGAACAAGGCATTGACTTTGATGAAGTCTTCTCTCCGGTGGTCAAGATGACTACATTGAGATGCTTTCTTGCATTGGTTGCCATATTAGATTTGGTGTTGCACCAAATGGATGTCAAGACAGCGTTCTTGCATGGTGATTTAGATGTGGAAATTTACATGCAGTAGCCAGAAGGGTTTGTTGAGAAAGGCAAGGAAGATTGGGTATGCCAGTTGTTAAAGAGTCTTTATGGCTTAAAACAATCACCGAGGGCATGGTACCATAAATTCCACAAGTTTATGCTTTCTCAAGGCTACAAACGTAGTGAGTTCGATCACTGTCTATATACAAAGAAGGCTAAGGATGGTAGTTGGCTGATCCTTATTTTGTATGTGGATGACATGTTGATTGCTGGCAAGCACTTGGAAGAAATTTCAGCTTTGAAGTCAAAGATGGCAAAATCGTTTGACATGAAAGACATGGGTGAGGCAAGTCATATACTTGGTATGCGCATTGAGAGAGACAGATCAAAGAAGTTGATTTGGTTATCTCAAACAGAGTATATTGACAAGGTTTTGCAACGTTTCAATATGGAGAAGGGAAAGGCAGTGAGTGTTCCATTGCCACCATATGTGAAACTTAGCAAACAAGATTGTCCTGTGTCTGAGGAAGAACAAGCTGAAATGGATAAGATTCCATATGCGTCTGCAGTGGGTAGTTTGATGTATGCAATGATTGCTACTCGCCCAGACATTGCATTTGCAGTGGGAGTAGTAAGTCGATACATGTCAGACCCAGGCAAGAAACATTGGGAGGCAGTGAAAGGAATATTGAGATACCTGAAAGCTACAAAGAGTATATGTATATGCTATGGGAGTCAGGAGCTAAGTGTAAAGGGTTTTATAGACTCATATTATGCAAGTGACTTAGACAACCGAAGGTCTACGTCAGGGTATGTCTTTACATTGGCTGGTGGAGCAGTATCATGGCGTTCTAGATTACAAGATTGTGTTACTCAGTCTACTACAGAGGCTGAATATGTTGCAGCATCAGAGGCATGCAAAGAATCAATTTGGCTTAATCGACTAGTAACAGATTTGGGAATCAAAGAAGAGATGCCTATGTTATATTGTGATAGTCAAAGTGCTATACAATTGGCTCGCAATCCAGTTTATCACTCAAAGATAAAGCATGTGGATGTGAAGTATCATTTCATCAGGGAAATGCTCGAGGATAAGCAACTTCAGCTTGTCAAAGTTCACACCACAGAAAATCCTGTTGATCTACTTACAAAAGGACTTCCCTCAGAGAGCTTTGCGCATTTTTGCAAGCAGTTAGGTGTAGGGTAGTACATCACTTCTCTACATCTCTTGTATATTAGCTTGTATAGTAGCTTCTCTCACACTTAAAGTACCACATTGGACTTTAAGTGGGAGGTTGTTGGGGGATAAAGCCCAATGTGGTCGCCCAGGTAAGTGGGCGGGCCGCCAGGTATGTACACATATTATTTTGTAAAAACCTAATAAGAACTCACTATGCTCTACACATTACAGTAGAGCGAGTTCACCATATCCTCGTGCTCTTCTTCTCGCACTCTCTCTCGCGTCACACTTCCGCTCGTACTCCTTCATACACCACCACTAAAAGAGAAGGAATGGGGATGGTCTATGTAATCAAAAAGTTTAGACACTACCTTCTTGTGAAAAAAATTGTATTCTTTTGTAGACCATTAACCACTATTGTACCTAGTGAACAAACCATGCAGTACAAAACAAATTGTTTAATGGTTTATTTTGTTGATTTAGTTTGATCTCATTATAGTAGTCAAGAAGTAGACTACTCATCATAGCCTATAGGGTGGACCATTTGTCTTGATTCTCATGGAGAAGCACCTTGTGGAGTTGACAATTACCTACCTAACTCATATCTATTCAATGTTAAGATGGTACAAAGGTGGAGCAAACATGTAATACCATTCCTCACCATTGGTTCTCTGCAGACTGAAAGGCAGCTATCAATCATTGAGCAAACATGCTCACTTGTGCTTATAGAGAGACGACTATATAAGCATGGAAATGATGGAATACTTGGGCTATGTATAGAGCCATCGGAGAAAAGTGAGTATTTGATAAGCCTCTCTCTGGCTAAAGCTAGTGGTGGCAACTGCCCTCTAACTAGAAATCTGACGTCGGGGCCACTACGGTCGCCCCCATGTGTGCCATGTTGATCTCCTCTATCAAATCTCTATTATCATAATCTCTTTCTAGTTGGATTTTGTCTTTGTCTATATGAGAGTTCCTTATTTTTTCTTTGGCTTCAAACTCCCAAGCCAAACAAAGAGTCCAGTCACATTTATAACAGTGGTTGTTCAAGGACCTCGTGGTGGGTACCAAGGCAACTAGCTAAGTACTGGTACTATCATTGTTGTCAAGCTTGGCTTTGTCGTTGTCCTCTAATGAACTCATGCATTTGCTTTTGGATTCACAATATTGATCCAAACAATTGTCAGTTTCCTTGAGAATTGTGGTTGAGCATAGGCTTCTAACAAGATGGTTGATCTGCTTTCCATATCCGATAGTTGGTTTTGGTCGATGCCATTGGCATTCGAGCAAGAGGGGGCTTTGTTGAAGTTGCAAGATCTGGACTTGATACCCTCTCGCACTCCAAAAGCCACATAAAACTCCACCAAGCTGCTTTGTCCTAAGCCGATTCTCTTTCACTCCTCTCCTTCAAGCAAATCACCTTCCCAAATCCAATCCGTGCTACTCAAATTTTTCTCCCGACTCACATCCAAGAACTTGTTTTGGAGAATGTTGAACTGAAAAAATGTTTGACTAAGCTTGAGAATACAAAGGCAAAGGAGAGTGAAACTTTTCTTGCAAAGCAACTCGAAGTTGAAGCTTCTCTCACTGAGACTGTCAAGACATCTAAAAAAGAAGCCAATGCGGCAGTGCATAAGAAGATTGACATCGAAATACAAGCAACCTTACAAGAATGCCAGATACAAGAATCCCTTGCCCTCAAGATTAGGATTGGAGGACTCTCATCACTATGGTGCATCGAGGAGGATACCCTTGAAAAATCCATCATCAAGTTCAATGACATTCTCCAACCAATCAACATCGAGCCCGACACTGTCTCTTGGATCAATGACACACATAGGCATGTCCCTCCTGGCCAATGCATCCTCACTTTCAAGAACAAAGAATAATGGACGAGTTTGCTACGCCAATACTATCACCTCAAGGGGACAAATCTTTGGATCTCCGAGGATTTGACTGCAAACCAACTCAAGCGTAAAGCAAGCGAGCTCAAAAAGATGCATGAAGCTCGTAAACAAGGTAAATGGGCAGTCTATCATGACTGTAAAGCCATCATTCAGGAGTTTCAAACTCCCAAGCGAGCTCCCTCTCCACCTGACCCCAGGTTTTGTTCTTGTTCTTATCCTTTCCTTTTTCCTTTACCCCTGATGGATCCTCAGTCCCTAACTGATATGTATCTAATGCTTCCACTCCAAAAGAACAGATGTAATGTTTTGTTTTGGTTCCATAGGTCATATTTGACCTCCATGGACGATAATTAAATCTATCTATCTCTCTTACTCTCTCTCTATGTGTGCAAAAACTCTAGCTTCCCGTCGCTTTCCTAGAAGTTGGGCTCTCTCAGAACACTAGCTCTCTCTCTCTCTACCTATCCATAACCTCTTTCTCCATCTCTTTCTTGACTACGTGAGATGTCTACACATTCTCTCTCTCTCTCTCTCTCTCTCTCTCTCTCTCTCTCTCTCTCTCTCTCTCTCTCTCTCTCTCTCTCTCTCTCTCTCTCTCTCTCTCTCTGTGTGTGTGTGTGTGTGTGTGTGTGTGTGTGTGTGTGTGTGTGTGTGTGTGTGTGTGTGTGTGTGTGAGAGGGTTATAGAGCTAGTCGGGGCATGAGGAGAGGTCGTGGATAGAGGGAAGGGGCAAAGCCTGGGGAGGGATCCTATTAATTATTAATAGATTCTTTTTATGTGTGACTATTATTTATTATGACAAGTGTGTGGCTTGTCGTATGGACAAGGGGATGGATCTCCCACACACACACACACAGCCCCTTTACTTAGCACCCAATCTACTCCTGACTACCCATGCCAAGGTCCCCCCTCTCTTTCTTTCTTTGCCTTGGCTTCCACTCCCTTCTCTCCTTATGCCATGTGGTAGGGGCTTCCCAGGTGCATTAAATATATTAAGTCAAATAAAAAATAAAATTAAAGGAAGTTAATAGTTGAGTTTTTTTGGTTAATAGAAAGATACCTACGACTTGAAACAAAAACTCACACACCCGACTTTGTGGGGTGGAGCATCCGATTGGCCAACCTTTTGGCCATATAAGTTTTGTTGACCCATCATATATACTTGGGGAATAGTCCTTAGGGACTACATGTCACCCAAACTGTCAAGGGAGTTTGAAATCAAGACCCTAGGTGCATGATGCCCTTGCTCTATCAATGGACCTACCATTGATTGGTATGAGTGTGAGGGCCATACCCAGAATCGACCCTACTCACCTCCCTTAGTCCTCCAGACCATTCCAGGGAATGACGTAGATCTATCTGTACGTATCCCTCCCACTTGGGACCGACACTCATATAGGACTCCGGTCTATCTCGAATGCCAACCCAAGGGGGTGCATCCCTTCATTCAATGATTCTATCGGCTTCTCATAATCAATCTATCCTTGACAACTTTCCTCGCCCAAAATCGTGGTCCTTAGTCTTGATTCTCTTAATCTTTAACTTGAGGATCTGCTCTTGCTTTCTTGTTCTTCCTTGGTTCAAGGTGATAACCCCTTTTTCCTGACAAGCAGGCACGGCAGCTATCACTTTCCCCTAAGAAGAGGGATCTTGCAATCCTACCTGGTCCCGCTCGTCCCCGATTACCCATTTTTATCCCACGTAGTCCTAGCGTTTAACATAAAATTTCTAAATCAACATTGGGCCATCTGACCCTCCGGATCCCCCCACCCCCCAAACCATTTCATGAAACTCCCTTCCCGAGGTAGTACTTAACTACTATAAAATCAGGATCAAGAAGATAGCAGTCTATCAGACATCATCAAACAATACGCAACATGCAATCTATTGCATACCCTCATTCAGGGAAATTCATCTGGTTGTTCCCACCATATCTTTATTTAGAAACTTTAAATTCATTTCCTTTCCTTTATCTGCTATATTAGCTTGTAACTAGTTTCCTAACTAATCATGCAACACATTTAGTTTCAACCAATTCATCTTGCCTCCCCATTCAAGACAAGATAATCGGTTACAAGCCATCAAAATGGCAGCACCCTCACAATATTTCCAGAATTAAGTGTTTGGGAAAGACTAATCAAGTAATTTAATCATTCCTTCCTAAGCATATTATTTCGAGAGGTATAGCACCATTTGGTGATAGATGCACAAGATAGCCCCTATATTCTTAGCCTTTCCAGTTTCTTTTTAAGCAACCAAGTCGAACAAATTTCCTTAATTAAATTCACATCATCCTCCCTGAGTATGACCTTCTCATCCAACTATTGGCATCAAGCCATACCCGGATTATGGCCTTTTTCCAATAAGATACCGCAAGTACTTCACCCAGCTGGGCAAAGATAAAACAAACCCATGCATCCCTTATTCCTCGGGCAGAATGACCTAGGTATAACAACTTGCCGGTTACGCTGCCCTAGCCAAAATGGACCAATCTCTGTCAAGTTCCCCAAGAGAATCCTCTCAATGGGCCGGCCTTTCAATCAAATTGACCCCAAGAAGATCCATCTTGGTTTTCGGTCATTTCCAGACAATCTTCAAAACTCTTAGTTAAATCTATGTTTTGCAATGGGCTATCCCTATCACCTCTCGAGATTCCTTTCTAGCTCCTAGTTGGTAATTTCCAGGTTCATCCATTTATCAATCTTAATTCCTACTTTCATTAATTATCTACCAACCAAGTTTATTTAGAAAATACAAGCGAGTTTTTGCCATAGGAATTTGATGGGTGGTTAATGTCTCTTTGAAAATGCCAACTTTTTAAGTTCAATCCCCGTTTTGTACGATTCCCAGGTTTTTGCAATCCTTTGCCATCCATGGGGCATCTCCTTGGAAGCTTGTAGAGTTTTCGGTTCAAACAACACGGAGATCAATTTCGCGAAGTTATCCCCTATCTCCCCCATCCCGTATTTGCAAACAAACTTGAAATTGACACTTCAATACCAAAAATTGAACTACTTCTATCGGGTTTAGACAACTACTCTTTTCTTATGGTGCCTAGCTTTCCATTAAAGCTTGGAAAGAGAGGATTATAACCATACATTCTTCCTATTGTAAAGAGACATGAAAAACCTAAGCTTGATTACCATAATGAGACTAAACCTTTCTCTCTTTAATGGGACAAGGTTTCCATGAAAGCTTAACCCTAATCACACAAGGTCACCATGGAAGCTAAACCCTAAATTGCAAGCTTGTCTTTCAAAGTTTTTCCTAAGTGCAAAGTTACCATTAAAGATTAGCTTAAAAGTGCAAATATACCTTTGAAGCTTAACTTTATGATGCATAGATACCCTTTGCACTTAACCCTAATTGCGAGGTTACCATTAAAGCTGAAACCTAAAAGTACAAGGTAGTCACTAAAGCTTACCCTAAGTGCAAAGTTACCATTAAATCTTAGCTTACGAGTGAAAATCTACCTTTGAATCTTAACTTTATGATGCGTAGATACTCTTATCACTTAACCCTAATTGCGAGGTTTCCATTAAAGCTTAAACCTAAAATACAAGGTAGTCACTAAAGCTTACATCTAAGTGAAAAGTTATCATTAAAGCTTAGCTTACAATTCCAAATCTACCTTTGAAGCTTAACTTTATGATGCATAGATACTCTTATCACTTAACCCTAATTGCGAGATTTCCATTAAAGCTTAAACCTAAAAATGCAAGGTAGTCACTAAAGCTTACAGCTAAGTGCAAAATTACCATTAAATCTTAGCTTACGAGTGCAAATCTACCTTTGAAGCTTAACTTTATGATGCATAGATACTCTTATCACTTAACCCTAATTGTGAGGTTTCCATTAAAGCTTAAACCTAAAAATGCAAGGTAGTCACTAAAGCTTACACCTAAGTGCAAAGTTACCATTAAAGCTTAGCTTAAGAGTGCAAATCTACCTTGGAAGCTTAGCTTAATGATGCACAGATACTCTTATCACTTAACCCTAATTGTGAGGTTCCCATTAAAGCTTAAACCTAAAAATGCAAGGTAGTCACTAAAGCTTACACCTAAGTGCAAAGTTACCATTAAAGTTACCACTAAAGCTTACATCTAAGTGCAAAGTTACCATTAAAGCTTATCTTAAGAGTGCAAATCTACCTTGGAAGCTTAGCTTAATGATGCATAGATACTCTTATCACTTGACCCTAATTGTGAGGTTTCCATTAAAGCTTACACCTAAAAATGCAAGGTAGTCACTAAAGCTTACACCTAAGTGCAAAGTTACCATTAAATCTTAGCTTAAGAGTGCAAATCTACCTTGGAAGCTTAGCTTAATGATACATAACTACCATTAATACTTAACCCTAATTCCAAGGTTACCATTAAAACTTAAACCCAAAATGATGCACATAAACCTTCCTAGTATTAAAACACATGGATTAATTAATCCGATTAGAAATGAAGATTACCTCTTCTAAACAAGAGGAAAATGGGGTTGTAGTCCTTCTTGAAGAGATGTGAGGCTCGAGGAGGAAGGAAAGGGATTTAGGATGAAGAGGAGGGAGAGGAGAGCTTCTTCACAAAACCCTCAAGGGTTTGGCCTTCAAGAGAGGGAGACAGCAAGAGCAAGGTTTAATGGAAACCTTGATTTTACTTAAGCATAATCTTGAGCATGGCAAGTATGCAAGTAGCTTAGCAATATTGTGTGTGTGTGTGTAAAATTACAAAGGAGAGGGAGTGCTTATATAGGAAATGGTGGGTATTCTCTTCTCAAATGCTATTGGACCCCAATTCTCTTCTCAAATGCTATTGGATCCTAATTCTCTTCTCAATTGCTATTGGACCCCATTTCTCTTCTCAAATGCTATTGGACCCCAATTCTCTTCTTAATTCCTATTGGAGCCCAATTCTCTTCTCAAATGCTATTGGATCCTAATTCTCTTCTCAATTGCTAATGGACCCCAATTCTCTTCTTCAATTGCTATTGGACCCCAATTCTCTTCTTAATTTCTATTGGACCCCAATTTTCTTCTCAATTCTTATCTCTTAACTTTATCTTTCAATCACTTTAAATTTTTTCCGTTTTGAGCGTTGACTCATTTATCTATTGATAACATCCAACTGCTACCATGTTCTTGACAGTTAAGAATTTCATAATGATCTTTCAATTAATCTTGCAATATCTCCTCCCTTGTGTACCCAATTTATTTCCTCCATCCTTATTTCTCTTGTATCTATAGCTTACTGCTTCATCTTTCACTTGGTAATCAGATATTTCATGTAATTAGACTTGTAAAACTCCATAGACGATTTGAATCTCAAAAGAATTGGCTAACTAGAGATGGTTGAATTCCATAAATATGACGATTGATTACATCTACATTACATCAAAAGTGCCGTTGATATCTTGAAGAATAATTATAAGTTGTTCTGAATAACCAACCAAAAAATATGATCAAGGGTTTGGACAAAAGGGAGATATTGATTTGATAAAGATGCACAATATCTGAATGTAAGCTTACAAAATTTCCCTAGCTTTAAGGAGCTGTGTTTGGATTTGACTCTGAGGAAAACTTGTTCGTCTTTGCTAAAGCTTTTAGTAGAGCAGTGAAGATCAGCGTAGCTCTTTTGCCTATCACTAGCTCTCTTTAGGTTGTCTCTAATGACTAGAAGTTGATTATCCATATCTTCCAGGGTAGACTTAGCGGCAGGAACATGAAGAGCTGGGTCAGCTTATCGAAGAGGGACTAAACATTCCTGAACATACAAGGCCTTAAAGGACGAGGCTGCGATGGTGAGAAGAGTTATAAGCAAACTCAACTAGGGGAAAAAACGTGATCCATTGCTAGACTGCTGGTTGCAATATGCTCAAAGCATATCTTCAATGACTTGATTCACTCGCTCAGTTTGACCATCAATCTCCGGATGATATGCTGAGCTAAGATTCAGTTGGGTACCTAGAGATCGAAACATGGCTTGCCAAAACTTAGAAGTAAATTTGGCATCTCGATCACTGATGATTCTTGCAGGGATTCCATGTAATCTTACTACCTCTTTGACAAATACTTGGGCTATACCGATGGCGGTGGTTGTCTGCTTGATTGGAATTAGATGAACCATCTTAGTGAGTTTGTGTACTATGAAAAAATAGAATCATAGTTTCCAGTTGTCTTTGGAAGACTTGTAACAAAGTCCATACTCAAACATTCTCACTTCATCTAAGGAATATCTAGGCACTGAAGCTTTCCAGGTAGTAAAGAAGACTATCTACTAAGCTATAGTCAGTTAAGTGTTTCCTTGGGTCCCAAGCTTGAATCTCTTGCAAAAGAGGTCTAAAATAGGGGTCTACCTGAATTTCTTGTTGACCTCCCTCGGATAAAGAAGAGCTAAGGAGTGAAATTAGTCAGGGTTGATGAGGACAAGACTACTGGTCAAGAGGTCTTTGAGTCTATTGAAGGCAGCATCTCTCCCCAACAAAAAAGAAAGAGCTGTCCTCAACTCGAATAAAATAAGTAATTGATGAAGCTTCTTGGATACGTCTTGCAAGTTAACTTCTTGTTAACGCTTTCAACTTGACTTATCTCTTACACCTCTTCATCCCCAAAAATTTGCTAATATAACAATGGAATCATGAAAAATCTTTCTTAATAAGCTATCTTCTTGAATAAGTCATTGTGTTTGTGGCTTTGTCGATACACTACTTCCTCTTTATAAAGCTACAGGTAATTCCTTCTTTATCCGCTCTTGTTATCCTCTTATTTTTGCGATCTTCACTCTCTTGTAACTTAGTCATTTTCTTATATAATGGTGTCTTGGCAAGAAGACTTGGTTCTTCATATATGCATCTCTCACTTGCAGAGTGTAGATGAGGCAATTAAAAGACAGTTCTTAGAGCGATACAAAGGTCTCCTCTTTCCTTAGTCAAATTCTTGTGTCGGCCAGACGATATGGAAGACATGGCGACATCTCACAAGAGTGACTCTCTAGGGTAGAGACCATTTCCGCAACAATATCCGACTTGCTATGGCTACAGAGGCTCTGGGACTTGGCCCTTGATACTACTGTGTTAAAAGGACACGAGATCCTGGATTCTCTGCAAGATTGTTCTTGCTTGTGCAGTTTATCCCCCATTCCAATATTTGTCTCGATACCATCTGGAGCCTTCCTCTTAGAGGTCCCTTTCTTTCTCAGCTCATACCCGAGAAATTGCTCAAGCTGTTTCTCGTAGAAGCATTCCAGAGGGTGAGCGTCCTAACAAGTGCGGCGCTTGCAATACTTGGTTATGTGACCATATATTACAGGATCTTCATGAGTTGTAAACTTTCTTGCCTCTCTGTAATTACTTCCTGCCTCCCTTGTAATCCTTTTTGGCTTTAATTGAAGAAATAACCCTTTTTGAAAAAATTGAGTATTGCCAGTATCTCCTTTTTTTCAAATGTCACTGTCTTCTTCAATTGCCAATGAGTTTTTAAGGAATTCTCTTTACTGTGTACTTTTAATTTCTGCAAATAGTCTTGAGTAAAGATTTCCACTTTAAAGTTCTTGGCTAACTCATAAGTTTTCTTTCTTATTCTCTCAAGTCTTTGAATGATCCGTCAAATTCGTGAGCTTATCTCTTGCACTTTCCCATCTTTAAGGGATTTCTTTTGGTCAGACTTTAAAGAAAAAAAAACTTGGTCATCACTTGCACTCTTAAGATTCTTTCTTATGACTTGCAATTTGGCAATCCAATTATTCACTTAATTTTTAAAAAAAATCCTTCTATCTCAAGATTATCTTGGTATGATTTTCAGTAATCTTGAATTCTCATGAAGTCCTAACAATAGAAAACTTGGAAGATCTGCAACTCTTGCGCTCAACAAGACTTCTTCAATTCAGTGGATAAGTACTCAATTTTTCATAGTATTGATGTAAACAAAAATGCTATCCTTGCCATTCCATGTAATCTTCCAATCCTGATAAATTCCAACCTTCATAAATCTCTCATTCATGAGCTTCCTAAAATGTTCCAACAGAGCGAGCCTTCGCTCTAGCGTCGCAGTTTCCATCCTCCCGTACATAATCCGCTGAATTTATTATGGCAGATCCCAAGCCATCTTGAATTTTTTTGAATAATTTATTGGAACATCAAGACTTCATTTTGTAATTAAATTGAAATTTGGGTGCTAGACTGAGCTATTTTTCTCTCATGCATTAATCTTAAATTCCAAGGTCCAAGATTCAAAATTAGGCTCTGATACCACTTGTGAGAACCATACCCAGACTCGCCCCTACTCACCTCCCTCAGTCCTCTAGACCGTTCTAGGGAAAGACGTAGATCTATCTGCAGGTATCCCTCCCACTTGGGACCGACACAAGGGGGTGCATCCCTTCATTCAATGATTCTATCCGCTTCTCATAATCAATCTGTCCTTGAGAACTTTTCGCACCCAAAATTGTGGTCCTTAGTCTTGATTCTCTTGATCTTTAACTTGAGGATCTACTCTTGCTTTCTTGTTCTTCCTTGGTTCAAGGTGATAACCTGTTTTTCTTGATAAGCAGGTAGGGCAGTTATCACTTCCCCTAAGAAGAGGGATCTTGCAATCCTACCTGGTCTCGCTCGTCCCCGATTACCTATTTTTATCCCACGTACTCCTAGCGTTTAACAAAAAATTTTAAATTAACATTCGCCCATCTGACCCTCCGGATCCCCCCACCCACCGAACCATTCCATGGACATCCGTTCCTGAGGTAGTACTTAACTACCATAAAATCAGGAAGACAGCGGTCTATCAGACATCATCAAAAAACAAGCAGCATGCAATCTATTGCATACCCTCGTTCAGGGAAATTCATCTGGTTGTTCCCACCATATCTTTATTCAGAAACTTTTAATTCATTTTCTTTCCTTTATTTGCTATAATTAGCTTGTAACTAGTTTCCTAACTAATCATGCAACACATTTAGTTTCAACCAATTCATCTTGTCTCCCCATTCAAGACAAGATATTCGGTTACAAGCCATCAAAATGGCAGCACCTTCACAATATTTCCAGAATTAAGTGTTTGAGAAAGGCTCATCAAGTAATTTAATCATTCCTTCCTAAGAATTTTATTTCGAGATGTATAGCACCATCTGGTGACAATGCACAAGATAGCCCCTATATTCCTAGCCTTTCCAGTTCTTTTTTAAGCAACCAAGTCGAACAAATTTCCTTAGTCAAATTCACATCATCCTCCCTGTGTATGACCTTCTCATCCAACTATTGGCATTAGGCCATACCCGGATTATGGCCATTTTCCACTGAGATATCGCAGGTACTTCACCCGGCCGGGCAAAGATAAAACAAACCCATTCATCCCTTATCCCTCGGGCATGAATGACCTAGGTATAACAACTTGCCGGTTACGCTACCCTAGCCGAAAAGTGCCAATCTCCGTCAAGTTCCCCAAGAGAATTCTCTCAATGGGCCGGCCTTTCAATCAAATTGACCCCAAGAAGATCCATCTTGATTTCCGGTCATTTTCAGACAATCTTCAAAACTCTTAGTTAAATCGGTGTAAGATGATAATGACATAGTAGAAATAAAGAATCAATGCTTTTTTCCCCAAGTTAAAGAGGCGGAGCTATTGATGTTTTTTCCATAGTACTTTTTGACGGTGAAGTAAGAATATGTTACCCTTGATATAAATAATAGGATGAGATAGAAAGATTATTATTATACTTAAATATGCATATGTCCATTATCGGAAATATAATTATGTATCTAAAAAGATACAAGATAACTCTTGTAGCATGCGTTCCCACTATGTACATGTCACAGCACGACATCCACCCCCTCTAAACCTGCACATCCTCCGGTATGTGCCACATTGTCTCTTTGTAAGATCAGCCCTCTTGTACATCTTCTTTGCTTTGTTCTTCACTGGATGATTCCAGAGCTTCATCTTCACTTTGATCTTCACCTTTGTTTTGCTCTTCTTCCTCATCAACATCTTCTGGATCATTGTCTCCTCTTCTCTTAAACATTTTGATCCTTTTTCCCACAATGGGAATCTTTACTTCTGTACAATCTAGTTCAGACAAGTTGTAAGTAGCATTTTCATGCACATGCTTTACAACATACAGTCCAAACCATCTTTTTTAAAACTTACGCATGATTGTGTGTTGGTTATCAAGGCTACTATCATACACTAAAACCCAGTCACCTTTGTCAATTGCTTTGTTCTTGAGACGATGTCACTTATCAAAGTAGTCCTTGTTTTTCAACCTTGCATTTTGAGTCATTCTTTTGTAGCTTCAATGTCTCCAGGTCTTCTCTCTAGTTGCCTTATGTGCAATGCAAGGAGACCTTCCCTACTAAGCCCCTCTTGCCAAGGTAGTACATTCCATGTGGGAATTGTATCTTCAATCGGCATCACTGGCTTTTGACCATACATTAGCTCCGCAGGCATGTAGCCAGTTACTGAGCTATGTGTTGTACGATCAGCCCATAAAGGATATGGTAACAGTTTTGGCCACTCACCAACTCTTCCTTCGCAAGCCTTGGCCAAAGCTTTGATGATAGGAGGGTGCCCTCTTTCACTCTTTCCATTGCCTTCAGGGTTGTAAGTTGTAGTAAGAGAAATCTTGATTCCTAATCTAGAAAAGGACTCCCTTGCTTCCTCTGCATCTATCTCACCTCTGTCTGCACTGATCTTTCCCACACAACCATAACGGCAAATCGCCTCATCAAGAAGGAATTTGCACACAGCTTCTGTGGTTTTGGCCCTTAATGCTCTTCCTTCAACCTGCTTCGTTAGGTCTTCTCGTGCAAGAACCAAGTATCTCATCTGCCACAGTCCTAAAAGCATTGTGATTAGATCCATAACTCATTTATAGTGCATGGCTAGTGAATATGTAGGGTGCAATCCATCACAATGTCGAACATTTGAATACATTTGACAAGTTACACATTACTCTACAAATTGAGATACATCTTTATACATACCCTTCCACCAGTATTTTTCTTTCAACTTTGAGAAGGTTGCCCACACACCCTTGTGTCCAGCCCATAGACTCTCATGAAACTCTTGCATGAGCTTTACTTGAGTCTCTTTTTTACATATAACCCTTTGTGGTGTAGCACCCATTTGTTTAGGATGCTTCCACAAGTAACCATCCCTCAAAAAGTAACTATATGCTTTCCTGCGTATCCTCTTGAATTCATGTTCAGACCAATCATCCTGTTTTGTTAGAGTACTCAAGTAGCTTCCAATAAGAAGCCAATCACCTTCATAAAGATCTTTCAAGAACAATTCAAGTGGATTAGTCATGCAGACGTTGTTACCTTTGACATGAGAGATGGAATAGAACTTTGTGCCCACATCATCTCCCTCATCAATCATCTATGACTCATCTTCATACCTTGCCCTTGATAGCATATCTTCCACTGTATTGTCTTTACCTGCAATGTGCATAAACTCAGGGTTTAAGGACTTAATGTAGGAAATCCACCGCAACATAGCAATGTCTGGCGTTGAGCAGCTTGTAATCATCCCAAGAAGTGGTAGACAATCTGTTTCTACAACCACACATGCACTAATTAGGTACTCTTTTCCATTTTTCAAGGTTGTAACCATACCCCATAACTCTCTCTTTATCTGTGGATAGTTTCTTTGGAAATCACTCAGTACCTTTGCTCCAAATCTCACCACATACCTGTGTCCTTCGTCATCTTGCCCTATTTCCCATCCAATCCCTATAGGATTGGTTTCTACTGTCACAATTACTGGCCTTTGACACTCATAGTCTACCTTTCTCAAAGTTGGTTCTGACTGGAGCAACTCCTTTAGCCTTCTCATGGCTTTTACATGTGCTTCTATCCATTTAAAATTTTGATTCTTTCTAAGCAACTAATAAAGAGGATCAGCTACATGTGCATAATGTGGAATCCAAATAACATAAAAGACACATGCTCCCAGGAACCTTCTAACCTCAGTGATGCTAGTGCATGTTTCTTTCATTCTTTGGATGGCATCTACCTTTGTTGGACAAGGTTTCCTACCATATGGTCCGCACTTGTGCCCCACAATGAGCACTTCATTGACACCAAACATAGACTATTTTCTTGACAAATTAAGATTCACTTCCTCTAGCCTAGATAGAATTTTATCACAATCATTTATGTGATTTACCACAAACCTACGACATCCCCCCCTAAGATCCAAAGATTTATCTTTCTCACTTTCTTCACATCCTTTGATAGGTAAATCATCAATGAAAGGAATTGTAATTTGAGGAATAAAGTCACGTAAGACCTTATTCATCCCATTCATCATATGTGCAACCGAGTTGGTTGCTCCCTGTGGCAAGGTACACATCCTTACCAAACCCAAAGGTGTCCTCATGGTTGTCAAGTCTCTGCTTTCAATTGCAAGCTGAAATTGATCGTACCCTGAGTAGAGATCCCCCATCGAGTAGATTTCCCTCCCTGTAAATGCCTCTGCAAACTCATCCACAAATGGACCTGTACCTACATTTCTAATTGTCACCTTGTTCACTGGTTGCATATCTTGGATGAAGCATAGAGAACCATTCTTCTTTGGAACTGTGAACCACCTATTTGAGTATGGAGCACATAAAGGCTCCAAGATTCCTTCTTTTATTTTCTCATTCACTAGCTCTACTAACTTTGTCAAATGAGCCTTTGGAACCGGAATAGGCTGCAGATTCCAAGGCACATGAGGTATTGTGAAAATTACCATAGGAGCTACAATACAAGGATCAACACATCCTATCTGCAACTCTTGGAAAGACTCCTTTGTGAAGGTATGCCCAATCTTTTTAGGATTCCTCAAACTTGGTTGTAAAGAAGCCTGCTCAATCTTTTCCCTGTTGTTGGGTGGTAAGGGTGAAGCTACTGGTTTCACCTTCTTTGCTACACTCTTGTATTTAGTTTCAACATGGACTTCTGGGCCAACTGTTTGTTTTTCTTTAAAGGCTTCTACTACTTGATACATTTCCATAGAGAAAACTTCCACAACTTCATTTTCAAGATGCAAACTAGACCCCATTATAGCATCAAGCTCACCCATAGTATCTACAAAAGAAACTTGTTCACACAAACCCAAAACATTTTCAATAGGCTCTAGCAGCCCACTTTTTTTCATGCCTATTTGTACATTATGCACATATTGTCTCTCACATCTCTTCAAATCTTCAAGTTTTGTAAAACATACTGATCCATTCCTTGTTACCAAGGATCTCGTTGAGAAAGTTTCACCTATTTTTGGTTCAGGCGAGACCCTTTCTCTTTCTGTACCACTCCAATCCTGCTTTACAATGGTAATTGGCCAAAACCCATCATTTCCCTATGGTCATGAAACTCTTTGGTCACCTTTGGTAGAGGATGTTCTCTGAGGTTGTCACGATTTCTTTCATGGTTCACACAAACTGTGAGAAATTGGATAGCACGTTTACCATCTTTGCTACATATCCTAGCATATGTTGAACCATCGTCCATTACCTTTGTTTTCATTCGAACTCCCACAATGTAGGGTTGTCCAAGGATGAGATGATATGAAGATGTATCCTGTACAAAGAAGTTTTGGTCAATCTTTACATCACCTATTGTCACCTTCACACCTGGACATGCTGCATGCAATTCACCGGATGAATTGTTTTCCACTTTTACCATCCAGCAATGATATGTGTCCATCGACCATTTGCACTTGTTGTAGAGACTCTTTGAAATTATGTTTATTTCTGAACCATGGTCAATCAAGGCACCAAATGGCTTTTCAATATCACCTACCTTGACCAAAGTTTCTATAGTATCCCTTGCCCAGTGACTTCGTGAATAGTAGCTCCTAGGAATAGCTTCAACTTCTTCATCATCATTTGAAAAATGCACTTGCTTCACTCTCCCACTAGATTGGTAGCATCCTACCATAGCTCCATCATCCTCGTTATTTTGCAACTGCATCCCTTGTGTCTTCAAGGTTTCCTCATCAACCTGTAGACGAGCAACCTTAGCAAGATTTTGCCTCTTTCTCTTGATGATGTCAATGATCTCCTCGTGGAATTCACGCTTTGCAATGCCAAGGACTTTTCCCAGAGTGAACTCAATCTTGCTATTCAAATTCCTTTCCTCCAAGACTTTCTTTAAATCTGTAGCAACCTCAATATCAGATTGTAGTTTATAAGTTGGGCCTTTTGTCTTACCTTTTGTTGGATCTTTCTTCTTTCTTGTTGTAGACTCCTCCATGAGTACTTCAGGTGGAGATGCTCCTTGTGTCAGGGGTGTTTGAGAAGGCATTGAGTCGCTTCTTCCCCCACTTCTAGAAGCTCTTTTTGATGGTCCTTCATTAGCATTCTCACGTCTGTGCTTCTCTTCTACAATAGCCTTATTTTGTTGGCATTTTGTAATGTAGGCATGCATTGACAATGAGTCCACTGGATCATCCCATCATGTTTCTAAACGTGTGCAATCACCTGCGTCATGTAGAATCTCTTTTTTAAGATTTCTCTTTTTAGCTAATTGCATGACATTTGTCCAAATTTGACCATGATGGTCACTCACCTCTTCATCACTAAGATGCTCATTTTTTACTCCATAAGTAGCTGCCTCAACTAAAGAGGTGGCATGGTTAGTTTCCATATCTTCAACTAAGGTTTTTATTCCCCCCTTCCAAAAGCTAGTTCTCAAGGGTAGATCTGTCTCTCTTAAGTGGATTTTACAATCCTTAAAAAAGACAACATCTTTTGACAAAGCATCACTAAAATCATCACAATCCCTTCTTACATGGTCTGTACTATCACACCAAATACATCTATTAACAAACCCTTCTTTGGGCTGTTGTCTTTGCCTAGGAAGTGGCCCTGATGATCGGACTTTTCTTCAAGCTTTGCAAGCTTCACCTTCAAGTCGTGCATTCCCTTCACAAGCTCATCTAGCATGGAGTCATCAAACTTAGGAGCAATAAAAGTAGGCTTTACCATTTTGTCAAAAGTTGAGGTGGAAGGACTTGTAGTGTTTACTACCATCTTGTCCATTCTTCTTTGTCGCTTGGCAAGCAGCGAGACAGCACCTTCAACCTCATTCCAGTCGATCTTTATTCCTTGCTCAGCATCTTTATCTTCAAGAGGAAGCTCCAAATTTTCTTGAAACTCTTTACCTGTAGCTTGTAAGAAAAGATCTGTCTTCTCTGCATCTAGTGTGGCCCTTTTTGTCTTGGTGAGTTGTGCATAGTGCCGCTCAAATTTCCTAAGTAGCTCTGTTATTGATAGTCCTTGCTTTGGCTTGACTACCCATTCTAAGAATGTCCTTTTGGTTAGTCTCTCAAAGTCCTCCATGAAATATTCCTCCTTCAAAGCTACTTTGAGTTCTTCCCAGTTTTTCCCATGCCCATCTTTAATTCCCCTAACATGTTCCCTAATTTTTGGAGCAACAACTAGCTCAAAGCTTTGAATCATCTCACCTTCTCACACGCTATGCAGCTCCATCTCCTTCACATACTCGCGTAAGTACTTGGTTACATCTTTTCCATTGAACTAATCCATTCTATTGATGACTGCTTGTATGGCCTTCGTTGCTGAAATCTCCCTTCTTTCAGTGGCATGTTGTTGTTGCATGAACATTGCAAATGATTGAAACATTTGCATTGTTGCTGGGTCAAAATGCATACCCTGTTGCTCAACATGATCACCCATGGTTACTTAAAAACTCTCACCCTGGCAGATTCGCATCGGGTTCACCAAAAATATGTCGAGAAATTTGCGGTCTTGCAAGGAAAGAAACGGGCTTTTGGCTGTGAGAGTTTGTGAGAGAACTCCAAAAACTATATGAAGGAACCATAGATGCCATGAAGTATAGGGTTTGGAAGGAAGTGCAATCAAAGAAGCTTCATTCTTTCTCTCTTGTACTCACACACACAAAGAAAGAACACAAAAGAGAATATCAAAACAACACAAATATGAAAACATCAAGGCTATGGTCATATCGTATCATGGGTAATATGAAAGAGTTAATAGATGAGTTAATGGCATTCAATCTTTGCTGAGCAAACAGGCTACAAATTGTTCTTTGGAATTGTAGTTTTGTGCTCACCATAATATATATGTTTTGTCTAGTGATTGGGATTAATTGTGTGTACAAATCCTCTTGGTTCATAGCAAGATAACTACACTTACATCAAAAGAAAAGTTATATCTATAAGAGGTAGTATGATGGGATCCGGTAAAAAAAGTATTTCATTGAGCCTTTCTGGGCCAAAGAGAAACACTATACGCTGTTGAAAGTGTATTTTATGACTAATCCATACGTTAATTCTAATAGACCTCACAGAGTGGAAGCGATAGAAATTCTCATTGTGTGGATTATTCATCTAGGATAGTATGTGAGAAATGTAGATATGAGAGAAGTGAAGAGATGAGAAGTTTCCCTCCCAAGCCCTATTCTTGCCCGTAGGCAATAAGGATACTGCAGAGAGAGATGTACCTGTAGCAAGGAGAACCTAGAATTTGTAGAGAGAATGAATTTTTAAGAGTGAGAGAGATAGGTTTGGTTAAGGAAATGAGATTAGGTATGTATATGTTGGATTAGAGATGAAAAAGAAAACAACAAGAAATCAACAAAGTATCAATGTAGAACACATCTTACTTGTCAAACCCTTCGGCACCATTTTTTATGGAGAGAGAAGAAGAGGAAAGAATTCAAATTTGATTGATACACCAAATACAAGACCTTCTTCGATTAGAGTTGATCTTCCAAGGATAGCTTACAACAATGACTAGTCTTCCTCTAGAAGAAAGTATAGGCTTAGGCTTATGTTAATGGATAGGTACAATTAAGCATTACTATTCACTCCCTCATGAATTCCTTTCATCAATGGCTTGAATGGCTTGAATGCTTCCATGTTTTTCAAGGAAGAAGAGGTCCCCTTTTCTAGGTGAAGGGAACCCCCAAGGATTTACACAAGAAGAGAGGAGCCAGTGTGAACAGAAATTGGAAAAGTTGGAAATGAGTTGTCCCTGCATGATTTGGGTCCAGTATTTTGATCATATCTCCTCAATCGTGGCTCCAAATAAAAAAGTAAAAATATGGGCCAAAAACACAGCTCATTAGCTACGACTCCCATTTTATATACTTTTTCCAATTCGGATTGGAACCTTGTGTAAAAAATTCATCAAAATAGGGTACATTTTTGGCAGCAAAAATCTTCTTGTGGTCCCCTTAGCCTAGACTTTTATTTGATTCCAATGGACACCTCATGCCATATGAAAGCATGACATTGCTCCTTAACAAAGTTTTTTAATCATGCTTGTAACAATGCATTAAAATAGGGGTATCTTTGAGAATCATGGAAGCTAGTGTCCCACTAGCTTTTGATTCCTTCCTAGTAGCTATTTAAAAGAAATATAAGAAAAATACATAAAATATATATATTTTGAAATTTACCATAGATATAGTATCTAGCTAGGGTGTAAGATGATAATGAAATAGTAGAAATAAAGAATCAATGCTTTTTGCCTCAAATTAAAGAGGCGGAGCTACTGATGCTTTTTCCATAGTACTTTTTTACGGTAAAGTAAGAATATGTTACCCTTGAGATAAATAATAGGATGAAATAGAAAGCTTATTATTATAATTAGATATGCATATGTACATTATAGAAAATATAATTATGTATCTAAAAAGTTACAAGATAACTCTTGTACCATGCGTTCCCACTATGTACATGTCACACGACAGCACGACAGTGTGCAGACGCACGCACGCGCATACACACACACACACACACACAAACATGCACATGCACATGAGCTTGTGTTCTTGTATACCAAACAATTACCCACCATGTGTGTAAATACAATGGCACTAGTTCAACAGAGCTGATGTCATCTCTAAATCAAAGGTGGATGCTATCAATGCTATATCCGAATCCTTATCCACCTCTCAAATTATTGACAGGAGTTAAAAATGCACGATGAATTAGATGTCTAAGGGAGAAAAACAATGTGTGACAAGCTATGAGTGTGGTGATTATGGAAATGTGGAAAGGAGATGAAGCTTCACAAAGCAACACATGGATATGGAGACTTTTTGAAAATGAGTAGTAGTCCAAATAAAAAGGCAAAAAATCATGCCATACAAAGCAACTGAGACACTTGAAAAACTGCTATTTTTGAAGTAACTTGAGAAACTATTATTGAGGATATGCCCATGGATGTTACCGCAGATATCTCTCTCTCTCTCTCTCTCTCTCTCTCTCTCTCTCTCTCTCTCTCTCTCTCTCTCTCTCTCTCTCTCTCTCTCTCTCTCTCTCTCTCTCTCTCTCTCTCTCTCTCTCCCCCCCCAATCCATTTGTAAATATATGTTCCTCACATAGTGGTTGTGTATGCAACATTTTTCTTGACACCTCATTAGCTTTCTCAGTTGGAAGCCCATCACTAGCCCTTCTTACAATTCACAAAAAGAAACTTACTTACAATTCATTTTCACATTTTCTTGAAGTTCCCCTTTTTCTTAGCAAGCTAAAATGATGGAGATCAAAGAGATGTAGGTTAAAACATGAAATGGTTGAATTCTTTTTTTTTTTAAGGGGCAAGACTCACAATAGTGAGTAAAATATATTAATAGAGCCATACAATTCAAGGGCCAAGCACTAGAGGTGTCAGACCCTCTACGAGGGACACTAGGATGGATGTCAAGGGCAATGGTTAGGAGCTAGCTATCAAAGAGGTGGCTATAGAGACAAGTTGATTGGTAGTGGAAATGAGAGAGGAATCAGCCGCGCCTGTTTAGACTTCCAAGGGTGAGACCAACATAGACAATATGGAGTTATCAATTGAGATGACGCTCGACAAAACAGAGTTACCTGATAATACAACATTAGAGATACATAATGGTGCTAGTCAGTGGAACTTGGATATAGGCAGAACTATGGACCTTAAGCTTGACCTTGTCAGCCATGTAGCTCATCTCTCTGGTACTACGACCACCACTCTTAGATAACTTAAACGTAAGAAAAAGGAAAATTGATTGTGGATGCCTTCTCTCTCTCGACGATATGTTCCTATTTGCACTTGTTTGAGTGACAGTCAAGGAGGATGCTCTGGCAGGGCTCCCTCCTTGGTGGAAACCCCAAGTGAAACCTTGGTCCCTTTGATGTCTTCGATGATAGGGTGGCACCCTTTATCAATTGATGTATCTAATGATGTATGTGTAGGTTGTTGGCCGATGCCATGCCACTCGTGAGGAGTATGGCTTACTATGTAGCTTTTGCTGGGTTTTAATACATTCATCACTCACAACTTGTGAGTTTGGGAGAAAAGCAAAAATATTAACAAAACCAAAAGATTACATCCATAAGCCATCCTCGAAACAATCAATGTCATCACAAACAAAACATTTAGGAGCACAACCATATATGAGACCATAACCGGGCTTTTTACAAGGAAGACAAAAATTTCACTACAAGCACGTAGTGGCAAATAAGGTCACATTGGATGCCAAAAGCCATGACCCTCTCACATCAATCAGAGGACTTTTGTTTCTTTTTCTTATCTTGGGCTCTAGTGATCACCTTGATTGGAACAAGAGGCTCACTTTCTAAAGAGCTACAAGGCATCACTTGGACTACATTCACCATTGCTTTTTCTTTGTTTAGTAGATTTTTTGGACAGTCTTCACGGAAGTGTCTACCCTTCTTGTAGAACTGTGTACAAAAAGCTTCAACTGGATTAATGTTCTTGTCAGGTTCTGGGCATTCATATTTCCAATGATCATTCTGCACCAAGATTATGGCAGTTTCCAGTCCTTGGCTTAATCATGGGTCTTACCATTGGAGGTCTAGCACCTTGATTAGCTACAAAGTACATCAGTGTAAGCTCTGGTGTAGCATAATTTATAGGTTCTTCCATTGAAGCTGGATCTGAATTATACCACTCTCCTTCTACCATTATTGTAGATAGACTAGGCTCAACATACGGTGTAACATGCACTAGTGCTTGTTCATCTATGACTCCTTTTGAATGCATGAACTTTACAGGCACTACATTATGTCCAGGATATGGAGGTTGTTGACCCACACTGATTGTGTTCTTTCCATACCCATTGGTGGTCTTTGTGTTGGGGCCATATTAGGCTGAATATATGTACATGGGTTGTCCTTGTGACCTCGTAGGTGTTAGAAATGGGATCGTGTTAGGTAGGGTGGATGAAAGAGAAACATAGTGCAAGTGTGTGAGTGTATTTGTGTAAGAAACACTACAAGAGGTTGTGTGCTCTTGTGACGCTGTTAGCGACGGAAATACACTGGGTTTTTATAACCCCCGGCGTCGCTAAAACCGTCGCTAATAGCGTCGCTATGAGAGCATCGCTATATGCGACGCTATAGCCGTCGCTATATATGCGACGCTATAGCTGTCGCTATATGCGTCGCTATATAGAGACGCTCATAGTGACGGTCATAGCGACGGTTATAGCGACGTTTACACAAAAGTCTATAGCGACGCTTATAATGACGCTCCAGAGCCATAAATAGCGACGGTTATAGCGACACCCGAGAGAAATTTTTTTTGGTGACAGGGCATTGAATGCCCTGCCACCCATCAACCATATTGTACTTGATTCACTTTTTAAAAAAAGTGCAAGGGTAGATAATAGACCCAAAATAGTCACCCACAAGACGCATTGTTTGCAAAATTGACAAGCGTAAAATTGACAATTGTACACATCATAGGCAAAATGAATTGATTGGCAAATGTAATAATGACAATTGTACAACATCATAGGCATAAAGAATTGATTGGCAAAATGAACTGCGGTGACAAATGTAATAATATACATGGTTCAAAAAGACGTATAAAATCCGTCTCATGATACATAAGCTATGAGAAACCCTAAACTAATGCTATCTAGCTACGGCTAAACTGACGTCGTCTAGTCAGACATCTCATCGCGTCCAAGCGGCGTATCTGTCGGATTCTGCAAAAAAAGACAATAAGACAGCTTTCAGTAAGTATAAACATATAACGACATTTATAAAACAATACAAAAAATAGAAAAGAGTAAACCCTAATACTAACCATGCCGCCGCGAGAACTGAGAATGTCCATCAGGGCGTTTAAGCCCTTCCTGCCTGCGTACTCGCGCTCGTACGGTGTGGGATCACGTCCTGTCATCGACCACTGTCAAAACATACAAAGATTTCATTATGTTAGAATTAAAAAACTCATAAACCCTAAACTATCGAACATAAAGAGCAATGCGAAAACACTTACAAAATCGGCCTCAAATGATGCCCATCCACCGCTCCCCAAGTGGTGCGAGCTCCCTGCCTCTACTCGCGCTCTGGCTGCATCCTTTTGTTGCTTCCACTTGTCGGGATTCTCGCGCGCTGCTTTCTTCGCATTCTTCCAATCTTCTTTGGCCAGTCAATCTGGCCTGTTCCACCCATGCTTGATTGCTTTTTGCACTTCGGAACGCTTGTGTTTGCAGTTTTCGCGCATTCGAATCTTCATCAGGTCTTCATTGAAGCGCTGATCCCGTGTTGGAACGGGAAACTCATCATGAAGTATGCTGATGACTCTGGCTTTTAAATCACTTGGTACTTCACTCCATTTGTTTAGTATGTAGTGTCTAAACAGCTGAGAGCAAAGACCACGCATGCACGAGATCACCTTCTTGCCGTCATCATCCATGATGATGCCGCCGCTGAAGTCGACGGAGAAAGGCAAGCCCTCTGGCCGGTGACGCGTGAACCTGGGTGTCCCGGCAGGGGTCTCTAGCGGCATGTCGATGGGGGTACGGACGTCAGGTGTCTCCACCGGCGTCTGGGCCCCGAAGCGAGGAGTGTCGAGTGGGGTGGCTCCTGGCGGAGTAGGTAGAGGTGTGTAGCTGCTAGGAACAGTCAGCCGCGCAAAACCTGGCGTAGATGGCGATGCTCTGGCTGATGTGGGGGTGGGCAAAGAAGGGGAGGGTAAAGAGCCTCGTCGAACATGAGCGGTGTGGAGGCATCGGCGGCGGAATCCCCACAACAACCGCCACTGCCACCACTAGAGCGCCGGTGTCTAGACGAGTGTGAAGATCGTCTCGTCGACACCGAAGCTTCGGAGCGCGCCGAATGCTCCGAAAGAGAGGGAGATGCGGATGGAGTAGGAACGCGCGATGATGCGCCAGAGCGATGACGCTCCACGTACCACTGTCTCTGCTGCGGTGACAAAGAAGAAAGAAACTCCTCATCATCCATACCTGCATTAAACACACGAATATTTAAACTTAATATTGAATGAATAGAGTAGACAATGACGCAAAGACCATTAAATACAATGACGTAATGACGCATATAAATACAATGACGCAATGAATTGAGTGATAGAAGAGGCAAGTCCAAAACTCAGAATTTTCAATCAAAAGATGTGAGCGCGAGTAGAAAAGAGCGTTATACACCATGGAAGGTACTTAGAGAGCCAGAGCTTTTACAACACGGAGCAAAATTGTTCAAATACAATATTTGTGGCTTTAAGAGATCTCTCTCTCATCCTCGCATAACTCAGCATAACTTCCTATATCTATATAGAGCTCTCCGTTTAAACACATATCCTCTGTTTCATTTTGTAGCTCCTCTGCATGCACCCCATATAGAGTAGTAGCATCTTGATGCTCGTCTGGAACCACCGCACCGGCTTCTGATTGAGCATCTTCTCTGATCTCCTCCATTGATGCCGTTGTGATTGGCACATGGTAGCATTCATACGTCCTTGCACTACAAGGGGCTACCTCTATGACGTACCACCAGTTTGATGTAGACTTTGTAGGATGAAATATTACCTGCCAGAGCCAGATAACTTACATGAGAGCTTTCAAGCACATAACTTGTAAAAGGGGGATGTTAACTATTTACATACTTACTTGTTCACAATGCTCGGGTAGTACGAAAGTGTCTCTTAGGTCAGTCCATTTCTTAGTAGAATCCACCTCAAGAAAACCAGACTCTCCTCTACGCACAGTAGCGTTGCGACCCTCCATGATTATCTTGAACCATTGCACGTCGAACAAGTCGACAAAAAATCCTCTGTAATCGATCCTCAAAATCTCTTGTAGCGTGCCGAAGTAAGTGAGTTCCGTCACCACAGGATCTGCATCAGAGGAACGTCGTCGACTAGACTGTTCAAATTTTTCCATGATTCCACAATCTTGAGTAAAACGCTTTTTGTCGATCCGTTCCACCCTAAAATGTCTACCTTTACACCATGCTGCTGTGTATGACTTATACTAGAATGAACAAAGATTATGAGTGGCCGTTCAAACGTTTAGAAATAAAGTCACTAGCTAGTCGTACATTGCAAACTTACCTTGGTCGCGCAACCCCGAAAGTACTCCCACTCTTCCTCAGTCACTTCTTCACCGCATTGTTGTGCGCTTTTCAATTGGTTGTGCAACCATCTTAAGCTCATGAATGTTGGTAGGCTCTCCAAACCCGTCGGATAGTGCATCGGTGGTCGTCTTCCCCGTCTCCACTCGATTCGTGCCCTTTGTCGCTCTTGCTTTGCATCCTCATATTGTGAAATCCACTTTTGCATCACTGGATTGTGAAGCATGCAAAATTGGTTGATTTTAGCCTCTAGATCTTCCGTCATCTTCTTCTCAACACCGAGATTGCACATGACAATCCGAGATATGCGCTTATCATCTATGGTTTGCCATAGCGTGTCCCGGGCTTTATCAAATCCGTCTAGCCACTCTCCAATGTACACTAGGGACTCTGATACCAACCAACCTTCTGCCATGCTACCCTCCGGACGTGCCTTTTGACGCACATATCCCTTAAGCGTTTTCATGAATCGTTCTAAGAAGAACATCCATCTGGAATGAACTATGCCAGCTATTTCCACCTCATCAACTATGTGAACAAGAAGATGCACCTGAATGGTTAGCATGGTAGTAGGAAAATGTTTCTCAAACATGCACACAAGCTCCGCAGCATTTAGTTTGGCGAATGGTATGGAGTCTACGTTGATCTCCTTTTGTGAGATCCATTGCACCAGCTTTGTAAGTTTGTAGATTGTGTTACGGATGTCGAGAGACAAACATCCCTCAATGGCAACCGGTAAAATAAACTGTAAAGTATGTGTAGCAATGATATTAAAGTCCACATTTTATGCAATGATATTAAAGTCCACTATGAACGTACGTGACACATTTTATGCCAATCGTGTGACTTCAAACCGGTAAGCTTTCCTTCTTTAGTAAAACACGTTCGGAGCGAGTGCATTACGCTAGTGGGGGTCCGCAAAGATCGAATGGTCTCTTTTACTTTGCGTTCTTGGGCTCCTGTGAAAATCCATGGTGCTTTAGGGAGTTTTATCGATCCATCAGACGCTGTTTGCGGCCAATATTGCTCCATACGATCCACATTTCTAAGGTCAACTCTGGCTCCCAAAGTATCTTTCTTGCCAGTCAGATGGTCCCATAGTAGATTACCCACATTCTTGAATATGTGCATTGGATCGAGCAAGTGATTGATCATGAGTCGGGGCCAGTATGGTAACTCGTACCATAGAGATAGTCTCTTCATCCCTGGAGGCAATCCGTCATCGCACATCTCCTTCTGCTCTAACCATGCTTGTGCAGACATCCTTGGTGACTCTCTTCCCAAAAAGCCGTCGCGTAACACATGATTCTCTGGAAGATACGCTTGATGACCTTCGTAGATTTGCTTCTTCAGTGAGGGCGCCCTACGTGCATTCAGTCTAGGTCCACATGTGACACATGCTCTATATCCGCTTGTTTGAAGCCCTACATGTATACACATGATAATAGATCAACTATGGGAAAAAACAAGATTTACAGTGTCTGAGTGAGGAGTGTCAATAGATCACCTGAGCATTCTGTTAGCCCGGGATAGTCATGCATGGTCCACATTAGAATGCCTCTGATCAAAGCATTCCGTCGTCCTGTGTGTCGGCTCATATCAACCACCTCTATGCCAATCCACAATTGTTGTAGCTCTTCCAATAGTGGACGAAGATACACATCCATATTCTCCACTTTATATCGCCCTGGCACAATCAAGCTTAGCCATAGGTGCCCCTTCTTCGTAGTCAACCACGGGGGAATGTTGTAGTTGACGATGACAACGGTCCATACACTCTAAGATGTTGATCTTTGACCAAATGGATTTACGCCATCCATAGCCAGGCCTAAGCGCAAATTTCGAGCTTCCCTGGCAAAATCCGACCATGTTCCATCTATATGTTTCCAGGCTACGCAATCTGCAGGAATTCGTAGCACACCATCCGAAGATTTATTCTCCTCATGCCATGATGCTAGGGCGGCCATGGACTTACATTCGAAGAAATGCTTGATGCGAGGAAGCAGAGGAAAATGTCGCAAAACCTTTTGTGGAATTTTTGTCCCGTGGAGATCTACTCGATATCTTTCGGAATCACATTTCGGACACTTCTCCATGTCTATGTATTCCCCTCTGAAAAGAATGCAGTCATTAGGACAAGCGTGGATAGAATTGTAATCCATCCCCAAGTTTCGCAAAATCTTTCTTGCTTCATCTCGGGAATCTGGCATCACATTGTCAGCTGGTAGTATGTGCTCTTTAAGCAATCTACACAACATAAAAATACGATACAGTCGTGTAAAAATCTATCAGATCATTATACATTTAGAGTTTTATTAAAGTAAATTAATTGTAATAGATCACCTGAAAAGCGCTGTGACGCTAGTGTCACTCCATCCAAACTTTGCCTGCATGTTGAGAAGAACCAGGAGTGCTTTCAACATAGACATACGTGCTCCATTATACAATGGCGTATCGGCTTCACTTTTCATATTATCATAGATAAGCCTTTCTGAATCCATGATCGTCTCGATCATTTCATCAATCTCGGGCTCAAACATTGCCTCGTTGGGAATGTGCTCTGCATGATCATCCCCCGAGCTATCAGAGGCTACATCTTGTGGCCTCACATATGATGCTTGACCAAAGCGCCTGCGAACACGTCTATTGGGTTGCAAGATTGCTGCTTGTTGGCCAGCGTCAGAGTCCGACGAGTTATAATTGGCAACAACTCGATCTATAATAGATGGATCGAACTCGCCAAATTTGCGAACATGCTGCAAATAAACACGTCTTGTTCGTCGCACAGCATGCTTGCATTGATTACAAGGACATAAGACCCTCATTGAGAGATAGGTGTTTCGGTTGGACGGTCCCACATCCTCGTCACTACTCATAATGAGGATAAAAATCTTATAACCTGGACAACAAATTTAATATTCTATTGGCATTCTTCGTCTTATCTCTCTCTCTCTCTCTCTCTCTCTCTCTCTCTCTCTCTCTCTCTCTCTCTCTCTCTCTCTCTCTCTCTCTCTCTCTCTCTCTCTCTCTCTCTCTCTCTCTCTCTACCTCACATTCTCTAGTCATGTCCAATCCCCGCACACCTCGGTCTAGAGGTGCACGGAGATCAGAACCACCGGGTTATAATCTCGTCTTTATTGGTCAATACCTATATTTGTGGGTACAAGAAATCTATAGACCCACGTCTACATGATACTGCATGTAGTGGACAAAACCCCTTTGCCTCTTCTCTAGCTGTAGCACTTCACAGCATCTTAACATCTTTTCACAGTAGATCTTTTCACTGTTCGTCTAACTCTAAACCATAAACCGTAAGTAATTCTTGTGTGGACTCGATCTAACGTAAATAAGCGTAAATCTAAATAAACGTAAATCTAACTAAAAATAAACCTAAATCTAATTTAACGTAAGTCTACATCTAACCTAATCTTTAACGTCTTTTGGGATAGTTTCCTACGACGTTAAAACTCTCTTCTTCTTGTGTGTGTGTGTGTGTGTGTGGGTAAACCTAAATAAACCTAAGTCTAATCTAATATAACATAAATCTAAATCTAACGTAAATTATGTTATATTAAAAACAAAGAACTAAACTAACAGGGATTATAAGAACCTTAAAACTGATTTAACACATAATTTTTCACATAACTCGGCAAGAGTTGGCATTCTCATCACTAAAGATGTGAGAGTTAACTTCCGGCGGTGACGCTGCCTCATCTCCATCCACATCTGACGACAGCAATTGGCCCTTTGGACCGTTCTTGCTCTTGTTACTAACTTTGAAGTTGCTGTTGAATGACTAGAGGTTGTCTAGATGGTCATTGTCGGGGATGTAGTGACTCTTGCCGCCCTGAAGATCCACCTTCTTCCCTATCTTCTGAAGACATTTCACCAGTACTTTTGGATCGACGGAGCCCACCATGAGTGAAGGCAGCAATACCCTATATTCCATTGAGGGATTTCTTCACCCGCTTCATGCAGGCATCGCAGTCTATGGAGACCTAAATCTAATCTAATATAACGTAAATCTAAATCTAGCGTAAATAAACGTAAATCTAACTAAAAATAAACCTAAATCTAATCTAATTTAACTTAAATAAACCTAAATCTAATTTAACGTAAATCTACATCTAACCTAATCTTTAATGTCTTTTATGATAGTTTCCTACGACGTTATAACTCTCTTCTTCTTGTGTGTGTGCACGTGTGTGGATGTGTGTGCCAATAAAAAGAGATAAATGGTATAACCTTTCTATCACCCATGCCAAGTATGATAGATTGGTTATTCCATTTCCCTCTTGAATAATAGGTCTTGAGTTCAACTCCTCGTGGGCTAGATCTTTAGGTCTTTTAATTTTAATTAATTTCTTACGATGTTAAATTAGTTTCTCTCTCTTTCTCTCTCAATGTGTGCGTTTTTTTGTTTATGCATATTTTCTCTCTTTTTTCCTCTCTCAATGTGTGCGTTTTTTGTTTATGCTTGTTCTATCTCTCTTTTCCTCTCTCAATGTGTGCGTTTTTTGTTTATGCATGCTCTCTCTCTTTTCCTCTCTCAATGTGTGTGTGCATTCTTTGTTTATGTATGTGTGTGTGCGTTTTTGTTTATGTTTGTACTCTCTCTCTCTCTCTCTCTCTCTCTCTCTCTCTCTCTCTCTCAAAAACACTATGTGTGTGTGTGTGTGTGTGTGTGTGTGTGTGTGAGAGAGAGAGAGAGGGAGAGAGAAAGAGGGGAAGGGAACATGAGAGTGAGGAGAGGGAAGGAGCATACCTGGCTCTCCTTCCTCTCCTCGTGTGTGTGTGTGTGTGTGTGTGTGTGGAGAAGAAAGAGAGAAAGAGAGAGAGAGAGAGAGAGAGGGAGAGCGTTACCTGCTCCTTGCTTGAGGGCGCCGAAAAACTCAGATCTGAGATCTGAGTTTTTGGGCGCTCTCTATTATTTTTTTTAGCCTAGCCGGCGTCGCTATGAGCGTCGCAAATTTACTTGTAAACAAGTAAATTTGCGACGCTCATAGCGACGCCGGGAAAAAAAAATTGAGCGTCACTGTGTGAGCGTCGCTAATATGAATAGCCTCTTGTAGTGAAAGATTATCACTTAAGTGAATTAGGTTCCAAGATAGAATTAGCTTGGACTCATAGACACAATCTTGAGTATTAACTTAGCTTAGCACATGCTCACCATAGACAAGCATGTAGTGCAAAATAGAGTTGTGTTTATTCATTCATGAAATGAGCTTTAAGTAGGTCTACAACGTTTCTTCACATCATGTGAAATAATTCCACTCTTCTCTCCTTGACTCACACTTTAGGACAAAGATCACACTTTACAATCCTCCCCTTGAGGTTTGGACTAAGACAAACTACTAAAGATGCAATATCCACACTGGATGATAAGCTGGTATCCAACCAAGATGGTGATCTTAAGCCTATCTACTAGGCTAGCAATGTCCTCCCCTTCAGTCATAATGATTTTTTAAAGTTGTCTTTTGAGACTAACTTTACATCTTTGGGCCCTGGTGTTTGGTGGATACGAGCGAGCAGGCATATGCACACCAAACCTGGTGGATACTCTATTTTTTCGGCAAAAACCCTATAATTTTGCCTAAAATGAGTTGTAATCAGAATAAGATTAGACCATATTCATTTTTATGTTCTCTGAGTCTACCCCTTGTAAGCGGCTGGTTGGCCATGGGAAAACCCCCTAACTTTTAAAGTCAAAACCCTTAGTTTTTGAGGGGATTATTATCATTAGCTTGGGGAAGAAAACGTGTGCTGCAAAATCTTCTTGTGACTACAATTTGTAATCATTATTTCTCCTGAACGAGTAATCAAAATTCTATTCCGAATAGTACATTGTGTTCCTTGTCTCTTGCTCTTCAATCTAAGTGTAATCATTTCCAATTCTGTCGTGGTTTGCGATGAGTCGTTTGTGACCTAAATGCATTGATTTGGGAGTTAAAATGGTTGTTTTTTGATGTTTTGACCTTGGATAAGTGTTTCTATGCTTAAGGAGGATCTTTCCAAGTACTTCTCTTTCAGATTTCTGCACATTTTTTGTGATGGATCGTGATTTATGTACCTTCCCAAATGGTGACAGAACTTGGTAGGATTGAGCCCATAAGTGTTGTGATACCTCTCCTTAAGTTTCGTGACATTCTGGATTCGTTTGGATATCGAAATGGCGTGATTGTGTTGAGTGTTGAGAATGGACGCATACTGATTGTCTGACTAGGAAGTGGTTGATTTTCTTTTGTTGTAAGAACGAGTAGTCTTCGAGTTCACTTTGGTGAGATTGACACCCTCATTAAGTCTCCGTGCCCCACCCCGAGTCGCTTCCTTGCATATTGAAATTATGTTAGTGCAAAAGAGCTATGCTGCAGACGTCCGTCGCGGCAACCCGCTAACATTGGCGTCGTTGCCGGGGAAACCGACCCTTAGGTGGTGAGTGACTCAGTGTACAAAAAAACAAAAAGAGAAATCTCCCTTCAAGCTTTTTATACCCGTTCCGTTTACCCATAGACAGTGAAGCAGCTAGACGTAGGTTTAGTGCTTAATAGCGACTGGAGTCTAAGACTAGCCAGTGCTATTCCTTAAGAGCAAAGAAAGCTGTGAGTGAGGTACAAGATAGTATTTCATTCTTTGATTTTTCACATGCTTGGAAAGGGCTGTTCCACCACACACATTGTTGTTATTTTTGTACTGTTAAGTTCAGTTATGTTTGCACATTCATTTCAGTTGTAGGAGTAGGTTAGGTAACAAATTACACCATCATTTGTGGCCAAAAAAATCGAGGAAAAAACTGTGGAAAACCTTATTTTGGTGTTGAAGACCATAACTCGGGAAAATTGAAGAAGTGATGGTCAGAGCTTCAAAACTGGACCAAACCCAATAAAACTTTCAAGAAGGGGATAACAACACTTGTTGAAAAAGACTGTGCAAAAACCTGTCAAAAATCTTGCCCAACATGGATCGCGATCCATGTACCTTTTTGGCAAAATGTGCTAAAATTATTTTCTCTGCTTAGCAGAGGCTCTCAGGCATCAGAACATTGAGTTTGGTGAGAAGAAGAGGACCAGAAGATCATGAAAATCAAGATTGGGGTGATCAGACCAAAAACCTTGGAGAAAAGGGGAAAACAAGGAAAATTTGAACTTTTAATTGGCCAAATTCAAAAAGTGATGAGAATTGGGACTAACTAGAAACAAGGAATCCATTGAACCAAATTTCATGCCCAAGTGCTTCTCAACATGGATCGCGATCCATGTTCCACATAGGTATCTCACATCAAGATTTGACTAGTGTACTCCAGATTATTAGTTGAACAACTTTTCCAAAAGGAGCCATAGGCAAAAAGTGAAAAAAGCTTGTCAAAATACCAAAAAAGGAGTGCTTTGCAAAAAACCGCAAAACAGACACAAAACTTTGCTTTTCACTTGGAATAAACTGACCAAATCCAAAAATACTTGGGGAATAGCATCATCATAGCTTGTGTGATCATCTCACAAAGTGTCAGTCCAAAATCATGCCAAACATGGATCGTGATCCATGTACCTTTTTGGAAGTTTGAGCTGATAAGAGACAAGCAGGGAATTGATAACAATTGGAGCACTTTCTCCTAAAGGACCCTTATCAGGAAATCTGAAAAAGAGGGCAAAAGGTGGCAAAAATCAGGTCAAAGGAGGAAACCACTGACATAAACCGTAAAACTGACTTTTGCATGTCCTAAAAAGCTTTAAAACATTCAAAAACCATATAGGCAGCATCACTAGGCCAAGGACTAGCTGCAGGACAAAATACAGTGTATTTTGACACAAAGGTACATGGATCGCGATCCATGTTCCTCCGACACAAATTGACACCACACTAGTACCATAGCTAGAGAGTCTAGTGGTCCTTTCAGAGTTGAAATTGGGTGCATAAAACCCTTCCAAAAGCTCAGAACTAATAGGAGCTCAGGCAAAGTGACAAAATCAACTTAGCTTCCAATCCAGAGATTCATTTCTGAAAATTTTGATACCAAAAGATCCTTTAACCATGCTAAAGCTGAGGGTATCAACAAAAGTTCAAATGGCTTCCCAACATGGATCGCGATCCATGTACCTCTGAGCCAGAACAGAGACAGAAACTTACCACACAAGGAGCTAGGCCATAGCAACCAGGTGCTTGTTTCAAAATTGAAATTGGATCAAAATTGTTAAGGTTGTGTAGGGAATTGTGTGCCAAGTTTTGTCGAACAAAAGCAAGAACTGACAAGAACAATTGTAAGCTTACAGCTATCAAGCACATTCTTGACAGGTTACAGGTACTAGAAGATATTTCAGCAAGCAAGAACAAACGGGAGATTCAAACTATTTAATGAGGTAACTCGGTTTGGATTTTTCTTGTTACCCATTATTCATGAATCTGGGATCAGGAAGATTGCACCAGAATAGGAACCACAACATCTTTGATCAAAGGAGTAATCACTCAACAGAAGAAAGTGTGAATCAGAGACCACTACCACCTTTGGAACCCATTTTGGAGGAGAATTTATCTGACACTTCGTCTGAGAGATCATACGGCCTCATGACTGAAGATTCTAACAAGTCAAACCCTAAGGGAACAGATTCAATGGGTGCAGGTCCTTCACAACCCACATCTGATGTAAAGTTGTTGTATCTGAAGTTTCAATTTGAAAATGTGCTTAAAGCCAAAATCTATAAGGATTGAATGGACCGCTACTATGTTAAGTTGGAAAATAGGCCGAGAGAGTTCAGAGACCTTGTAGATGTTGATTATGACAGGGATAGGTATTTCGACCGAGAGGAATGATGTACTTAGTGGTTCATAACTCGTATATTGTGGATAAATGGGGAATGACCTGCACCAAGGACAAAGTAGATAATGAACCGGCCGATGCACCACCCAAAATGGAGAAACAAAACGCGGTACTCAGACACACCAATGAGACTGAGCGCCTTTACACAAACAACACATATGTGGGGCTTTATACGTTCAATAATGGAGACCAAACACTCTATTACAGATGTGACGAGCCCCGTATCAAGGAATTAACCGACCGGAAAAACTTGTATGTTTACACTTACACGGAGGGTAGAAGTATTCAGGTGGTCATAATGGACAAGTATGGCCGAAAGTACTCCCCAATGGACCAGAAGGAGTTAGAGAGATATACATATTTTGGAGGACCACTCCACCAATACTATGTAAATCCGGAAGCTGAAAAAACCACGACCAATCACATCAAACTTGAGACTGTACTTGAGAGTCCCTTGAGAACAAGAGTGGAGGATTCTTATGGACATGAACGAGTGCTGAGAACAGAACCCTTAGGGTCGACGGCGACTAGGGCTTCCATGAACACACATAGGGACAGCTCTATTCCTGAATTCACTTACACCACTGGAATCCCTCCGACTATCACAAGAGATCGAATTGATGAACATAGGGTGGATAGGATACCACTGTTAGTACCAAGAGGAGATTACAAACCAAGAGAAGCCATCCCAGGGGGACCAGGAGTTTTTAGAATGGTTGCAGAGGCCAATCGTATGCAACCATCCCAAGTGGAAAAATGCTTACCCAAAGAGTATAATGGATATGGCGATCCGTATGCCCATGTTTCAACCTTCAAACAAGTATTGAGAGCGGAACAGGTGACTGATTTTCACACTCAGTATGAAGGATTTGGGTTGACATTGGAAGGTAATGCCCTGACTTGGTTTCAACCATTAAACAGCTTAGAATTCCCAAGTATTGAGCAACTTCTCTGAGAATTCGTTGAGGAATTCTCAAAAAGAGGGATCAAGCATAGCACTATCTCCCATATTTATGCATTTAGGCAGAAGGAAAAGGAAAAATTGAAAGAAGCATCACTTCGTTTCAGGCAGTTCATTGAAATATGCCCTGCTCGAGAACTACCTCAGGACGAAAGACTATCAGTCCTTTTCATAGAGGGACTGTGAAATGACACGCTCAAGAACGACTTGCACCTGAAAGCCTGTGTCACCTTTGAGAAAGTCACGAAAGAGGCATTGTATCTTGTAGATAACTACAAAGCATATGGGGAAGTGACTGAAGACACAGATCAAGGGACTAGTAGCACCTCTTCAACTACAAGTGAGTCCATGACAAAATTAGGAGGGCAAAACCAAACTGTACCCAACGTTGATCGAGTGATCGAGGGAGTAATCAGGAGGATGAACCAAGAAAACAGGACGAACCCAAACACACGACAACCACCCACCCGAAAATGCGATACTTGTGGGGGTGACCATCCAACCCAGTGGTGCAACCTTCAACAAAGGCCAGGAGCTAACGCACATCGGATATTGAAATGGTGTGCTACGGAAAAAAAATGGACAAACCATGAAACTCACGAATGTTTCTACAATCAGAACTATGTTAGAGAGAGACAATACGGACCACCTGGAGGACAACAACTTCCACCCCCTCCAAGGTACCAAGTGGGGCCAAATAACACAATCTTGGGTCAGGAAAAAGCTCAACCGATGTTGGGACATCAACCTCCTTTACCCGAGGAAAATAGGGCTATGGTAAGGATTTCTCAACACATAGAACCACCATTTGATCAGAGTATGATCCAGGTAATCTCACACCTAGAAGATTCAAACAGTACTTATGAAAGGAAAAGTGATAGGAATGCATACGCTCCAGAGGGATATAATCCATGGATAATTCCAGAAGAAATTCCCGAGCCCTCATACATAGCACAACCAACCAAAAATCATTACCTAGTCAATTAGAATATGCTAATGTTTATGGCAAATCAGGGCTACAAACCTAGAGGCTACCCTCCTAGAACACGACAACCAATGGGAGCTCCTCAAGCTTCTCCACCACTTGTCGAACCATGCGGTGGGGATCACTGGGCTAGAGTGTGTCCAAACAAAGGAGAGCGGGTGAAATTTTTTGGATTCTGCAATGGATGCACGACGGACCATCTCATTCCACACTTCCCAAAAAACCCCAAAAATAAAGAAAAAGCAACCAGAACAAAATAGGGATTGTGCCAAGCTCAAGTGGATCAGAAACAGAACGGAATATTCCAATAAAATCGATCACTAGAGCTCAAGCACATGAGGTAGCAAAGAGTGTCCCGGCCAGCCAAACAGAGATAGATAACTTGTCTGTACGAACCCCTAGAAAATCCTGGAAGGCGAAATGAAACAAGATGAAAGCCAAAAGAGAAAAGAAAAAAACGGCATTGGAAACCAAATTGCGGAAAACGGAGGAACAACTTCAAAGGGGAAGAGGCCTTAATGGTAACAACGAGACAAAGAAACTGTTGAAACTGCCATCCGGGGGGTCAGTCCTAGTAGACAAGGTGGTTGAACCCTTGGACGCAATTCTGAAAGCTTACAAAGCAAGGCTAAAGCCTAACCAAACCCAAGAGGATCGGTGGTTAATGTACCCTCATCTAGGGTATGAGAAAGAGAGGCTAAAGATGTGCAAAGAGCTCATTCAAGCTGCTCAAGCGCTTATGGAACCATCAGCTCCTACGACTCCAAAAACCAAGGTACTCATACAAGAAAAGATTCAAGAGCTAGATGAGAGGGGAATTGAAGTGAATAACCTACCCAATCCGGTCAACGAAACACCTTTGGACACGAGGGTAGTAGCCAATATAACAGATGGAATGCATTCTCGGGAACCACCACCAATTTTGGAGGTAGAAGAACAATGACCTCAAGAGCTATGGGAACAGATCAGGAATAGGAAGGTCAGGAGTGCCACACTTGTGTCAGCTCCTATCCAAGAAATCCACCTGGAGCATGAGCTCTACCCAAATGACATCCAATCACTGTATGGAGATGCAGGCACATCGATATCGGAAGACAATAAACCACAGTCGTTGAAAACTTTACCTTCATTTATTGGTAACCCTGAAACTCGATCAGAGGTAAGGAAAGTTTCATCTCAATGGAAAGACAATCCTAAGATAATGGACACTAAAACTCTTCACGAGCTGATGTCATCACCTATCCGTTGTACACTGACTTTGTCACAGTTGCTGAACATTAGACCGCATCTTTGGAAAGAGGTCGCAAAAAATTTGAAAAAAATAGGGCTTGTAATTCCTCCAACCAAGGTTTCTCGAAACACATTAAAAACACAACCCTCGAAGCAGACTAAACACGAGGCAGTGCCAGTCAACAAAGTAGGGGACTATTGTGAAGGTGAGGAAGGAAATACTACCCTACCGGTAGAGTACCAGGATGTAAAATCGATAGCGATATTGGATAGTGGAGCCGGAATTGTCATAGCCACCAAAGCAATGTGGAAAAAATGGGGAAAACCTGCTCTAAGAAAAACAAGAATGAAACTTCAACTAGTAGATGGGTACCTGGAGAGACCTATTGGCATCTTGGAGCAGATTGTAGTAACCTCTTGTGGAATTGCATACAAACACACCTTTGCTATCATGAATTTCGATGAGAGCAGCAATTTCAACATCATTTTGGGCAGACCATTCATGCGTCAGCTCAAAATGGTCCAAGATTGGGGTTACGACTATATCTATCTGAGGAACAAGGATGTCACTACAAAAATTAGTGTCACCGATCATAGGTATAAAGACATAGATAGAGCTCCAGGAGAAGACCTGCATTCCACAACTGACCAGGAAGGAGGAATATCGGCATGGCTCCACAACAAAGCTTACCAATGGACAGGAGAAGCTTTGGATTCTGGAAGTCTAAAAAAGGAAGACTGCATTCTTGATAGGACTGCACAAGATGAAGCATACATACCAGAGCCTTTTCCAGAGAAGATGTTCGAACCATTTGGATGGCAACAAATACTAGCTACTCTTGATGTTTGTGTCAATGAAGTGACCCTCACCAAATATTGTGATGAGGAAGGGTACGATATCATTCCATTCCAGATGATGAATGTTCGCCTACCTCCGAAGACTGAGGAAGACGTACTTGACAAGGAAGGGATGGCAGAGTGCCGATGCATAGTGGACGAAATCTTTGTAAGGGACCTTGTCCAAACAAATGACAAAGAAGAGTTTCAAGACTCGACTGATAGGGCGCTAGAGGATAACGCGGACGATGAGCTGTCCAGTAGCTCGAGCCAGAGCATCAAACGGAAGGATCGTCGAGTGATCTACTATGATTTCCCAAACCAAAACCCTCGAAGACAACGCAGGTATCGAGATAAACGCAAAAACAACCACAACAAGCACCACAAGGACTCAGTACCTCTGTTAACTGACAAAACGCAATACTTGAGATTAGTCGAAGCGAGTGACTAACTCAAGGATAGGATATCAAAGCAATACATGAAACATGACTCAACCAAAACATCATCAAAACATAAACCAGAAAAAGAGAAACATATCGAAAAACCATCTAAGTTGTCCAAGATGGAACGCAAAATTCAAATACAATGATTTAACACTAGGTTGGTAATGGGACACTTTTATGTCCTCTGAAGTGACCATTTTCCTTGAATTATGTCAAGAGTTTCAAAATGGATTTTGAGGTGCTATCTGTCTAGAAAGTTGTCTCATGAGCTGAAAAAAACTCGACATTTTTTTGGAATATCAATTCCATCTTTAACCTTGTCCTTGCACAACATTTCACAACTTAAACTGTGTGAAAAAACGGGTCCTATTTTTGGCTTTTTTCAACTTTTTGCAATCATACCACTCTAGAATTCATGTTTGTGAGGTCTATAATTCTAGAGAACTATCTTTAGTAGTCCTCAACATGTCCTGATGCTTCTAGGGAGAAATAAATGTTAAAGTTGTAAGTTATGACCAAATTACAGAAATTGTCAAATCCTGTTTTTTAGCCAATTTTAGCTCTTCTATGATTTTTTTGGTGGCTTTCATGATATCCAAATACAGTTTTGATTTTCTATGTCGCATATTGTAACATAAAGCTAATATTCCTTGAGTTTTGGGGCACCTAATACCCTATTTTGCATAGTAGACAACGATGGTTGATTTTTTCATTATAGAAGAAAACGAAACATCCTAGTATATCAAGTATAGCTTTTTCAATATTGTTAGTTTCTTGTGACAACTACATGCATTCTATAGGTAGTAACCATATCTACTCATAAGGATCAAATTTGGCTAGATATTGAATAGCTTCTATGGGATTCTACAACTCATAATGTTGAACCCAGTTTTTTCATGTTTGCTGTATTTAGCACTTCATCTTTGTCCCCAAGATTCCCCTTGGTAAGAGATGTATTATTCTTTTGACATGCTCCATGGCTCCTTATTAACCTAAAGGAAAATAGGGAACTCAGAAAACATGCATATATTATTTTTATTGAGCGTGGCTATAGAAACTTTGATAATAGGTTTGCAGAATGGTAAAAATTTCACTTTTTTGTACCTATTTCTTTTGGCAAAACAAAAAATAGTGAGTGAGAAGCAATCATATAGTCTGATTACCAACCCATTGAAGTTAACTAGGGAATTTATCTCAAGTCCTACAAAAATCCCTAATCTTATTTTTATGCAACAAAACGTAAGAAATGACTGTTTTGATGAAAATCTACTGGTCCATCAACTTTGGAGGCTTGGTGTGACCAAAAGATGAGAAATTTTACAAGTTTCTTATTTTTTCCATGTGTAGTCGGCCTTGAACTATAACCTCATGAAAGGATTTTACAAAATGAGTGGATCTACTATGGTTTTGGAGGTTTTTTTCAAAACCCTAAAAGGACACTTTTATGTCCTGTTAGGTTACCAACCTAGTGTTAAAATGAGCATTGAAAGAAGTTTGGACAACCGAAATGGAAACTGATGAGGAATCAAATGATGATAAATTCGATGCACCATCCCTCTATAAGAAGTATACTATTCAAGATAGGAAGATAGTGGTGCAAAAACCCAAACGAGATCCCAAAGAACCAGGAACATCATATGATGGGCCTAAAAACACGAAACGCGTCAACTTAACAGAACCCAGAGAGCAGCCTCAACCGGCCTATATTGCCACGGACCTTACTAAAGAGGAAGAGCAACTTCTAGTCGATACGCTCAGGCAATATAAAGATGTCTTCGCATGGTCTTACAAAGATCTAAAGGGGATAGATCCTGAGATATGTCAGCACACGATTCCCCTTAAGAGCGATGCCAGACCACGTAGATAACGTCCTTACACGTACAATGAAACTTTTGCACAAAAAATCAATGAGGAAATAGACAAATTAAAGGATACCGAGTTTATCTACGAGATTGAGCACACAGAGTGGGTGTCCCCGATTGTGGTGGTACCCAAAAAGAATGGCAAGCTGCGGGTTTGTGTAAATCTCAAGCAAGTAAATGCAGCCACCATTAGGGATAACTGTCCACTACCAATAACTGATCATGTTATTGAGAAGGTAGCACGGAAAGAGGCCTATAGTTTTTTGGATGGGTTCTCAGGCTACAACTAGTTGACGATTAAGGCGGAAGATCAGCATAAGACAGATTTTGCGACAGAGTGGGGTATATTTGCATATAGGGTAATGCCTTTCGGCTTGACCAATACCTTGGCCACATTTCAAAGACTAATGACCCACGCATTCAAAGCATATCTCAGACAATTTTTGGAGATCTACATGGATGATCTTTGTGCTCATTCCCACCGACGAAGTGACCACATCACTCATCTGGATAAAGTCTTTGAAAAATGCAGAACGTATCGTTATTTGCTTAACCCCTTAAAAATGTGCCTTCATGGTGAGACAGGGTAGAATTCTGGACCACATAGTGTCAAAAAACGGCATTCAACTGATCAAGAAAGGTGAAAACAATTGTTGCACTACCGAGACCAACAAAGATAAAAGAAGTGCAAGCATTTATGGGGCATTGCGGATATTACCGGCGATTCATATATATGTATGTTGTAATAGCCAAGCCATTGTATGCCCTCATAACTAAGTTTGAATGGATGGAGGAATGTGAGCAAGCTTTCCAAAAATTGAAGCAACATTTGATTTCAGCTCCAATTTTGCAAGCCCCTGACTGGAGCAAAATCTTCCATGTCCATGTGGATGCGTCAGCCTATGCCATTGGGTGCATATTAGCCCAGCTAGGAGAGAAGAAAATGGATTTTCCCATTTGCTACTCCAGTCGACAACTAAACAACGCAGAGCAAAATTATACCACTACGGAAAGAGAGGGCCTAGGAATGATCTATGCTGTCAAGAAATTTAGACACTACCTTCTAGCAAAAAAGTTTGTCTTCTTCGTGAATCACCAAGCACTGCTATATCTAGTAAAAAAACCTTGTAACACTGGAAGAATTGTTCGTTGGTTTATACTGTTGCTTGAGTTTGACTTCATGGTGGCTGTAAAAAAGGGGACCACACACCAGAGAGTAGATCATCTTTCACAATTATTTCATGGGGAAGCCCCTGTGGGTGTCGATGATGAACTTCTTGATTCACATCTGTTCAACATAGAAATGGTGCCACGATGGAGCAAAGAGGTCATGCCACTACTCACAATTGGCTCTTTGCAGATAGAAAGACAACCATCAATGATCCACAAAACACGGAATCTCATCCTTTTAACAGGACGGCTGTACAAACACAGTAAGGATGGAATACTAAGACTATGTGTACAACTTGAAGATACCACCTACTACCTCAAACAAGCTCATATACAAAACACGGGGTTTCACATTGGTGAAATACAGACAGGCCAACCGTTACAAAGACTGGATGTCTACTGGCCAAACATGGAATAAAGTGTCCATAAATATGTAAAATCCTACAATAAATGTATAATACAACCACCAGTGGAACATGCCACAATGTTTCGAGTAGTACAAGCACCGAAATGGAGTGCTCACTTCATTGGGTACTTGAAAAACAAAACCTTTCCAGAATAATGGGACAAATCAAGAAGGAAAATTGTTGAGTAAGATGCCAAACACTATCTACTCATTGCCAACCAACTGTATAGGCGGGGGAAAGACGAACAATTACAGTTATGTGCTACAGAAAGTGAATATTACGTCATCCTAGATCATGCACACGCGAGAGAACCCGGAGAACACTTCTCTGCTGATAAAACGGCAAAGCTAGTGCTAAACTCAGGTATATGGTGGCCGACCCTATTCATGGATGCAACAACATACATCAAACGATGTGACAAATGTCAATACATGAAACCACCCCTACGGAGAGATGACATGCCACTGAGGCCGATGATGGGAGTTCGCGCTTTTTCCAAATGGGGCATTGATTTCATTGGTCCCATCAACCCTCTAGGATATAGGACACACGCACAATACATTATTGTAGCAACAGATTACATGACGAAGTGGGCGGAAGCCAAAGCAACCCAAAAAAATTATGCAAGGACTACAGCTCAGTTCCTTTTTGATAACGTCTTTACACGGTATGGACTACCAATCGAAATAGTAAGCGATAATACACTTTGTGAACGATGTCATTGAGACTCTCCTTGACGAATTCATGGTGGTCCACCGAAAGTCAGCACCCTATCATCCGCAAGCCAACGGACAAGCAGAGAGCACTAACAAAATCCTATGCACCGTGCTCACCAAAATGGTCAGTGACTCAAGAAATGATTGGGATCAGAAATTACACACCGCTTTATGGACTTACCGTGTAGCTTTTAAAACTTCCAATGGCATAACTCCCTTTAACCTGGTCTTCGAAATTAATGCAATACCACCATTGGAATTTCTTGTTAAATCCCTCAGGGGGGTGGCAACACAATTAGGATGGATGTGTCATGAGCTATCGGAGAGACTGGACACCCTAGAAGAGTTAGATGAAACTAGACTCAAAGCGGTAGCTAGGATATATGCTCAAAAAAATCAAATGAAAGCTTTTCATGATTGACAAGTGATTGGTAAGGAGTTCCAGAAAGGGGATTATGTTCTCATGTACACCCTGAAACAGCACTCCACGAAACTCAAAAAGCGAGGAATGGGGCCTTTTGTGATCCATGATATATCGCAAAGTGGTGCCGTTAAACTTGCAACATTGGCAGGAGAGGAGATGCCTAATTGGACGAGTGCTTGTAGGTTAAAGAAATATCTTCTTCCGCTGACACCAGATGAACTCGCAACACTCCATGCAGCAGCTCAACGCAGATGTCAAGCACACGACATTCGGGAACAAGCACAGCAGGAGGCCAAACTTAGAATATTGAAACGCAGGGAACAATCAAACTTTCAGAGGAAAGAACAACAGGCAATGGCTAATCAGCATGCTCCGATAGCATCCATACAAACCGTGACTACATGGTTAGGAGGAATGGATCTACGTATTCAGTTACAACTTGCCAACGGCACCACCGAAAGAGCGTTAGTGGATACAGGGGCCAGAGCTAATGTGGTTAACTACTCCACTTTCAGAAAAATCACACGGAAACCTCTAATGCCAAACACTATGGGGTTCAAGGTCACCAACAATAGAGGTACTATGGACAATCTAGGCCACATAATTTGCCAATCAACATTGATGGAACATTGTATCCACATCAATTTCATGTGGTCGAAGATCATCAGCTCAACGAGGCAGTTATTCTAGGCGTGCCGTGGATGCACACTTATCAAGCAACACCAAACTGGCAGGACAACACATTACGCATCGAGCATGAGGGCCAATCTTTAGCCACGCCATTCGTACAAACGGACTATGAATGGGAACCTCTACCTTCGCCACATGCAATAGCTCAACAATCATCCATCACCAAGGTTACAAAAATATGGGTCAAGAAATCAATCATGGAAACCAAGCCCAGGCAATTGTGGATACCTAAATGCCAAATCAATACCTGTAAACCTACATTGCCTACAAAAAATTTAAACCATCACGAATTGCCCACTGTTGTTGTCAAACGGCCTAAACCGATGGACTACTCTCTTCGTCATCCAACCACACTCAAATGGGTATGGCAACCAAAACAACATCCCCTTCATGATGCCTCTTCTAGTGGATACACTCCTCGGGAATTTCAATGGCAACCCAAGAAATGCCAACAACTGCCACCATCGGCAACATCAAAACTTTTGCAGTGCACAGTCAAACACAGAGCACGCCTTCTACAATTACTATTGTTCAGACCACGCAACTTCCAAGGAACCTCGCCACCAGCAGCCACTGAACATATTTTTCAGCACCTATCTCTTGCACAACAATTTGTTTTCCCATGCATATCCTCCATACGCATCATAGAGCCACACTATACGGCTATGCATAGACACGTGCTTTATTCCCGTGCACTCTGACACAAGCTTGTCGCGGACGACTCACTTTAGGAAGGGGGGAAAAGCGGTTGGAGTACCACTTGTATATACCATTACTATCATTCTTTTCTTTTCTTTTCTTTTCGTTTCCTTTCTTTCCCGTTTCCTTAAAAACACAAGTTTTCGGAGCCTGACAGACTCTTAGCTGGTATAATCATGAGCCATACCGTCACGATTTAATACCAGAATAAGAGTATGTATGTAAGGGAGGTGACACTAATTTTGGCTAATTTTGGCCGACTAATAATCATTGTAAATAATTTTCTTTTACAAAAACGCAAAAAATGACAGGTAATCAACAAAAAATTGATAAGTCGAGCCAAGAAAGTCAGAATCGACTTTTGAAAGAAAACACCAAAACTTCAAAGAAAAGACTACAAACATGGCAAATATGGAAAAATTCAACACAAAATGAATTTTGGACCAACTTTTGAAGGATCAAAACTGCAGATCGGATACCATTTGTAAACCAAGTGTCAGAATGACGAACGGTTCGAACCACAGGTGATGTGCCCAACAAGATATGAGCAATGAAGGTAAGTATAAATGGGGCGTTCTGGGTAGACTGGGATCATATAGTCAAAAAAGGGCAACAGAAGCTCATTTGCATTCACAGAGAGAGAGAGCCACAAGAGCATAGGGTTTTCGGAATTGCTTCTGCCTGATGTGACCACCTCGGTGGATCTCACTACACCAGATTTGAAAGGTATGATCATTAACCTTACAAGAGCATGTGTGTGTGACCCATAGTGCATCAACAGTACCAAACAACAAATCAAATCAGTACAAGGTCACAAAATCGGCAAACTCTTAGGGCCAATGTGGGAGTCCAAAACTCATCAAAAACAAGAAAAACTTCATCAGTAGACCCCAAATACCTAGCAGAATCAGCCAAACTAAGACCAATGGAAAAAGGTGCTGGAACATGGATCGCGGTCCATGTTTCCAAAACCCTACAGAAACAAGGAAACTCCTACAAAAGCAACTATAGAGACCCATGAACAAAACCCCATGACTGTTTTTGCAAAATGCTTCCCAACATGGATCGCGATCCATGTACCTTTTTGCCAAAATCAAGATCAAAGAGGTTCACTAGCTGGACAATGTACCAATAGTCCAGGGGTTGAAAAATGATCATGAACAATGCTCTAAAGCTCATCAGATCCACCTGGATTGCTACAGTCAGTTTGTAAATGGTCTTTTGGTCAAAAGTACTACTAAAGTAATTTGAAAAACTTCAAACTTTCCTCGAAGTCTATCAACAAGCAATGGTAACTTAAGAAGGGTGATGGGATCAAAACAAAGCAAAAGTATACTTGCAAAATGGTGAAACTTGCAAGATTCAGTCTGCCTTCCCAAAAGACTTCAAAGTCTGGGGAAACTTGCCAGGGAACCAAGCAAAGCTATGAACTACAGACCTCAACCATCAGAAATCAATGCAAGGGGAGATTTCAGGCAAAGCATGACTCCAAAATGGTGGCCAGAAACAGATTTGGTCAAAACGGAAAAATAATGGCCATAAACAGGGTGATGGGATCAAAACAAAGCAAAAGTATACTTGCAAAATGGTGAAACTTGCAAGATTCAGTCTGCCTTCCCAAAAGACTTCAAAGTCTAGGGAAACTTGCCAGGGAACCAAGCAAAGCTATGAACTACAGACCTCAACCATCAGAAATCAATGCAAGGGGATATTTCAGACAAAGCATGACTCCAAAAGTGGTGGCCAGAAACAGATTTGGTCAAAACGGAAAAATAATGTCCATAAACTAAGAAATGGGGCAAACTATGGAAAAACATGTCCAAATTGAAAAATTTTCACTAGTGTACTAGGAAACCTATAGGAACCAATGCGCACAAAAACTGTGTTCAAATGCTTCCCAACATGGATCGCGATCCATGTACCTTTTTAGCCAAAATAAGTAAAATCCATGCCATTTGATTCAGGATGATCAAGAAAGCCAAGCCATGAAGTGTCAAGCCATTTGAATCCCAAAAATCCACTTCCACAAGCCAAAATCTCTGAATCCTGATTTTCAAAATTTAGCCCAAGTGTCAAACCATTGATCCAAATCCCAAACTTTTTGGACCAAGTCATAATCAAGATGAACCCTACCAGATGGTATCAGCAGTTTTTCAAAATGTTTCCCAACATGGATCGCGATCCATGTACCTTTAGCTCTAAATCCAGAGAAAATTTCTCAGTAGCATCCCCTTATGCCCAGTAAAAACTTCCCAAAGTTAGAATTTTAAAAAGCCTTCCAACATGGATCGCGATCCATGTTCCTTTTTGCCAAAATCTATATGTTTCATTACAATTTTGTGCCTATAGTAATCCTAGGTGCACTGGTGAAATTTGGTCAAATTTGGAGTAGTTTTGATAGAGTTAAGCTCACTTTTTTATTTTATGGTCAAGTTTACACTTTCCGACAACTTTGATCAATGGCTAAAATCTGATTTCACTTGCAAATTGGCAATAGGATGCCTCGAAGGAAAGCACAAAAGGAGTGGCATGTGGCACCCTATGAGATAACCGACATCTCATCAAATGAGAAAGCTCACCTCACAGAACAAGTACTTGAAGCAATTCCGGCAAATATTTTCATTGGAAGGTTCCAAGCCGCAGACGGAGAAATTGTAAAGGCCACATCTTTCCCCATGAAATGTGGACTTTGCACTAGAATCTAGAAGTGCAAGCAGGGGTCAGGTGTTTACAGCTCGACAATTTCTTGAGACTGCCTCCTTGGGGAACGGATTTCAGACGGGCTCACGAGCTCATAAGCACAATTCAGTACAATGGGGAAGCAACTCAGACAAGGACGGGCCGTTAAGGTAAAAATTACAGTTGAAATAATAAATGAAGCCCTCCATCTGCCGCAAGGGACACACAACCTCTTGCAAAAAACGAAGGCCATCAACAATGATAAGGCCTTTTTGAAGCAACGTGGTCACAAGCTGACATATCAGGACCTGATCTACTAAAAAACAAAGCTGCTCTTGCGTCTCATATCCTAGCATTTCAAGGTACAGAAGCCACCCAGATATACTGAACCTTTGTTGCACATGGCAGTGGTGATGGTGATGGGTTTGGCTGAAGTCAGGGTGGTCAGTTGCGACTTTGGCAACTACCTTCTTGACACCATTGTGGAAGCAAATCTAAAGGGTGGTCAAAGAAGTAAAGCTTACATGAACGGAGGACCCATGCTCACACGAATAGCCTATCAAGCATTGGGCATGATTGATGATCTACCACCTACCCAAGCATAAATTGACCTAATCCACAAATCCAAAAGAGCCGAGAGACTAGTGGCAGGGCCTTCTACAAGACCGAATCTTGGAGTCAAACAAACCAGGCAAAGTGCACCTCTAAGGGATTCGAACAGTGAGAAATTAGAGTCGGATGCTCGGAGCAGCCAGGAGGATGGATCCAACCCACAGGATACTCCTTCTGAGTACCAGCCTTCAGAGGAAGAGAAGGATACCCCTTACACCCTGGGATACACTCGATTAAAGAAAAAGGATACACATTTGGCAGAAGCTATCCCCATCATTCATGCCCAGAGGACAATGGAAGAGGCACAGGCATTGAGGGAAAAGCTCCGCCAACAAAAGAAAGATCACCAGCAAAACCAAGAGACAGAAGCGGATGACAAGAAAGAAGATGATGAAGTCAAGGATGTTCCGCTGATACGTAGGCAGACAGAGGCCTTAGAGAGGATCAAGCAACAAAAGAGGAAGGAAGCTGAAGAGAAACGAGAAATTTCCAGTGTCGTGCGGCAAAGAATTCACAATGAGCTCAAACGAAAGATGGAGCAGCGGCAGCAAGAAGAATCAAAGAAGCAACACGTCGATGATTTAGAATCATCTGACAAATCTGGAAAAAGTACAGAGGAGAAAAGTCTCTCGCAAGGAGAGGGACATCACGAGACACAAGAAGGACAAGACCAAGACCTCAGTTCGCCCAAGGATGCTGAAATAGTTTCAGAGAGGTCACAACAAGAGAAAGGGAAAAGTGCAGGACAGTCGAAGCAAAGAGCAGACGGAACAGCAAGGCAATCAACAAACCGAATCACAGACAAAGCTTGCCACGATCTCTGACACAGTAGAAGGTTTAAAACAAAAGAAAAAGCAAGTTGAAGTGGTCGAGCATTCAGATTAGCAAGGGCCAAGAACGCAACGCACTCAAGCGGCCATAAAAGAAGGAGCAGAGATAGTTAGCTTCTTTGATGTTGACAGTCACTTAGAGCAGATCAAGCTTCAATTCCAATGTCAAAGAGCTCTTTATAACCTGAGGGAGTTGGAATTGGAAGATAACAAAAAGGAGGTATCTCAAACAGTAGCAGAATCCGCGCAATTGAAGCAACAAATAGAGGCACTAAAGAACGCACAAGTCCAAGCGCAGCTGCAGAGAGAATGCAAGCTACTATTATAAAGAAGTGCAACAATTCAATGAGGCGAATTCAGCTTTACAGATCGAACAAAAACGCCTCGAGGAGGAGATAACCAAGGAAAAGGAACAGAATGAGAATCTACAAGACTCGTATGCCGTGGTTAGCAAGTCTCCCACTCAACTATTGGCAATACAGGAGACACCCTCCTCTTTGACTATGCCTGTAGGCTCTACTTCCTTGAGCTAGGAGATCAAGGAGTTAAAAGAAGCCCCAAAACAAGAAAAGTATGATAGACATATCATGACAGCAGGTCATAGGGCCCTACAGCAGGCAAAGGATGAGGAAATTCAAGAGTTGGAAAAGCAGCTGGCTGAGGCAAGAAAGGAAGTAGAGGATCTGAAAGCCAGTCAAACAAAGGATCAGCCGGACACAGGAGAATTTGAGCAGGGAGAAAGATCAGATCACTTCGAGTTTGAAACTCAACAAACGGAGATAGCAACTACAAGCACCAGAAAAGGCACACAAGAGTCTGCAGATCCAACCACGACATCCACCTCGGAGTCGGCCAAAAGATGAAATTCAGCGTTGGATCTCAGAAGTCAAAGACCCGTCGCACAAGGCATATCTGCAATATGAATTGAAAGCGCTGGAATCAGCTTCCCTCCTCATGATCACTCCAGATGAGGTTGTGAAAAAATTTGGGCATGAAATGATCGCTCTACCGTTGATGCGGCAAGAGGTTCGATTATGGCTGAAAAATATGCTCCCAGAAATTGAACCAAACAGTAGAGGGGATTACAGAGAGGTCCCAATTACAGCTCAAACAGTCCTTGACAATCACCCCCTCTGGAGAAAGAAATGGTTCAATCAGCGACCAACTGACGAAACGTATTATAGGAATGGGCCCCAACATCTCACCCCACTTACTGTCCAATCAACAGGCGACGATCCTAGCACAATTTTTACAGTTGGCAAAGCAAAAGATCGGTAGTGTTGAACTACCCTGTCATAGCCAAGCCAATCAACAACAACTCCCCATCAGAGAATTACATGGTTCAAACTCTGAAAGGAGTCATCAACATGATGAAGGAGATTCCAGATCTCGCTTGCCAGATGCTGGTAAAGACTTCTAAAATGCTCATCATGTGCATTACAGCCTTCAGAGACATTGAAGAGGGAGAGCATCCATGGCAGGTATTTGTCGAGGGCACACAGCGCATCTGCTGGAACATGGAGACATAAATCCCCATCAGAAATATTATCATGGGATTATATGCAAGAGTCATGTTTTTGCCATCTCAATACATGCAGACCTTCGAGGAAGCTTTCAGAAATCTCACTGCAACACTAGAAAGAAGGCACTAAAGTGACTTCCCTCACATGCAGCTTGCACGAGGGCGTGCAAATGAATAGGAAGGAGGGAATGTTTGGTGGATACGAGCGAGCAGGTGTATGCACACCAAACCCGGCGGATACTCTATTTTTTTGGCAAGAACCCTGTGATTCTGCCGAAAATGAGTTGTAATTAGAAGAAGATTAGACCATATTCTTTTTTATGTTCTCTGAGTCTACCCCTTGTAAGAGGCCGGTTGGCCATGGGAAAACCCCCTAACTTTTAAAGTCAAAACCCTTAGTTTTTTAGGGGATTATTATCATTAGCTTGGGGAAGAAAACGTGTGCTGCAAAAGCTTCTTGTGACTACAATTTGTAATCATCATTTCTCATGAACAAGTAATCAGAATTCTATTCCGAATAGTACATTGTGTTCCTTGTCTCTTGCTCTTCAATCTAAGTGTAATCATTTCCAATTTTGTTGTGGTTCGAGACGAGTCGTTTGTGAGCTAAATGCATTGATTTGGGAGTTGAAATGATTGTTTTTTGATGTTTTGACCTTGGATAAGTGTTTCTATGCTTAAGGAGGATCTTTCCAAGTACTTCTCTTTCAGTTTTCTGCACATTTTTTGTGATGGATCGTGATTTATGTACCTTCACAGATGGTGATGGAACTTGGTAGGATTGAGCCCATAAGGGTTGTGATATTTGTCCTTAAGTTTCGTGACATTACGGATTCATTTGGATACCAAAACGGCGTGATTGTGTTGAGTGTTGAGAATGGACGCATACTGATTGTCTAACTAGGAAGTGGTTGATTTGCTTTTGTTGTAAGAACGAGTAGTCTTCGAGTTCACTTTGGTGAGATTGACACCCTCATTATGTCTCTGTGCCCCACCCCGAGTCGCTTCCTTGCATATTGACATTATGTTAGTGCAAAAGAGCTATGTTGCAAACGTCCGTCGCGGTGACCCACTAACACCTGGCTTCAAAATTGATTTGCCAGGCTTCATGTGTGTACTTACATTTGTCTATGAAATGCACATAGTTGTCATGCAACGAGGTGATGATGATTCCTATCGCTTGTTCGTCTTTGCCTAAGTTATGTGCACTTGTTATGAGTGTAGATGTCCTAGTGTGCACTCCATCCGGTTTGGCTTGTTTTCTCTAAGGCAATGCTGATGATAGACCATAAACATTTTTTCATAAGGTGTCCTCTTTGTTTGCAAGGTGTGAAGACCCTCCCCATTGTACATTTCAATTCCCTTTTCCCCCATTGTGCTTATAGAGGGGTCTTAGCTTAGGAGATTCTCGTAGCAAGTGTCTACCTCTTTACACGGGCACGAATTCCCTTTTGGAGATGATATAAAATTTATTTGTAAATAATTATGCTTGGTTGCAAATATTTAGGGTTTATTGCGAGAGAGAGAGAGAGAGAGAGAGAGAGAGAAAGAGAGAGAGACAGAGAGAAATCTCTTCCTTTGTGAGGCTCCTCTTCACCAGGGGTGAAGCTCCTCTTCACAAAGAAACAATGCTTCTCTGCCTTGCTTTGATATCTAGCCAAGCCAATGTGGAGTGATCCCCTGTTGAATGCTCAATGCTAGTTTGATGGCCGCCTTTGAAATCCCGTGTTGAAGCTTTGAAATTTTTTGAGATTTGAAACCTTGTCTAGGTGCTCAAGCTTCCCTTTGTGGGATTGGCCCCTTATGTGGTTTGGGAAGCTTTGAATCCTTAGAAGATGAGTTCGTGGGAAGAAGCTCTTACAAGGTCGGGCAGGCAGGGGCAGTTGGGCAGGGCCTTCTGGTGGCAGGCACACAGGGGCCGTTGGAGGGTTCTAAATAGCAGGTGACGGGAGCAAAGAGAACCCCGAACCCCGACGGCCTCTAAAACACCGGGGACCAAATGGCGCGCCTCGAGCCTGTCATGGTAAAGCAAACAGGGGGGCACCACCTAGCTTCAACGGCTAGGACGCAAACAACACACCACCATAACAAAGTTTTCATCCAAGAGAGATGGATGCTTGGGAGTAATGATGAAGAGGAAAGGGAATGAGATCAAGTGAGAGAGAGAGAGAGAGAGACAGAGTGAGGGAGGGGGTATAGCGGCTTAGTACTTAGGCACCACAAAAGGATGGCGAATCCGCACACCCTTCAAACATACACAAGCTCACTCCAAAACACAAGACTAGGTGACGATTCCGCACACCTCACATGGGCAAAACATTGCAAGAAAACATACTCACAAAACCTAAAGCTTTATTTAGAGAATTAGGCGATGAAATGGGGAGCATAGGGTAGGGGTATGAGAAGGGAGAGAGTGGTAGAGCACATGGCGAATAGGTGGGAGTTGATGGCGAAGACTCGCACGAGGATTATGGCCATCATCCTTCATTTAGTTGCCCTTCATCTTCCATAGCCAAGGGTGTAAAGGTCATGCTCAAGACAAGCATGGTGATGGTGATGGTGTGGGTGTGGGTGTGTGCACTAGGCACACACAGTGCATAGTGTGTTCTTTGGTGATGTTGTGTCCTTAGTGTGATGGTGACCCCTCTTTATATAGGGGAGGAGGGGGGAGAAATTCTAGAATTTAGAAATGAAGAAATCATTATCTACATAGGCCATGTGACTGTGGGCCCCACTTGTCTGGCTGTGTGTATATGTGCCAGAATAGTAGTCTCATGAGAGAGAGATGGGTTGATGAAAAAAAGTGAGAGGTGACATGGAGAATAAAGTAATTACAAGAGGGGAGAGAGGGGAGTGTGTTCAGAGGTGAATCTGTGTGCAGATGTGTGTGAACACAAGAAAAATCAGGCAACCACCGGGTGGGGATGGGTCTGTGGGCACCTTTTTCACTGAAATTGAGTGTGTGTGAGTGTGGGGGAGGTTATTTAGCTACAAGACAAGAGACATGGCGCCCTTTAGAGAGAGAGGGGGGGTATTTGGGTCATGGGATATGATAGGAGAGAGAAAGAGGGGGTGGGATATACTATTTTGAAAGATAGGGTAAGTTTCATGTGAGTTAGGGTGCATTATTGGTGAGTTATAATGCATTATTGGTGAGAGGTGGGGTAGCTTGAGGGGAGAGAGAAAGGAGAAAGGACAAGGGGAAGAGAGAGGGGGTTGACCTTTTGAGTGGAGGAGAGGAAAAGGGACACACGGCGGGGCAACAGTGAAGAAAAAGGAGGCAAGGTGGGGATGGGCTACCCCGCAGGCATGAGGTGGCCTATTTTACCTTTCTTATATATTTACATAATCATACTTTATTTTTTTCTTACTTTTTCCAATGCTTTTTATCACTCCCTCCCTAAGAGGGGGTTTTCATGGGGTGGGGACGAGAGAAGAGGGGTATGGGAGCTTGGCTTGTGAAAAGCCCCCATCATTAGCCCTCCCCTTTTGGCTAGAGGCATTCATGTCTCTAGCTCATCTGTTTGATCATTATCGTCGAAGGTGGTGGCTGATGGTGTGTTCTCATCTGGAATGTCAATTGGTGGAGCCTGGTCAAATCGAAGAAAATAAGGTTTAAGTCGCCAACCATTTACCCTGGTTTTATGAAGTTTTCCATCAGCCTCCATAAGCTGGTAGCTTCCATTGGCATACTTTTTCCTGATGATGAAAGGGCCTTCCCATCGGAGTAGGAGTTTCTTATCCTTGCGCGTGTCGAAGCGATTGTCGTAGCGGAGCACCAACATTCCTTTCTTCAATTCTTTTTTCCGGAGATGCTCGTTAAAGCTAAGCCGTCTATGCTCTGCTTGTGCTGCATAATAATTTATTGCTTCTTCTCTGTCCAGTTGCAGTCTTTCCAAGTTGATGATGTGATCTCTCAAATGCATGTTGGGTTGTTGAAGTTGGCTTGCCATTACTCTGAGACTTTGTAGTTGCACTTCAATGGGCAAGATTGCTTCCTTACCAAATACTAGATGATACGGTGTGAATCCCAAGGATGTACGAAATGAAGTTCTGTAGGCCCATAAAGCTGGTAGTAGATACTTATCCCAGTCTCCGGGATGATTGTTTACCTGCTTGGTAATAATTTTAGAAACCATTCCATTTACCTTTTCAACTAGGCCATTACATTGAGGGTAATATGGTGAAGAGTGCCTCCTTGTAATGCCCAGTTTCTGCATTAATTCTCCTACCAAGTCTGCTCTGAAACCTGGCCCTCTATCAGAGATGATCTCTAAAGGTGTGCCAAACCTACAGCATATGTGCTCGTAGATAAATTTAGCTACCTCTACCACTGTGATTCTAGTGGTGGCTGTAGCCTCTGCCCATCTAGTCATGTAGTCGACCCCCATGATAATGTAGAATTTTCCTGAGTTGGCCCTACGTAATGGCCCAATGGCATCGATACCCCATTTTTCAAATGGGCCATATGAGAGAATAGGTGTCTGTGGTTCAGGCATAAGTGACCTAGTGCCGGCCTTTTGACACAACTTACACGTTTTGCACCAATGGTGTACATCACGGTTGAGGCTAGGCCATATGAAGCCTGCCTGCAAGATTTTCCGACTTGTTATGTCTAGGGCAAAGTGACCACCACAAACCCCGTCGTGACAACTAGCAATTACTCCCGTGATTTCCTAAGAGAGAGAGGGACCTTCTTGAGTATTTGGTCCTTACCCTTACAGTACAAACCGTCATTGATGAATTGATACCTTGTGGCCTTCCGCGTCAGCCATTGCTTCTGTCCCTTTGTTAAATCTGATGGACATTCCCCTGTTTCCAAAAAATGCATGATGTCAGGCAAGGCATCACTTCCTTGAAATAGAGAGAGCTTTAGTTTTATTGCTCCAACCACCACTTCCTGTAGTCTTTCACTTGCTAGGGCATCTGCTTCTTGGTTTTGAGCCCTTGGGATATGGTGTATTTGAACTTCTTCAAACTTACCCAACAAGGTTTTTAGACCACTTAAGTGAGTCCTTAAACTAAGATTCTTGCATGTCCATGCTCCATTTACTTGCCTTACCAGAAGTAGAGCATCCCCAAATACATTAAGGCGTTGTACACCTTGCGAGACGCACCATTGTAGACCCTTGGTTAGTGCTGCATACTCAGCTTCATTGTTAGAATGTGAATCTAACAATTGGCCCAATGAAAATACCTTTGTCCCTTTGTCATCAAATACCACTATGCCTGCAGCTGCTTTGTCGGACGCTCGCTTGTAGGCTCCATCAAAGTAGAGAGAGTATGCTCCTTCTACCATCGGTGGTACTGGAGGTAATCGGACTTCTCCTTCCTTAGATTGCTTCTCCTTCCTTTCAAAGACTTGGTAGGTCATGAGTCCCCCCAAACTTGCCCTTGTCGTGCTTTCTACCTGTACCGTGTAGTCAAACTCTTGCAGACGAACTAGCCATTTAGTAATTCTAGTAGACACATCCATGTGTTGTAAAACATAGGGAAATATTTCATCCGTGGTTAGAATCACAAATTGCTTAGGCAGCAAATATGACCTAAACTTTGTAGTTGCAAATCTAAGAGCTAGGACTAAGTGTTCCACATGGGTGAAACCTTTCTCTCCTGTTGTCATCATCCGACTAGAGAAGTAGATTGGCCTCATGAAAGATGTCGTCATATCCTTTTGGAGTAGCACAGCCCCCAATGAGTCATCACCAACACTTGAGGTGACATAGAATTTTTCATCCCACTTAGGTGGTGAGATAGTTGGCAGAGTGGCTAAGACCTCCTTTACCTTGTTGTAGTGATGTTCGCTTTCCTCGTCCCAAGTGAAAGTTGATCTTTGAGTGAGTTGTTGCAGTGGTAGAACAAGTTGTGATAGTAGATGTATGAATCTACTTAAGTACCTCACCTTCTGTAGAAAAGAGACCAGCTGACGTGCAGTCGTTGGTGAAGGTAGGGCTATGAGTGCGGACACCTTACTTGGGTCGGCGTTGATACCTTTTGCTGAAATTTCATGGCCTAGTAGAATGACTTTACTCTCCCCAATGTGGCATTTATCCACATTTAATTGCCCACCTAGGCTCTGCAACCTGGCCAAACCTTCAGTTACCTTTTCTAAATGTGAAATACGGGAGCTATATATACAAAAATCATCAATGAACACTCTTATGGATGTTCCAAAGAACGGTTGAAAAACATATGTGACATATCTTTGGAATGTGGCAGGTGCATTTGTGAGACCAAATGGCATAACCCTGTATGCAAAACAACCCCATGGCATGATAAAAGTGGTTTTTAGCTAATCTTCCAAGGCTATGCGTATTTCAAAGTATCCTGAATAACCATCACAGACGGTATAGCATTCAAAACCCGCTACTTCATTCAGAATTTCATCCAAGAAAGGGAGAGGAAAGTGGTCTCTCTTTGTAGCTGCATTTAGTGGTTTGTAGTCAACACAGACCCTCCACTTACCATTCTTTTTAGGTGTCACCACTACGGGTGACACCCATTCTGAGTTTTCTACAGGATAGATGAATCCCGCCTCCAGCAGTTTCCTTACCTCGGCCAAGAGTGCCTTTTCTTGTATGACCCCCAGTCGTCGTAGCTTTTGCACAACTGATTGTACCCCTTCCTTCAGCTTAATATGATGTTCCACCACTGTAATGCCTGTGATTCTTTCATAGTTGTCAATGAACAGGTTAGGAAATCCCATCAACATTTGCAAAAAACTATCTTTCTCCTCAAGTGTTAATTCTGTAGACAACATACCCTTCAACCTACTTCCTCCTAGGCCAGGTGATTTGCTCTCCTCTTCATTGGGTTGCCCTTTTGGTGATGGATCACCAGTTGTGCTTACCCTTTGTGGATCTTTCATAATGATACCCATCACATCAATGGAACTGTCACTTTCGTCGGTGGATGTGGTCTCCTCCTCAGAACTGGAAGATTCGCTAGTGGTTTCATCTGCCGGTGTTTCCAGATTCATTTGCTTCTGCTTGCCAATCCTCATGTCGTAGTAAATTGTCTCCCCTTTCTTACCGGTCATGCGTAGAAGGCCAGTACCCCAGTCCTGTTTTGCCTTCATGACCATCAACCATGGCCTTCCCAAAATTAGTGGATAGCCCTCCCCCTTAGTAGGCATCACAAAAACATCTACCTCTACCTCAGTGTTGAAAGCTTTGATTTTCACGGCACTTACCACACCCACACACTTAACTTTTGCGTTGTTTGCCATCTTTGCCTTGCATGGAGAAGGCCTATCAACCTCGAGCCCTAATCAAAGCATCATAGCTTCGCTCATTACACAGATTTGTGCACCTCCATCAATGTAGGTGTTTCCAACCCTCTTTCCTTTTATGTTTACGTCGACAATTGGAAGGATGTCATCCATGTTGCATCTCGAAATTGCTCCGGCTACCTTTGTTTTGGAGCGTCTTGTACTTACCATTTTAAACCATTGTCGCCTTACTTTTGGTGCAAGATGTAGCAGCTGTGGCCATGTAATCTTCGGTCCTTGCTCTGCCACATCCAATGTTAGATCATAGGGCTTAGAACTTTCCCCTAGCTGGAAGTCGGTGATGCCCAATTTCCGTCGTGGCCTGGATGGCCTCTTGCTAGTTTCTCCTCTCATGCTTCTCTCATCATCTGATTGTGTAGCTTTCTCCCTCCTAGCTCTTTTCACAGTCATGGCTTCAAGTGGTTCTAAAAAGGTTACCTTCTCCTTACCCTTGTCCCTCTCCTTTGCTCTGGGTGGATCCACTACTACGGCTTTTCCTTTCTCTTCTAGCCTTATGATGTTTACAGGGCGATCAGGTGGTGGGGCTGGTGGAAGAGGTGGGATGGATGCTTGTAGTGGTGTCTGGGGTGGACGTAGAATTTGTGTTGGTGGGGGTGGTGCTCGGGGTGGGGGTGTTCTTTCTCTAGGGGGTGAAAATTGGTTCCTCCTACCTCCTCTATTATAGTTTTGTCGTGGTTTGGGACAGTAGTACATATCGTGACCGTCTTCTCCGCAGTTTTAGCAATGATACTCCCTGTTTTGTCGTCGTGCTCTTCCAGGGTCTTGATCTCTTTCTTGACTCCTCCCTTGCTGTATTAAGTGGACAGACAAATTCTGCAGTTGGTCAGTAATATGGGCCAACATATCTTGTTGGTCATCTCTTACCCCAAGAGCCGGTGGTGGTGGTATGGTGGTTGTCGTAGTTGCTGGTTGACGCGATGTTCCTGCTTCTGTTGATTCGGTTTCCTTGGCTTTCATTCGCAGCTTCTTGCCCTTAAGGCGAGCAATCTCAACGGCTAACTCGTACGTAGCCGGGAATCTACCTTTCACCTTCTCCTTGAGAAGCGGCCATAAGACATGCGTGAACTGATCTTTTTTTAGGAAATCGGGTGCGGCTTCCCCCCTTGCCAGTGACTCAACGCACCGTTCCCACAAATCCACAAATTTGGACTCATAGGTGGCATATTCTAAAAGACCCTCTGCTTCAAGTCTCTCAACTTGTCCCACAACTTTTCTGAAGTGGTACCTCCCCCAAAGCGCCTCTTAAAAGCGGTTTTTAAGGGTTCCCAGTCATCCTTGGTTGCTTGTGGAAGTGCATTGTACCATGATCTAGCTTCTAGCTTCATGAGATGCTTAAAGATTCTAACCCGGGATTCATCCGTATCTTTGTTGCTCACTACACATGCTACTTCAAAGTCATCTAGGAAGTCTGTTACCAAATCCTCCCCCTTCTTTCCTTTAAAGGTTGGAAATGCTACACTTGCCATGATTACTGAGAGAGAGCTAGAAAGACACACTTGCCATGATTACTGAGAGAGAGCTAGAAAGACACACTTGCCATGTTGGAAATGCTACACTTGCCATGATTACTGAGAGAGAGCTAGAAAGACACACTGCTTAACTTACAAAAGTTTTTTTCTTCTTTACAAGGAGGCGTGTATACCCTCTTATACTAGGACATAGATTAAAACTTCAAACGGTACATTGCCTTGTACCAAAGGTAAGACAAATGGTTGATCTGATGCCAGAACCTCAAAAAATCGCTCCCCACCCAGCATGGTGTCAATGACGTGCTGGTAGTGAGCCTTCAAATCCAGTTTTACCTTGATTGAGCGTACACGTGTTGGTATGTGTGATCTGTCTTGAGGTAGGTTGTACTGATTCATGTGAAGTTTAGAGGTGCTTAGTCACTGTCCAAGCTTGTGGGAGAGGGTGGTGTTCTTTCCTGAAACAAACTCAGTAGATCCCTAGTTTCTCTAGTGAGAGTGTGAGCCAATGATTCCGTTATCTGTGCTGCAGCATCAGGTGAAACTTGAAAACTGACTGTGATAATTACCTCGGTGACTTGAGTTACCCGATTCTCAAAGTAGAATAGTGTTGATTCTCTATTATGTAGAGCTCCTTCCATTTTGTTAATGTGGGTTCGTTGTAGGTTGCGGACATGGTTTCGACCTTCTCCTTCTTCTTCTTGGCACTTGGCCTATGTATATCCATTGGGTTTGGCGTGTTGGTTGACTTTCCCACTGCAAATCGATTACTGTTACGCCTGGCACTCGAGCTTCGATGGAGATGCGGAGTTCGTCTAGTTGTGCTTGGAGCTCTTCTTCTTCTGTCGTCCATTTAGCAAATCCTGCTAGCCATTCATCCATTCACAATAGTTTAAGGGTTTCAATCTTGTAAACTGAAGGTCTTGAGTTAGATCCTTAGTGGGGGCACCAAATGACGGGAGCAAAGCAAACCCCGAATCCCGACGGCCTCTAAAACACTGGGGACCGAATGGCCTGCCTCGAGCCTGTCATGGTAAAGCAAACAGGGGGGCACCACCTAGCTTCAGCGGCTAGGACGCAAACAACACACCACCATAACAAAGTTTTCATCCAAGAGACATGGATGCTTGGGAGTAATGATGAAGAGGAAAGGGAATGAGATCAAGTGAGAGAGAGAGAGAGAGAGAGAAAGAGAGAGTGAGGGAGAGGGTATAGCGGCTTAGTACTTAGGCACCACAAAAGGATGGCGAATCCGCACACCTTTCACACATACACAAGCTCACTCCAAAACACAAGACTAGGTGGCGATTCCGCACACCTCACATGGGCAAAACATTGCAAGAAAACATACTGACAAAACCTAAAGCTTTATTTAGAGAATTAGGCGATGAAATGGGGAGCATAGGGTAGGGGAATGAGAATGGAGAGAGTGGTAGAGCACATGGCGGATAGGTGGGAGTTGATGACGAAGACTCGCACGAGGATTATGGCCATCATCCTTCATTTAGTTGCCCTTCATCTTCCATAGTCAAAGGTGTAGAGGTCATGCTCAAGACAAGCATGGTGATTGCGGTGATGGTGATGGTGATGGTGTGGGTGTGTGTGTGTGCACTAGGCACACACAGTGCATAGTGTGTTCTTTGGTGATGTTGTGTCCTTAGTGTGATGGTGACCCCTCTTTATATAGGGGAGGAGGGGGGAGAAATTCTAGAATTTAGAAATGAAGAAATCATTATCTACATAGGCCATGTGACTTTGGGCCCCACTTGTCTGGCTGTGTGTATATGTGCCAGAATAGCAGTCTCATGAGAGAGAGATGGGTTGATGAAAAAAAGTGAGAGGTGACATGGAGAATAAAGTTATTACAAGAGGGGAGAGAGGGGAGTGTGTTCAGAGGTGAATCTGTGTGCAGATGTGTGTGAACACAAGAAAAACCAGGTAACCACCGGGTGGGGATGGGTCTGTGGGCACCTTTTTCACTGAAACTGAGTGTGTGTGAGTGTGGGGGAGGTTATTTAGCTACAAGACAAGAGACATGGCGCCCTTTAGAGAGAGAGGGGGGGTATTTGGGTCATGGGATATGATAGGAGAGAGAAAGAGGGTATGGGGTATACTATTTTGGAAGATAGGGTAAGTTGCATGTGAGTTAGGGTGCATTATTGGTGAGTTATAATGCATTATTGGTGAGAGGTGGGGTAGCTTGAGGGGAGAGAGAAAGGAGAAAGGACAAGGGGAAGAGAGAGGGGGTTGACCTTTTGAGTGGAGGAGAGGAAAAGGGACACACGGCGGGGCAACAGTGAAGAAAAAGGAGGCAAGGTGGGGATGGGCTACCCCGCAGGCATGAGGTGGCCTATTTTACCTTTCTTATATATTTACATAATCATACTTTATTTTTTTCTTACTTTTTCCAATGCTTTTTATCACTCCCTCCCTAAGAGGGGGTTTTCATGGGGTGGGGACGAGAGAAGAGGGGTATGGGAGCTTGGCTTGTGAAAAGCCCCCATCACAGGCAACCGGCTCCATGCACGGAGTCGAGGGGAGATCCTCCGATCGAATGGGTCAAATGATGAGGCGCCGATTGTAGACGGTTGGGCCTACAGCCATTCGGACCCAAAATTTTCATGTAAAGGGGTTTACCGCCTCCTTCAAATCCACCCCATGGGTGGCTGCTTTTGGTGGCCTTTGTTTAACCTTTTATGGGTTCCCATCAAAGTGGAGCCGTCCTTGGACTTAGCTGGACAAGCTCAAGCACCCAGTGGGCATTGAATGCACACACACACACACATATACACGTACAAGCTAAAGTTCTGGAGTAGAGATTCTAGAGTGTAAGTTTGACTAGGCACAACTTAATTGGGGGTATTACTTCTTGAGACTTGACGCAAATTTGGCATGCATAGGCTCAAATGAGAGCTCTTGGGACAGGCTACACACACACCAATGGTAAATGCCAACTTTACTAAAGTAAGGGGCAAATTTTGAATGCAAAATGCAAGTGCTAAATGGAAAATTAATGAACTCTAATGCTAATTAAGCCTCCAATTATCCAGTGAGTAGTGGCCCAAGAGTCTTTAGCTCAAGAACATGCTCATGCTAGCCAAAGAGTGCTATTCTCTTCAAAATGATGCAGGTTGAAGAGCCTGTGAATGAGAAGTCTTTAGTGCCATTAATGACCTATGGAAAAGGTAATTCATAAGAGGGATGGTATGCGCACAACTTTGTTGGAACCCATCTAGTAAACACACTCAGAGACAACCCCAATGCATTTCATTGCAAATCAAGGAGCTAGTAGCAACCAACAATACAAAAATAGCCATTGCTTAAGGGAAGCTTGAAACTGATAACTGCCATAATTGTGGGGCTAATGACCATTATTGAATGTCCTCATCCCGATAGTAATTTAGTGCCACTAATGATTGTTGCAAGAAGGGTGGACACTTTCCAAACAATTGTCCTAAAAACCCTAATAAAAAGGGTAAAGCTACAATTAATAGGATGGAAGTAATTCCATCCAGTTCATCTAATAATGAAATAAAAATTTCTTTGAAGGTAGTAATGCAAGCTTAAGCTAGACTCCAAGGGCAAAAAATTGTTGAAAATACGGACAAAGGAGAAGTTTAAAAAACAAGGTTCCAAGATAGAATTAGCTTGGACTCATAAACACAATCTTGATTATTGACTTAGCTTAGCACATGCTCACCATAGACAAGCATGTAGTGCAAAATAGAGTTGTGTTTATTCATTCATGAAATGAGCTTAAGTAGCTCTACAACCTTTCTCCACAGCATGCGGGATAATTCCACTCTTCTCTCCTTGACTCACACTTTAGGACAAAGCTCACACTTTACAATAGGAACATACTGAATATTTCCATCGTACTTTGGTCGGTAATAGCCCTCATTGGTCTCATGGTCGGTCCATTTACCCTCAATAGCACATCATTTTTGCGGCCTAATCAGTTGTCCCTGTTGAGGTATCCTTTGCTCAGGTCCTCTCATAGGTGCTTTTTGCATATTGTTCATCCTTTTGAGCATGTCTTATATGGTTGTAAGTGGTGCTCCAACAATTGTTCCCACTTGTGTATTTTTTGTGGATGTTGTTTTCTCACTCTAGGTATCCTTAGGGACATCTTCTTCATTGAAAATATCACAATTGTCTCCTAAGAGAAAGCATCTGAATACACACTCTTCTAGAGTTATGCTTCTTGCTATATAGTATAGCATGAAGTTCTTGTTTAGTAATCCTTCTAGAAACAATGACATTAATCTTTCTTCTACTCGTATTTCTAATTTTGGGCATCTTGTAATGTATTGCTTCATCCTAGTTGCACATCCCTAACATACTCGCCTTGTTTTTGTTTGAAGCTATACATTTGAGCCACTGTATTATGTTTGATCCTAGTTTTAGAACATGCAGCTACAAATCCCATAGCTGATGTATTTAAATCCATGATTGACCTTGGTGGAATGTTTTCGAACCATGTCAAGGCTTTTCCTTCTAGAGTCATTCCAAATCCCTCAAATTGATGTGGAAATCAAATATGCCTTCTGTTCTTAGCATCTGCTTGAAGCTAGCTAAGTGGTCATATGGATCCCCAGATCCACTGTATTTTTTGACCCGTTTTTGAAAATCAGCTGGTTTGACACGTCTGTTTGGCTCAGCTCCAACTCTTCTTGCAGTTGGTCCTGTCTCGAGTCCTCCAAACCTATCTGCTGGAAATAGTGACTTGTGTATCCCTGGATTAGCTTTAATGTCACTTGGTTTTCTTCGTGATGAGGAAGGTTTGGGTTTTCTAACATTGCTCCAAAAAGATCTCTCACGGAGTTCTTCTCTTGGAATCAGATCATGTCCTTGTCCTAATATCCAATCTCTTATAGAGTACCCTTGGTATTTGGTCTGTTCTACCTCCTCAGAACTTATCATAACAAAGTTATTGTTATAGAAATCCCTATATAGGTAAGATGGTAGATCTATGGAACCCTTGTCTTTGATTTTGAAGATATAGATGATCTTCATGGGTGTTAGCTGCTCTGATTTAGCATGAGAGGTCCATAAAAGATCTTTGATATTCCTATCCTCCCAACAATAGATTCCGATCCTAGGATTATCCGTGCTAAGCCATTTCAAAGATTTCAGATCAACTTGATCGTATCCCTCAAGTTCTAAAGTCGGTGGACTTTCTTTTGCTCCCATATCTAGAATTATTGTATTTACTTCTAACCCACATTTGTCTATCACATCAAGATTTTCAAATGTTACATATTGAGTCCCGTTTTTATCCATATATATTTTCCCTTGTTTGTTTGCCCTGATTTCCTTTTCAAACTCTATGCCATGGTCATCACTGCGAATGTCATACTCTTCATTAGGATCTAGGTAAACCTGAGCTCCATGGACATTAGTCTTATAAAAGGTGAGTATGTGCTTATATCACACTGTTGTTTTTGTTCTTGACTGAGTCGAATAAGAAGACATTTCAATTGTTGAGTCTGAATAAATGTTTGAGACTTATTCAAATATAGTGCCCAAGTGATCACCTTTATTCACACTCTCTTCGATGGATACCCTACCAACGGTCTCTCCAAATATGCCTTGATTTGCTAATATACGACCAGATCTAAGGTTCATATAGACTTGCTAAGCCTTGTATAGAGTACTTACCATTGGATTGAATTGTTATCCATTTTCCACTTGACCTGAATGCAACTCCTGTCAAGCTCTCAATTCTTTGCCTGCAACCTAGTTCCTATGTCATTTTTAACCAAGTTAGCAATTTTCTCTCAAAGAATGTACAATTTTTGCTAACTACTTCAATCTGAGCTAAGTGAGTCAGCAATTGAGATTTCTGGCTTCTACCCTTGCAAAGAGCTAATGGAATAATCTGCAACTTGGAAACTGAGTTAACATGTACTAATTTGGACCCGATGGAACCCAAACTTGACCAGTGGCCTTGTATTATGTTGTTCTAACACTATACAAGATCAAAAGTCCAAAATCTTGTCTCTGGGGCTCAAAAGTAAATAGTCTGATTACTTTTGCCATATTAAAACCTTGTTGTAGTCTCTGGACAAGTTTTACTCAATTTGAACAAGATTTGCAATTGTTTAGTGTCCGGAGACTCAGTTTTCAAGAATCTGGCTTAAGTCTCACTTTTGTGATCCAAATTTCACCAAATTTGATATGTGGAATCTACTTGACATGCTTGACCTTGTGGTATACTCAATTGTGCAAAAATTCTCAATTTTGGAGCAGATGTAAATAATCACGATTACGTATGGGAGCTATCGATTAGTGTAATCGATAGCTCCAGCTCATGGATTACAATATCCACTTGGCAAACAAGAGTTACATTATTCTCAATTTATCAAAAGAATAAGTTTTTTTACAATAAAGCTCTCGAAAAATGTTACATGACATGCTTGACCTTGTGGTATACTCAATTGTGCAAAAATTCTCAATTTTGGAGTAGATGTAAATAATCACGATTACTTATGAGAGCTATCGATTAGTGTAATTGATAGCTCCAGCTCATGGATTACAATATCCACTTGGCAAACAGGAGTTACATTATTCTCAATTTATCAAAAGAATAAGTGTTTTTACAATAAAGCTCTCGAAAAATGTTACATGGTTTAGCTTGTTGTGCTAACATCACCACGCAAAAGTAGATGATGTGATAAAACCCAAACAGCTTTGGCTATATACAACCATAAAGAGCCACGAACCGCTCACCAATATCTAATCCAACTAAGACTATCTCAAAATTGTGGTCTTGGTGGTCTCGTCCCGTGTGACCGCAAGACCACCCATATGCCTACCACTTGCCACTGTAAAGGTCCGTTGAGTGCGGACTCAATCCAATTGCCACTAACTGTCTATTTAGTGCTTGCGTGACATTTTAGCCCTATTTTACAGGTTTCCCACCACAAAACCACTCACCGTCTCGGTGAGAGTAACACTATGGTGAAAAGAGACCCAAAAAGTCAGTATATGTGCAAACAGAAACTGAGAAGAGTAGTGTGATCCTGCCAACCGAGAGAAAGAGTCGTCGCCACTACAGCACCTGAAGTATCCGCCTCTGGGGGAGGAGCCATCAAATTTATAGTGGGAGGTTGGTGCTGAGGAGCAAAGTGTACACCTTTCGTCGACTAACACAACCATGTCAGTGTGCACCAGAAAGGTCGTGCAAGGAACTCTCTATGTCGATTGCGTATGGGATAAAGAAGCCAACGTCTGAAACCCCTTGGCATAGTAGGTGTAGTGCTGAATCTCTAGCCGTATCCAACAAAAGTGTGTGTAGAGGATCCCATGAAATGGTCAGAGCTACCTGGCTGTACATATCGAATAGGAGCGTGTACCTATATTCCCTACCCTATCCAACCGTATCTCCTACTCCTTGGATCTTGAAATCCCATATCATTGTGAAGTATAACTTTTTGAAGTCCTTGCATCTGATCTCGGAGGTCGTCAATGACTTTAGACTTTTCTTGCAATGCATGTCATAATGCAAAAATAGTAGCATCTCTATTTGCAATCAGTCTCTCTGCGACACGCAAAGAGCCCTCCATAACTGCGTATGTAGCAGAGTGTCGCTGGTGAGTAGCCGCCAACCACTCTGTCCCAGGCTCAATGGTAGAAATGGCCTATCTAGACTCATGCAATATGTCTTTTGATAGCCGAAAAAGTGATGTAGAGTCCGAAATTGTAGAAGATCTTGTATCAATGTCACGTGGAAGAGGGTTGGCAAGTGGCACTACTGGCGGTGGGGACTGGGTGCATGCCTCTCTGGAGAAGCAGAGACAGGTGGAGTGGCTACAAGAGGGATAGGTATAGGAGAAGAGGTTTTTACCATATACATATGGTAGTGATGTGTGTGAACACACTTAGGACCACCATGCCATTTTTTTCCCTCTTTAGAAGTTTTTTTTCCCCGTGCATTGTATATACACTCATCACTCTAGGGCTATCTATCTTTCCATTGCACACTAAGTAAAACACTCTATTGTGTGCCTTGAGCTTCCTTCGTCTTCTCCAAGCTTTGTGTGTTTTCTTGCAACCCTAATTCCAACAATTGATATCATAGCAGATTGCATCCTCCCGGGCTTAATCGCGAACAGCTCCAGCACATGCCTGCTGACTTTCTTCGATTTCAATGAGATTTGGAGAGCGTTGGCAGGTCGAATTTTTTTTCAAATTCGGGCTCAAATTTCTCATCGGACTCATTTTGGCCTTCGTTTTCACTATAGGTAGTACTGCACATGCTATTTTGTCATTTTGTGTTGAATTTTTGTCAGTGTCATTTTTTGCATAACAGGTCCCTTACAGATTTCTACAGTTTGTTCTATATAGCATGTGTTGTTCTTGCTTTGTTTCTCCTCTTTTTGGGCAGTTTTGACATTAGGTGCAACATTTACCAAGGCTGACAACAACACGGATGCATTCAAGATGTTTGCTCCTGAGGATATAATGGATGGGGACAATAACCCTATGTGGTCTTACATGATGCAACATGTTCTTGTGTCAAAGTGCGTCTAGAATATTGTGCAGTGCATTGATGTACGTCCTAGTTCTGAGGATGTAGGCGATGTTGAGGATGTAGCAGGTCTTGCTGCAAGGATTGTTGCTTCTAGAGTTGTTTTGCCTACGATAGAACAAGCTCATTGGGATGTAAAGGATGCACAAGCTCATGCGTTGATTGCATTGTCTGTGAAGCGCACCATTACTTCTCACATTCATTCATCAAAATCTGCAAAACAGGTTTGGGGTTATTTTGGCATGAGCCGCAATGAGGCAAAAATTGCATTGATGCGTAAAGACCTGGAGTCGAAGATTATGCATGAGGAAGATGATATGGACACTTTCCTTCCTGGTGTCAAGGATATCAATGAGAAATTTATTTCTGCAGGTGGTCATTTCATACAGCTCCCTTGTGCAGACTGTTCTTGATGCCTTGCGAGACTCTTACCAGACTTTTGCTAGTACTTGGAGACTCATGACCCAAGGAAAACCTGAAGTTGTCAAGTTTGATGCATTCTGCACATTGCTATTGCAAGAGTCACTTTCTAGAAAAGCCAAGGCTGGACAGCGTGCAATTGAATAGGCTTTTACTGTTGCTCAAGGAAAGGGTGGTAACAGCAATGCAACCACTTCTTATGGTTTTTCTGTGAGTGGAAAATCGCCTATTCCTAATTCTTTTGCTGGCAACAATTCGTCTAGAAATTCTAGTGATAAGGACAAAAAGAAGATGCATAGTCATTATTGTAAAGCTAATGATTACTTAATCAATCAGTGTCCTAAATTGAAGGCCAAAGAGGCTAAGAATAAAGAGGGTACTTCCACTACAAATGCCGGTTCCACTACAAATGCAGCTATTGTTGAGTCTTCTGTGAAAGGAGACAGTGATGCTGATGTTGATGTAGGATGGGCTTTTAGTGCAGAGTGTACCTATAATCCTGCTGCCCATGATGCATGCATGTCAGTTGTTTGTAGATTCACATGTGTGGTATTTTGACAGTGGTGCTACAAAGCACATTACCTCACATCGTGATTTGTTCACCTCTCTTGAGTCTGTTCCCTCATGGAAATTCAGTCAACAATGCCTCTTATCCGGTTCAGGGAGTTAAAGAGATTGTGCTTACTGCTGCAAGTGGAATTTCTTTTACAATTGTTGATGCACTTTCTATACATGGGATCAAGAAGAATCTTTTGTCTATATCTGCACTTGCTAGACTTGGTCTTGTAGTCAAATTTATGGATGACAGATGTACAGTTCATGATCTCAATTTTGGTGATGAAATTGTTGCATCTGGCCTTTTGTGTCCTGGGTTGTATAAGCTCACTTTGTGTGACAAGTGTGGGTAAAATTTTGCGAATGTATTTGAAGATTCAAGGTTTGTTTCAGATGCAAAACTGTGGCATGCACGTTTTGGGCATCTGAATTTTGCTAGTTTGTTGCGTTTGCTGAAATCTGATATGGTTGCTTCTTTGTTGCCTCTTGAATCACCTGTCAAACATGCTTGT